>NW_012102554.1:2900221-2927889 GCF_000951045.1 Mandrillus leucophaeus | reverse complement strand
TCTACCCATCTGACAAAGGGCTAATATCCAGAATCTACAAAGAACTCAAACAAATTTACAAGAAAAAAACAACCCCATCAAAAAGTGGGCAAAGGAAATGAACAGACACTTCTCAAAAGAAGACATTTATGCAGCCAACAGACACATGAAAAAATGCTCATCATCACTGGTCATCGGAAAAATGCAAATCAAAACCACAATGAGACACCATCTCACACCAGTTAGAATGGCAATCATTAAAAAGTCAGGAAACAACAGATGCTGGTGAGGATGTGGAGAAATAGGAACACTTTTACACTGTTGGTGGGAGTGTAAATTAGTTCAACCATTGTGGAAGACAGTGTGGCGATTCTTCAAGGATCTAGGACTACAATTACCATTTGACCCAGCAATCCCATTACTGGGTATATACCCAAAGAATTACAAATCATGCTACGATAAATCATGCACATATACGTTTATTGCAGCACCATTCACAAGAGCAAAGACTTGGAACCAACCCAAATGTCCATCAATGATAAACTGGATTAAGAAAATGTGGCACATATACACCATGGGGCACTATGCAGCCATAAAAAAGGATGAGTTCATGTCCTTTGCAGGGACATGGATGAGACTGGAAACCATCATTCTCAGCAAACTATCACAAGGGCAGAAAATCAAACACTGCATGTTCTCAATCATAGGTGGGTACTGAACAATGAGATCACTTGGACACAGGGAGGGGAACATCACACGCCAGGGTCTGTCAGTGGGTGGAGGGCTGTGGGAGGAATAGCATTAGGAGAAATACCTAATGTAAATGATGAGTTGATGGGAGCATCAAACCAACATGGCACATGTATACCTATGTATCAAATCTGCATATTGTGCACATGTAGCCTAGAACTTAAAGTATAATTTAAAAAAAAAAGAAAAGAAAAGAAAAAAAAAAGAATGTTCTCTGCGCCCAACCATAACCCCTAAAATTTCTATGGAACCACAAAAGACCCCAAATAGCCAAAGCAACCCTGAACAAAAAGAACAAAGCTAGGACTGGGCGCAGTGGCTCACGCCTGTAATCCCAGCACTTTGGGAGGCCAAGATGGGTGGATCACCTGAGGTCAGGAGTTGGAGACCAGCCTAGTCAACATGATGAAACCCTGTCTCTACTAAAAATATGACAATTAGCCTGGCGTGATGACATGTGCCTATAATCTCAACTACTTGGGAAGCTGAGGCAGGAGAAACACTTGAACCTGGGAGGCTGAGGTTGCAGTGAGCCAATATCATGCCACTGCACTCTAGCCTGGGCAAAAGAGTGAGACTCCATCTCAATAAATAAATAAATAAATAAATAAATAAATAAATAAATAAGTAAGTAAATAAGAACAAAGCCAGAAGCATCACATTACCAGACCTCAAAATACACTACATAGTTGTAGTAACCAAAACAGCATTGTACTGGCATAAAAACAGACACATAGAACAATAGAACAGAAAAGAGAACCTAGAAATTAATCCACGTATCTACAGCCATCTGATTTTGGACAAAGGTGCCAAGAACACTCATTAAGGAAAAGACAAATCTTCAACAAACGGTGCTTGGAAAACTGGACATCCATATGCAGAAGAATTAAACTAGGGCCCCCCCCCAACCCTGGACAAAAACAAACTCCAAATGGGCAAAAGACCTAAATGTAAGGCCCGACATGATAAAACTAATAGAAGAAAACATAGGGGAAACACTTCAGGACACTGGTCTAGGAGAAGATTTTATTAAGAAGACCTCAAAAGCACAGGCAACAAGAGCAAAAATAAACAAATGGATTATATCAAACAAAAACGCTTCTGCACAGTAAAGGAAACAATCAACAAAGTGAAAATACAACCTACAGGATGGGAGAAAAATACCTGCAAACTATTCATCCAATAAGGTTAGTATCCAGAATACAGAAGGAACTTAAACATCTCAACAGCAAAAAATATCCAATTTTTTAAATGGGTAAATGATTTGAACAAGTATTTATCAAAAGAAGACATACAAATGGCAAACAAATATATGGAAAAAGGCCCAATATCACTATCAGGGAAATGCAAATCAAAATCACAATGAAGTATCATCTCACTCCAGTTATAACGGCTATTACCAAAACACAAAAAGTAACACATGCTGGCAAGTATGCAGAGAAAAGGGAGCTCTTATACACTGTTGGCGGGAATGTAAACTAGTACAGCCACTATGGAGAAAAGTATGGAGGTTCCTCAAAAAACTACAAATAGAACTACCATATGATCCAGCAATCCCACTACTGGGAATTTATCCAAAGGAAAGGAAATCAGTATATTGAAGAGACATCTGCACCCCCATGTTTATTGCAGCACTATTCGTAATAGCCAAGATATGGAGTCAAACCTAGGTGTCCAACAATGGATGAATGGATAAAGACAATGTAGTATATATATATATACAATGGAATACTATCAGCCATAAAAAAGAACAAAATTCTGTCTTTTGCAGCAACACAGATAGAACAGCAGGACATTATGTTATGTGAAATAAGCCAGGAACAGAAAGTTAAACACTGCATGTTCTTACTCATATGTGAAAGCTAAAAAAAGTTGATCTCAAAGAAGTAAAAATTAGAATGGAGAATACTAGAGGATGGGATGGGTAGGGGGAAGGGAAGGAGATACAGCAATTTGTTAAAGGACACAAAATTACCTTGATCTGGTCACTGCATATTAGATGTATTGAAACATCACTATGTACCCCAATAATATATATAATTATTGTCTGTCAATTTAAAAATTTTAAAATTAGTAACAAAAACAAAAAAATATGACAAAATTAATAAAACCAAAAGTTGATTCCTTGAACAATCAGGCACAGTATTAAGATGGCAACTCTCCCCAAATGGATCTATACATTATTTGTTTTTATTATTATTGTTATTATTATTTTAGAGAAAGATAGGGTCTCACTATGTTGCTCAGGCTGGTCTCAAATTCCTGGGCTCAAGTGATTCTCCTACTTCTCTCTCCCAAAGTGCTGGGATTACAAGTGTGATCCACTGCACCCAGCCTTTTTAAAATCTATACATGCAAAGCAATGTCTATCAAAGTCACCTTTTTAATATAAACTGATAAGCTAATCCTAAAATTTAATTGAAAATGCAAAGGACATAGACTAGCCCAAAAATACCTCTTAAAAAGAACATAGTTGGATAACTTATATTACCTTATTTCAAAAATATACTCTAAAACTAGAAATCAAGACAATGTGGTATTGACATTAAGAAAATCATACAGATCAGTGGAATCCAGAAATAAACCCTTATATTTTTTGGTCAATTGATTTTCAACAAAAGGACAAATGGGAGAAGGATAGATTTTCCTAGGATAGCAGGATGAAAAAAAATTAACTTAGACCCTTACCTCACACCATATACAAAAATTACCTCAAAATAGTTCACAGACCTAAGTGCATAAACTAAGAATCTTGAATTAAACATAGGGGAAAATCTTTCTGACCTTGAGTTAATAAGCAAATAGTTGTAAAGACACAACACCAAAAGAATAAACCATTAAAGAAAAAAATTGATATTAGACTTCATTAAAACTAAAAATGCTCATACTTCAAAAGACACACTATTACAAAAATGAAAATATAAGCCACAGAATGGGAGAAAATATTTGTAAATCACATATCTGATAAGGGAATTGTATCCAAACTACATAAAAACTTGCATAAGTTATCAATAATATGACAAATAACCCAATGTAAAAATGAATTCTGATACCTGTTACATTATGGATGGACCTTGAAATCATTATGCTAAGTGAGAAAAGTCAGACACAAAAGGACAAATTATTGTCTGATTCCACTTATATGAAGTAGCTAGAATAAGTAAATTCATAAGAACAGAAAATAGAATAGATGTCACCAGGGGCTGAGGGGAAAGTGGAGTGGGGGGTTACTTTTCAATGGGAACAAAGTCTCAGTTTGGGATGATGGAAACCTTTTGGAAATAGACAGTAATAATGATTGCCCAACATTGTGAATGTACTTAATGTCATTAGATTGTACACTTAAAATGGTTAAAATGGTAGCTTTTTTCCCATAATGAAGAAAATCTTAATTTTTAAAAAATGGGTAGAAGACTTAGACATTTCACCAACAAAGACATACAAATGATCAATAAGCATACAAAAAGGCGTTCAAGATCATTAGTTACTAGGAAAACACAAATTTAAACCATAATGAGATACCACTACACATCCATTAGAATGACTACAACAAAAAAAGATAATGCCGAGTATTGCTGAGGGCTAGAGAAACTAGAACCTTCATATATTGCTTGTGGGATTGTAAAATGTTATAGCCACTTTGGAAAATTATTTGACTATGTTTTAAAAAGTTAAACATAAGCTCACTATAAGACCCAGAAATTCTACTCCTAGTAATTTACTCAAGAGAAATAAAGACATATTTTTACATCAAAGACCTGTCACAAGTGTTCATAGCAGCTTTACTCATAAAAGCTAAGAACTGGAAACAATCCAAATGTCCATCAGTTCCTGAATAGATAAATACAATGTGGTATATCCAGAAAATAGAATATTACTCAGACATAAAAAGGAATATGATACATGCTAGGATATGTCTGAACCGCAGAAAGATTATGCTAAATGAGAGAGGACAGGCTGTACAGTGGCTCACATGTGTAATCCCAGCATTTTGGGAGGCTGAGGCAGACAGATCACTTGAGCCCAGGAGTTCAAGCCCTGCCTGGGCAACATAGTGAGACTATGTCTCTAAAAAAAATACTACATTATGGATGGACCTTGTAATATTAAAAATACAAAAATTAGCTGAGCGTGATAGTGCACACCTGTAGTCTCAGCTACTTGGGAGGCCAACATAGGAGGACTGGTTGAGCCTGGGAGGTCAAGGCTTCAGTGAGCCACGATTGCACGACTGCATTCAAAACAAAAACAAACAAACAAACAAAACAAACAAATAAAAAAAAGAAAGAAAGAAAAGGAAAGAAAGAAGCCAGAAGCGAAAGACCTCATATTGTAAGGTTTCCATTTATATGAACTGTCTGGAAAAGACCAATTTCTAGAGACAGAAAGTAGATGAGTGGCTGCCTGGGACTGGGGTAGAAGTAGGACTTGACTGCAAACAGGCTTATGCGAATTTTGGGAAGATGATGGTAGTCTCCTAAAATTGAATTGTGTTGAGGTTGCACAATTTTATAAATTCACTAAAAATCATTTAATTTTACACTTTTTGTGACATTTACATTATATCTCAATAAAGCCATTAAAATAAATAAATAAATACAAATCTGACAATGAAAAAAAAAGAAATGAGGTTTAATTTTAGGAAGCATAATTCAGATATAATCTCCATCATAGGAAACAAAAGTTTTCCTTAATCTAGCCATATATCTATTATTCATATATTCAATCATTACATGTGAAAGATATGAACATTGAGTAGTGAGGGAAACCCAAGCCCTAAATGATCTGAAGCTTTCTGAACTAAACTGTGTGGTCCCTGTGATTGTTCAATAAATAGCAGTAAATCTACCAATTCTAAAAATAGACAATATTGGCCTTTTATTGGTCTCACTCCAAAGAAAACTACAGCAATAAAAAGGGGAGTCTGAGGAGCAATTCGAATGCCTAAATTGTTTGAGTTATAAACTGTATTACATATAATCATTATGAACTAGAAACATTTAACCTGAAGCAACAAAGTCTGACCTTAGTAATTGACTTAATAGCTGTCTTCAAAGATGTGAAAGATTACAGAGAGAAACTATTTGACTAGTTCTTCCCTCTCTTCATTAAGAGTCAAACAAAATAAAGTCATTTAATAATCAGCAAGGTAAATTTAGATTAAACATAACACTGACAGTCACTGTTATCAAATACTGGAATAAATTTAATTAGGATATTTCCACAAGCTGTCTCCTTGGCGATAATTAAGAATAGACAAGACAGACAGCTTTGTTCTAAATGCATTACTGCCTGGGAGGTAGGAATTAGACTTGGGTGACCTCCTGACATGGGGCAATTCTGTGGCAAGGGACATAGGCCACCTGACTTTCACAAACCTTACCTCGATATCCCGATTAAGTTGCTTCACTATGGCAGTTATGTTTCTGATATGCTCCTCCAAGAAAAGCCTGGCCAAGCGGTCACCTCCCCCTTTGTTTTGCATTTTCTGCAAACTGTTGACAATGTCATCTTTAATCCGAAAGGCATGCTCTACAAGGGCGGCGGTGGTTTTCTCGTGGCAGAGGATCCTGTCTTCCAGTTGCTCCACGAGGCTTACAGATGAGTACGGTGCCATGGTCAGGGACTGGCTGTGTCGGGGCATGGTTCTCACTCGCCTGCAGAAGGGAATCATGACGGCTGTTCATTGGGAAAAGAGAATTTTTAAAGCCAGATTCAAAACTTCCCAGAGAGGTTTGGAAATACAAATTATCTATAACCACATGCTAAATAGGGTTTGAGGCAGGATTTCTGCCTAAAAGAGTTTTCTTCATGAGCCGGGAAAGATCTTTAAATAATCATGCCCACAGATTTAAGTGTGCTAGAAGTGGTCTCCATGGCTTCCAAGAGCAAGAGGCTGGCAGACTTTGGTACACCGAGATGTCTCCCCAATATAATCTATGTTATCAAGATCAAGTTCAAACAAAGTCTCCTAACATGCTCTCCTCCTCCTCCCTTTCTGAAACAGTGGTTACAAACTCAATGCCTACATGGGTCAGGCAGGTGACATAAATTAGTGAAGCATACTACATATGAAGCAATAGGGAGTGTTAGGGACTTTGGAGAACTGGAAAGGGTATTTCCCAGCTAAAGGGAGCCACGGTTCTGCTGCACCCATCAGTAACCATCAGGGACTTCAGGTCCCTTTTTCCAGATCATCTGATATTTCAAGAAGAGCTAGCAAATTCAAACTCGATTGTGAAATCACTTGATTTTAAAATGTTAACGATTCATTTTAAAAGTACTTAAGGCCAGCGCAGTGGCTCACACCTGTAATTGCAACACTTTGGGTGGCTGAGGTGGCAGGATTGCTTGAGCCCAGGAGTTCAAGATCAGCCTGGGCAACACAAGGAGACCCTATCTCTATAAAAAACTATTTAAAAAGTAGCTGGGCATGGTAGCACATACCTATAGTCCCAGCTACTCAGAAGGCTAGGTGGGAGATCACCTAAGCCCAGGAGGTCCAGGCTGCTGTGAGCTGTGACTGTGCCACTGCACTCTAGCCTGGGCAACAGAGTGAGACTCTGTCTCCAAAAAGCGTATTCAAGAGCATGCAGGCCAAGCAATGTACTTCATGAGCCAATTTTGGCCGACAGGCCCCTAATCTGCTACTTCTGATTTAAAAAGCTTAACAGGGATGTTAGCCTCAAGTCCCCAGAGTTATATTTCACTCTCGACAGGACTACTGTCGAGACAGGACTACCTACTGCAGGACTACTGTGAAATCTCTATTTCTTGGGGTCACTGAGTGGTCCACAGTATCCTATAAATTGAAAGCTAGAGGACACAACAGTGTTTCTCTTGCCCTTGAACAAAACCATTCTTGGATAATGTGACAGCCCAAGCTTTCATTTATAACTATCACACCCACTAGCAGCCCCCATGGGATGAGTGGAAAGGAAAAGTATACCTTAGATGCATATTTTCCATAAATTATACCTTTCCTTGGTGACACGAGAAGGAAGTACAGTGCTCCGTTGGGCCATTTTCTTTTTAATAATTCACATCTGTTGAAAAAATAAGCACTAAATTATTTAACAGTTTATATCTAGAACTTAACCTCAAAAGCTTATTATTAAGCTGCTAAGTGGATCATAAATTATGTTGAAACACTGATCAGTTATATTATTAAATGCTTTGTATCATATACATGAAATAAACAGCATATGTTTCCAAATAAGAAGAAAAGCAATCAAGCAAAATCAAAGCTCTTCTGAAATTAATATAGCTAAGCCTTGCAAGACAGATCAACAGGGACTGTGCAATGGAGTTTCCTGAAGTTTCCTCACTTCAAATCTGCATCTCAAGCTTGAGAAACCACTTTAACAGAAACTAGAGTGTCTTTAATAGGCTTATTCAATCTTATACTTCTCTGTAGAAATTTGCAGGAAACTACCTCAGTAAATTTGATCTCAGAAAATTTTTACTACTTGTTCCATCATAAATGAAGAGCACTTATTTCTAAATTAATCTCAAATAAAACAGCACATGATCAATGTGATCTGATTTGTGGGAAGATATCTATCTACCAAGGGAACGAGAATGATATTCTTCATTAGAACTTGAAAACTTTATAATAAGATACAATCATTCATATTTCATCTTGCATGTAAGGAACATTTGGCCATCGCAACTTATTAGAAATATGAAAAACACTAGAGAACGTTTAAAATACTTTTTTAGGTTCCTCAATACTGCCATCAATTGCCTTAAAACAATGAGTGCCTACTAACCATGATCAGATTCCATAATTAATTCTCATTTAGATGCTGGATTCAGAAAGCATTTCTGATTGAAATCACTGTTTTGGCATCATCTCTCTAGTGTTTTATTTTTGGAGTTTCAAAATGTGAACATTTCACTTTCTTAGACAAAGAACTTGAAACAAATTACATTTAAGGGAAAAAAAGTCATTCATACCAAACAAGCTATGGTGCCCAAAGAGTTCTTCAGTGTCAAAGAGAAGAATTTCTGCCATATAGACTACAGTAGCCCTCCCTTATCTGCAGGGGATACATTCCAAGACCCCCAGAGGATGCCTGAAACCGAAGCCTATATATACTACTTTTTCCTACACATGCATACCCATGATTAAGTTTAATGCATAAATTAGGCACAGTACTCTTGCACTTTGGGGCCATTACGAAGTAAAATAAGGGTTACTTGGTCACAAGCACTGCAATACCCCAACCATCAATCTGATAACAGAGATGGCTATTAAGTGACTCACAGGGCCGGGTATACATGGTGTGGACACGTTGGACAAGAGGATGCTTCCCGTTCTGGGCAGGAGGGAGCAGGATCACACAAGATTTCATCACACTATTCAGAACAGCACACAATTTAAAACTTATGAATTGTTTACTTCTAGAATTTTTTATTTAACATTTTTGACCATGGTTGACCTTGGATAATGTGGAAAGTGAAACCATTGATAAGGGGGGACTACCATAAATAAAATTAGGCCAGTGTGGGAAATGCTGTTACTTAGGATCACAGAATCTTTACAGTTTTAAAGTTGTAAGACATCTCAGTTGAGATATTAATCTACAGAGTAGCCTAACTTAAGAAACATGTATTTGGCATCTATTAGCTAATTAAGTAACCTAACTAGGAAAAACAAAAATCCCTTCCCTCAGGAGAAGTCATCTAAACCAACCAGAAAACAATGGGTCGTGGCTCATGCCTGTAATCCCAGCACTTTGGGAGACCGAAGTGGGAGGATTGCTTGAGCCCAGGAGTTCAAGCCCAGGAGTTCGAGGCCAGCTGGGCAACATGGCGAAACCCTATCTCTACAAAAAATGCAAAAATTAGCCAGGCATACTGATGCACACCTGTAGTCCCAGCTACTCTGGAGGCTACTCAGGAGGATCACCTGAGCCCAGGGATGTTGAGGCTACAGTGAGCCATGATAGCACCACTGCACTCCAGCCTGGGCAACAGAGGAGACTCTGTCTCAAATACAAACAAACAAAAACAATGGGTTAAGTGGCTAACCCTATGAACAAAAACACATGGGGAGGGAAAACAGGGGAGAGGTCGATTTTTCCTGGGTAGCAGCTAGGTCAGGAAGAACTGATGAGAATGAGTCAGCTTTCCCAAAATAGGGGATGGAGAGATTGTTCCACACCTTCTCTCCAACACTCCAACCTCTACTTCCTTTCTTCTGAACATGCTCTGGCCTGCCTAACCTGTTCTTCCAGCCTCATATTTGGCCACTCCTTACCACAATCACCTGCTCCAGTCACCCGGAACCCTCCCCCTGCCACCCATCCACCACCATCCTTGGATATGTCCTGCACTCTCCTGCCATCACGCCTCTGCATGCGCTCTATGGGAAATGCCCTTCCCGCCCCTGCCAGCCGAGAAAACTCATGCACTCTTTAAGGCCTCACCAGCCCCTCCGGTCTATAAAATGGTTCTCTCTTTTGCATTTCTCCAGCTCTTTATCCATTTATATACTATTTATTATGCTCTATTCTTTTTAGTTGTTTAATAGTCAAGCTCCCCTACTAAATGACACGCTCCTTATGGGCATGTTTCAAATCTTAATAGACACAGGGCTGACCTAGAAGTATCCATAAGTGTTTGTTAATGACTGAGTGAATGACCAGCACTTCTCCAGATCAGAAACTGCAGCAATAAAGATATAAGACAATACAGTTTAGTTAAAAAGTATAATTATTTACCAAGACTGAATCCCAAATATTAGACACTCAATAAGTATCTGAAAGAATGGAGACTTTGGCATCCCCTTCTCTGAAGGTCATTTCATCTACCTGAACAGAGCCACAAAAGTCAAGCCACACCACTGATTATCGGAGATGGCTTTTCAGAAGCAAACCCTCCTAAGTGCTATGCAGCTCTATGACAAGAAATTTCATAAGGTATGAGCTCACAAGACACATTATTCAGAATGGGTGCCCTTTATGAATCTGGTGAGGATCTGCATATCTGGCAGGTCGCTTGGTTTGTTAGCATCACGAATCTTTGCCAGAACGTGGGATCTATATTGCAGATGAATAAAGATTGATAATGAATAAGTCACAGGATTAAATAACCTCCCAAGCATCGTTTGCAGATCTTCCCGTTGTTAATTCTGGCTTACCTGCCTGAGGTTATCATCTCCTGTACGTTTGTAAATCTGATCATTGATACCACAGGTCTGCCTACAACCTTATCACATGGGTCTGGGTTTCATGCTGTTTTGATTGTGCTGTGATTCCACTATATTAAACGATATATTAAACAATCTCCACTTTACACGGTTTTAAAATTGGGAGAAGTTGACAGGTAGGTAAAGCAAGAAGAAAAGAATGGGAAAAAATTAAAAAAAATAAAATCCGGGGCCAGGCACTGTGGCCTGTAATCCCAGCACTTTGGGATGTTAAGGTGGGTGGATCGCTTGAGCTCAGGAGTTTGAGACCAGCCTGGGCAACATGGTGAAACACCGTCTCTACAAACAAAAAAAAAAAGTTAGCCAGGTGTGGTGGCACACACCCGTAATCCCAGCTACCTGGGAGGCTAGGGTGAGCCCAGGAGTTTGGGACCAGCCTGGGTAACATGGCAAAATCCCATCTCTACAAAAAAAAAAAAAAAAAAAATTAGCCAGGTATGGTGGCACACACCTGTAGTCCCACCTGGGAGGCTAAGGTTGGAGGATTTCTTGAGCCTAGGAGTTTGAGACCAGCCTGGGCAACATAGCAAAACCCCGTCTCTACAAAAAAAAAAAAAAAAAGCTGGGCGTGGTGTTATACACCTGTAGTCCCAGCTACCTGAGACGCTAACGTGGGAAAATCACCTGAGCCTGGGAGGTCAAGGCTGCAGTGAGCCACGAATGCACCACTGCACTCTAGCCTGGGTGACACAGTAAGACCTTGTCTCAAAAAAGGAAAAAAGAAAAACAATCCAAATGCCCCAAATATGCAATATATGAATAGAATTCAGGAGTTCACAGAAGACTAAAGTGAACTGCTATTATCTAAATCAAAATCATTATTTGTGATTATGAGGATTCTATAAAGGGAGAAACAAAAAAGGAAGTAGATATACATAGAGATGAGTATTTTAATATTTTAATGAAAAAGAAGACATTAATGCCAATTATTATGGTTTTATAGGTAACGTGACACTGAGTAGAAAAACCTGCCATACCATTTTAATGTAAAATGGCAAATGAATTTAATAAATTAAAACAACAATTTTTACTAATGAGTTGAATATCAATCATGTAAAAACAGTTAATTTTTCATTTCACTATTAAAATATAGGATTGATACATTATGCCCAACCATCGGAATAGAAAATAGGCAAAGCATTTATGAATAAAGCGGTTGTAACATGATGGTGAAAGAAAACCCTATTTCCTTATAGCTAAAAACAGAGTGAAAGGATAGAGGGCGGAAACAGTGGAAGGTTTGTCTGGAAGGACAGCTGGGAGTTGTTCTCTAACTCACCTCCAACAGCACCCTCAGGCCTTTGGACTTGATCGGCAGGCCCTGAGGAGTGATAGGAAATTGTGGGATGGTGGAAGGCAAGGGCCTCCCAGGCAAGCAGGAGTCGGAGGAGATGGGGAGGCACAGCGGTGCATGCAGGCCCAAGGCCCTGGTGACTAGACTGGGAATTCAGGCAGCCCAGAGATGGGATCTGGCTGGAGTAGCAGGAGAGGCATGCAGATTCACCTAGGGCTTCTCATTCCTCTCTCTCCTCTTGCCTCCCTCCCTACCCTCTTCCAGCTCTTCTCCCTTACCTTCACCCTGCCTCCTCTCTTACAATTTTTTTTTTTCTCTTTCCCTGCCATTGATTCCTCTTCATTTTCCTTTGCCCTTTCTCTTCACTTCCCATTTTTCCTCCCTGTTTTCCTTCTTCTACTGTCTCTCTCTTCCCTCTTTCTCTCACTCTCCCTTTATATAACTACAGTCCAACATAATTTTCTCTCACAGAAAACATGCTGGTAGGATCAGAAAGGCTCTTGCTTGAATCCTGGCTTCCCCACTATCTGTACAATCTCAGCGGGCCCACCTGAGTTGGCTGGGTTGGGGGTCACATAACTAACAGCTGCTCACACATAATGTAAAGAGTAACTGCTTACTCGTGAAGGTCAGGTACTCACGAAGCACATTTATGTGCATTAGTTTAATTCATCATCACAATTGTTTGTAAAGGATTACTCTTATTATCAACATTGAACCAGAGGAAACTGAGACTATGAAACGTTCAGCAGCTGGCCCAACATCACGTGTCTAAGGAGAAGTAGAGCAGAGATTTGAACCTAGGACCTCAGCCTCTGCATCACCAGGCATTAGCCACAGAAGGCTATGGAGTATCCAAAACAGTGTCTGGCCTTAGGGCACTGGATAAGCTTCCAGTAAGGGTTGGTTCCTTTCCCTTCCCTGGCTAATGTCCCTTTATGCACATCTGATAGAATACCTATATGATTTTTAAAATAAAACTCTCAGCCAGGAGCGGTGGCTCATGCCTATGATCCCAGCACTTTGGGAGGCCAAGGGAAGAGGATCACTTGAGCCCAGGAGTTCAAGACTAGCCTGGGCAACATAGCAAAACCCTATCTCTATAAAAAATGCAAAAATTAGGCAAGCATGTTGGTGTATGCCTGCGGTCCCAGCTACTTAGGAGGCTAAGGTAGGAGGACCACCTGAGCCTGGTAAGTTGGAAGCTGCAGTGACCTGAGATCATGCCACTGCACTCCAGCTCGGGTGCCACAGTGAGACCCGGTTTCAAAATAAATAAATATATAATATAATATAATACTTCATAGACTATGTGTATGCTGCATTTACGAATTGACACTACATCATAAGCATGATTCCATGTCAATATATAAAGATATACATCACCATTAAAATTTTTTTTTGTGAGACAGGGTCTCATTCTGTCACCCAGGCTAGAGTACAGTGGCTTGGTCATAGCTCACTGCAGCCTCCAACTCCTAGGCTCAAGCAATCCTCCTGCCTCAGCCTCCAGGATAGCTGGGACCACAGGCCCGTAACACCATATCTGGCTAATTTTTCAATTTTTTTACAGAGATGAGGTCTTACTACATTGCCCAGGCTGGCCTCAAACTCCCAGCCTCAAGTAATCCTCCCACCTTGGCCTCCCAAAGTGCTGGAATTACAGATGTGAGCCACTATGCTCAGCCTACATCACCGTCTTTAATGCCTGCATGATAGTCCACTGAATGGATCTACCACAATTGTTAGCTAGTCTCTTAATGATGGACATTTTCACTGAAATAGCATTTATAATCATGGATCAGTTCAGCTTTTTGGTATCTTATTTTCCTTTCCTTTGCTCCACAAAATGATGCAGGTAGTGTAGAAAGTCAATGGGGAAGACTGCAAAATCCAAGTTAAGATGGGACTCTGACAATGAAATCTGAAGAATCAGAAAGAGATGGGAACAGTTGATTTATAAAAATGATCCAAGACACTGCTGACACTCACTACTGAAATCAGCAAGCACTCATCATACTAGTTCAATGTCCATCTTTGGCTTTATGCTACATGCTCCACGAGGAGCTGCATTGTCCACAGCTATATCCCAAGCACCTGGCACATCAGAGCTGATCAGTAAATGTTTGCTGGGTGTGTGAATGTCCAGGAGAGATAACTGAATTGAATTAATTTCATGCTGTTGAATATAATCAATTGAATTATATTCTGGCTCAAGAATGAATGTGCAACCAGAAAGGAGGATGGTATACACAGCATGTCTACTAAAAGCAGAGTTTGAAGAGACAAAACGTACTGGTGACCAGACGTGGTGGCTCATGCCTGTAATCCCAGCACTTTGGGAGGCCGAGGTGGATGGATCATTTGAGGTCAGGAGTTCAAGACCAGCCTGGCCAACAGGATGAAACCGCATCTCTACTGAAAATACAAAAATTAGCAGAGCATGATGGTCCACACCTGTTATCCCAGCTACTCGGGAGGCTCAGGCACAAGAATCACTTGAATCCAGGAGACAGAGGTTGCAGTAAGCCCAGATCACACCATTGCCTTCTAGCCTGGTCTGGATAGAGTGAGACTGTATCTCAAAAAAAAAAAAAAAAAAAAAAATTACTGGTGTTTCCAAGGACCTAAGAATCCAGGGCAGCAGGAAAAGTTCTATAATACAGGGGGATGCATTAGGCTCTCATGGTCCAATGATATTAGCGTAAAGATAATCCTATTCACTCCTTGCCCTGAGTCCATACTCACCAACCACATCTTTTAGCTTTCCATATAGCTGTGCATAAAAGAAGAGTACACAGGAATTGGCAAACACAAGCCTAGGTCTATCTGCCAGCTACTTTTCTCGATGTGAATTAATATGTTGGAATTTCACTTCCAGTGGGAACCAGGCTGGGTAAGTCAGCCTCCGGATAGTCTCTGATCACCCTAACAATGCTGATCTAAACCCACGACACTGGAACCCATGATGCTGAAACATGATGATCAAAAAGGGTCCCTGCTGTGGTGGACAGACTCATAAGGTGCGCCCCCCACCAACACCATCCTTGTCTCTTGGTGTTCACACCTTGCATGGTCCTCTCCCTTTGAGTGTGGGTGGGACCTGTGACTTGCTTCTAACCAAGAGAATACAGCATCCAGAGACCAGCCAACTGACAGTCACCTGTACTCAGTGGGCAGTTGGAGTCAGCTGAGGTTCTAGTACCAAATTACACAGGGTGTAATTCTGTTCACTGGAAATAGAATATTTATTTTATAATCTAAGTTTTAAGTCTAAATAGATTTCCCAATGGCTGTCTTGCTTGGCAAATCTTAAAAGAATATTGAAGGATAAGCACTTGAACAAGTTTTGTTGTTGTTGTTGTTGTTTTTAATATATGTAACTTTGGTTCTGTTCTGGCCAACGGAAGCAAACTATAAAATAAATCTAATTTGCCATAAGAGATAAAATCCCCCAGAGATACCATTTCATCACATCAGCCTGCCAAAAAATCAAGTCTGATAAGATCAAGTATTGACAAGAATATATATGGAACAACAGGAACACCAGATGGGAGTGTGAATTGATACTACCACTTTAGAAAGCAGTGTTCAATATCTAGTAAAGCTGAAGATGCACAAACCTAATGACCTAATGATTCTACTACTAACGAATCCTCAAAAAACTTTCCAAATGTGCTCTTAAGGAGACATTTGCAAGAATACTCAAGGTAGCATTGTTTCTAATAGCAAAAAAATGAGGAGGTGGGAATGAACGCCCATCATTAGGCAAATGGAGAAATAAACTGCGACATATTCATGCAATGAAAGAACAAATAGGATTGAAAATAAATGAATTAGCGGCTAGGTGCAGTGGCTCAGGCCTGTAATCTCAGCCCTTTGGGAGGCCGAGGCAGCAGATGGCTTGAGCCCAGGAGTGGGCCTGGGCAACATGGCAACCCCATCTCCATTAAAAAAAAAAAAAATCAGCTGGGTGTGGTGGCACACACCTATTGTCCCAGCTACTAAGGGGCTGAAGTGGGAGGATCACCTGAGCTTGGGGAGGTCAAGGCTGCAGTGAGCAGTGATCTTGCCACTGCATTCCAGCCTGAGCAACAGAGTGAGATTTTGTCTCAAAAAAATAAATAAATAAAAGGAAAGAAAGAGAAAACGATGAATTATAATTACAAGCCCCAATGTGAATGAATCTCACAAATATATTAAGTGAAAAAAGTAAGCTGAAGAAGGATATGAACACTACACAATGTCATTTTATAAAGGTTTAAATTATGCCAAGTAATATGCCAAATCTGTAACATCTAAAGATGAATGTGGAAATGACAAATACCAAGTCAGGGTCATATTTCTCTCTAAGTGAAAAATAGACAGGAACAGATAGAACACTGGGAGCTTTGACTAAATGTATCTTTTACTTCTTAATTTTTCACTGTGTCAATTTAAAAGAAAGAAATTACTTCTTCCTGCCCCCACTTAAAAAAATATGTAAACCAAGAGTTCAAAGGGGAGTTAAATTGTTGGACACTCCAGGGGATGTACAGAACTCACTCTTGCCCTATACATTCTAGGACCATGAAATTGGAATTCCATGGCAAAGTAACTAATCCCCATGAAATCTCTACTCTTAAAGCATTTTAACCATACCTAATACTATGTGATCTTGACTAGATGATAATATTTCTATAAATGGCTATTGGTTAAATGCCCAACAATAGAAGAGCGGTTAGAACACAGCACATCCACTCAAAAGAATATCAATAGCTGGCCAGGAATGTGGATTACATGCCTGTAATCCAACATTTTGAGAGGCTGAAGTAGGATGATCGCTTCAGGCCAGGAGTTCAAGACCAGCCTGTGCAACATAGCAATGCCTTGTCTCTACAAGAAAATAACAATAAAAAATAAATTATCCAGGCATGGTGGTGAACACCTGTAGTCCAAGATACTCAGGAGCCTAAGGCAAGAGGATTGCTTGAGCCCAGGAGTTCAAGGCTGCGTGACACTGCACTCCAGCTTGGGTAACAGAGCTAGCTAGATACTGTCTCTAAAAAAACTAAAAAACAAAAAAACACTAAGAATATATTTATGTATTTATGTCCTTGCTATAATGCTAAGGTAAAAAAGAAAAAAAACAAAACCCACCAAGGTGGATTTATAGTACACTCTCTCTCTCTCTCTCTCTCTCTATCTTACTAAACATCCTACAATGCACAATAGTACACATTATTTAGAACTATAACCAGGGCCTGGGAACCAGAGCTTTGCTCCAAGGCACCACAATTTAGATGGTGCAAACATTTTGACTCATGAGTTTAAAGGACGCTGCAATTTTTTTTTTTCTTTCAGGCAGAGTCTTGCTCTGTGGCCCAGGCTGGAGTGCAGTGGCGCAATCTCCGCCCACTGCAACATCCACCTCCCGGGTTCAAGTGATTCTTGTGCCTCAGCCTCCCAAGTACCTGGGATTACAGGTGCCCACCACTACACCCAGTTAATTTTTGTATTTTTAGTAGAGACGGGATTTCACCATGTAGTCCATGCTGGTCTCAAACGCCCGACCTCACATGATCCACTCATCTAGGACTCCCAAAGTGCTGGGATTACAGGCCTGAGCCACCACACCCAGCCAACCCTGCAAATGTTGAAGTTATCCACCTCCACCACCACTGCCACCACTACCATATCCTGCTCCTCTTGCTCCTCCCCCTTCACTTTCTCCCCACAGTGAGAAGACTGCTTGACCATGGGCCAGCAAAGATGGATGAGGTAGGAGACTCAAAGTCAAGGACAAGGTAACCACTGCCCTGCTGAGTGCCCAGGCCACCAATTATCTGCCTGCCTTCTCTCCTGTATCTGAGGCCTCCTCCCTCCATGCCTAGATGCCTCCATGGTCTTGAGGCTACCTTTAACGCTGTTTCTCCCTCCCCTCCCTTCACTCATCCTCCTACCAACTTTCCCCATGCCAAATTGCTGGAATGATCTCTGTGGTGTGGATAGTTGGTATCTGGCTAAATCATGTGCTTTGGTAAAAGGAGGAAGAGGGCTGTGCAACTGAGGTCAGGATGCCTAATTTCCCAAGCCAATGTATCTAGATTGACAAGGCCAAAGGAAGGACCAATGCTAGTAGCAGGAGCTTTCCACAAATTAACCACACTGTCCCAGTTGGGGAAGTGCCTCCAAATTATGTGCAAAGGAAATGAAAACAGTGCAAATAAGCACACACTGTCTTCTTCATAGGCAGTTCACCTCTCCCCACTCCTGATCAGAATTTTTTAGAATAGCTGAGCCGTCCTTGGGAGAAATATATTGGGCTAGCATATTGAGGAATGCACATGGCATTATGGCTGTGAGGCCGATCTAGGGAAATTTGGGTACGTCATCAAGGACTTACATGGTCTCTAAGACATTGGGCATCCTCACACCAAAACATCTGTCCTTAGGCCAACAGCAGATGTCGCTTACCTGACACATCTTGACAGTTTTGCAACTGTACATCATCTCAGCAATCCAGAAATCCTACAACCATCTTGGAGAGGGTGAGGCAAGGATTCTAGCACTAGAAGTATTAGTATAGTCATATCTTGTAAAACAGTGGAAAGAAATAAATCGAAATGTAAATAGTGGCACTGGGTACATTTTTATTCTGCTTTTCCTAATTTTCAAAATACTTCAACAAGTGCGCTATTTTCACAATGACACAAATGTAAATAAAACCTTCTTGAAGAAAAGAATGAACCAGTGAACGACAATAACAATAAAAAGCATAAATCGTTCATTTACAGCAATCAAAACCAAGAAACAAGCCTGATTCTGGGCTGCAAAGACTACGGTTTAGTTAAAGTAAGTTTGCTATCAATTTTTACTTTCGTTTCCTTGTGGGCACAGAACAAGGCTTGAGGCTGGTGCTCTCATCAAAGCTGGGACTGAAGCCTGGATCGCCTGTGCATCAGGGAATCAGCATGTTGTACAGGTCCAGTGGTTCTGGAGTGACGCCAGCACAGTATTCCAAAAACTTGAGGTTCCAGGAAAAGTGCAAGTCCCTCCACGGGGTCCCAGAGCAGATACTTTCAATGCCCTTTGTGAAAATGACCTTCAGTCCACTTAGCAAGACTTGCACTCTTTCCCTTCCATTCTATCACATTCATAAAGGGAATTCTGTTGGAGGTAGAAGGGAGAGGGGTGATGTGTTTCGGACCCACAAAGGTGAACTTTAGAATGCTTAAACCATTGACAGTGCTCTTCCAGCCAGTGAGATATTTCTGCATAATTGAAGGGAGGCGGTCAATCTGCAATGCACACACGGCCTCTGGCAGGTCCAGACAGATTTACAGACAGACCCCTAGAACCCAATGACTGGTCACTGATGTTGCTTCAAACCACTCTCCACAGCTTAGAATGATGTTAACATTTTTAGGAGAACCCTTGCAAAAACAGATTGGTTTTTGTTCTTCTCTATTAATAACAGCTATTTTGAAATGCTGTTTAAATCTTCTATTGTTATTTGAACTTTTCACGGATTATGTCTCCCCAGGTGAGCTGCTGTAGGGCAGCGGGAACCACATCCTACAAGAACCTGTAATCTCCACAAAGCCTAGCACAGCGCCTCTTCACGGGACACTCATACATATTCGTTCATTCGCCTTTCTGTTTTTCTAATTTGGGAAGATCCACTGTTTTCATTATTGAGTTGCTCTACCCAAATGACATATCGATTGCTGACTGAAGGTGCCCTTCCAGCTGTGAGCTCGGCGGGAGGCTGGAGGTCACCTTGCAGTGTGCCTGGACACTCACGCTGTGAGCTCGGCGGGAGGCTGGAGGTCACCTTGCAGTGTGCCCGGACACTCACGCTGTGAGCTCAGCGGGAGGCTGGAGGTCACCCTGCAGCATGCCCGGACGCTCACACCAAAAAAAGAAGTCATTACTTTTAGGTTGTTTTATTATAATCAACAGCAATATTTGGCAACTTTTCTTCTAGCATTAGAAAAGACACATAACCAAATGTTAAAAAAGAAATCTGCCAAGTGCAACAGCTAGAAGAGAAAAAATATTATTAAAAGCCCATGTAAACTCTCAACCTAGTAAACTAGGAGGGGAAGGCACGATTCTGTGTACCCTTGTACAGACAGAATGCCGGTGGTGACTTTTGGTTCTACCCTCTATGAATTGCTGGCTGAAAAGCTAAGAATTTAGGCTCAGAAGAAAGATCCAGTCTCCAGTCTATGCCCTTTTTCTCACACTCAGAGAGAGGAGGCTGGACTTCTCTGCTTCACATGGGAGTCTTCTACTCTTTTACGTGGAGTAACGACCTGAGTACAGCACATTAATTTTATAACTATTTTAGGAGCAGGGGAGGACTCTTGAGTTTTTCCAGAGATAATTAAAAATGGGGGAAAAAAGAAACCTGAAATAAACAAAAAACAAGCTGAAGGCACCAGGGGTTTCTGAATAACATCTTCCCGGTTCAACAATTTTAAGAATTCCATAATGCGAAAGCAACCCCCACACATTCTCTCCCACATAAACATGCTTTTTATTTAAGCCACACTCAGCGACGGCAGCAGAATCTCTTGCCTGCACTTCTGTAGTTGCTTCATCCAGAGAGAATGTCATCTCCACAAACGCGTTCTGAAGTGGGGCAGGGGGTGACCGCCAGTCAGCAAGTGCAGACACCTTCAGGGAGGAAGACTGAAGTTCCCAGTAAGCTCAGCAGCTCGCCACCCGGAAATCTGAGTTTTCACCACACTGAAATCTGATTTTCAACCTCAAGTACCAATGTTCCCTTGGCAGCAACTGAAAATTTTAGGCTTCTTGATATTTATCAACCAGCACATTCCTAGTAATTTTCCTGGTGTACCAGAAAGAGGTAATTATGTTCCTTCCAATAAACCATTTTATTATCACTGATAACTACATTTTTTAAGTAACAAGAACCACTGAGCATGGAAGGGAGTCAACAAAAGACCACCAAGGCATAAAAACCAATTGGGTTTTCTCTTTTTGCAAAAATCACCTGCTTTTATATGGAAAAACTCATGGAACATAAAACCACATCCAATAAGTCAAAAAATAAAATAAAACAGTCAATAGGGAGAGGGAGAACAGTAGAAGAATTAAGAGAGAGGAACAGACAGAAAGAGTGAAATATGGGAGGAGAGAAACAGTGAGTAAGGTGGGGAGGCAGTGCTGAAGGACAGCAGAGGAGACACAGGAGGCCAGACAGCCAGAGGAGGCAGGTGGCTCCAGGGCTCCCAGGGAGGAAGGGAGCTGGAGAAACTACTCCTCTCACATTCAGCTGCTCATTTGGCGTGTGAAGAACTAGATGGGCCATTTTTAATATGCTATGTTAGTTTCTCTACTCTTTTTTAAAAAAATCAAATATGCTCTTTCTTTGTCTTGACACATACACACGACGTTAAGATGTCATCAGGGAAGAATCATTTTTCCCACTTACAACATGAAAATGCCTTCTCAAATTATCCACCGTTTTACTAAAAAGATCCTATTTTGAGCCAACACCCACCTGACTCTTCGGGTAAGGCATGGGTCTCACATCCACCATCGCATACCGCGTGCTAGCAGACAGCTCCATGGTTGTTCTGTGTACTTGCTTAATGATTTCATCAAATAATTTAGTCCAGTCAACAAATATTCATTGAGCCTCTACAGTGCTGAACAAGACACAGCCCCCGCACTGCAGGAACTTCCATTCTGCAGGGAAATAACATTAGCAAGCCACTGTGCAAGAACGGAGGGGCTGGCCAGTGCCACTGGGCAGAAGGCAGGATCAGTTTGAACTGGGCCATCAGGAAAAGCATTTGAGGAACAGGCATTTGAGTCTGATATTCAAAGGGGTAAATGATGTGAATTCAGAGCAGCAGGAGAAGGGGTGGAGAGGGGGCAAAGCAGAGGAAATACCGATTGCTGAGGACTATGGGACCCTTGGGTTCCTGTTGCTAAGCAGTGGCTGATTAGGCTGGAACAGTCGATTGAGGCCAGTGTGCACAGGCCTTCACTCCACAACTGCCCCAAACAGGAGAGAGACAGTAGGAGCAGAAAGGAAGGCACGACTGGAGGGAGACTGTGCAGGGAACACCTCAACTTGACCCAATGACCGGCTGGATGTGGGAGTGTAAGGAACAGAAAGTCAGAATAACCCCAGGTGTACAAGCTCTGGTTACACAGAAGAGGATGACGGCACTAATGTCATCAAGGAATGCACTGAGAAGGACACACTCCACTACTCATGAGAAACATCAGACAAGGCCAAGCTACAGGGCATTCTACTACGTAACTGGACTGCACACTTCAAACGTGTCAAGGTTCACGAGAGACAGAATCACTGGGAAATTGTCCCAGATTAGAGGAAATGAAAGAGGCATGACAACGAATGTAACACAGATCCTGGATTGGATCCTGGACCAGAAAACATCTTTTTTTTTTTTTAAGCTTTTTTTGGCCAGGTGCGGCGGCTCACGCCCATAATCCCAGCACTTTGGAAGGCCGAGGCGGGTGTATCACCTGAGGTCCGGAGTTCAAGACCAGCCTGGCCAACATGGTGAAACCCTATCTCTACAAAATTACAAAAGTTAGCCAGGCATGATGGCAGGTGCCTGTAATCCCAGCTACTCGGGAGGCTGAGGCAGGAGAATTGCTTGAACCAGGCAGGTGGAGGCTGCAGTGAGCCGAGATCGTGCCATTATGTTCCAGCCTGGGCAACCAAGCAAGACTCTGTCTCAAAAACAAAACAAAACAATAAAGATCTTTTTTTCCTCCTCTTTTGCTATGAAGGACACTATTAGGTCAATAGATGACACATGAATAAGGCCTGTTGATTAGATAATAGCTGTTAATGCTAATTTTCCGATTTTGGCACTTATACAAGAAAATGTCCTTTTTAAAAGGAAATATACACTTAAGTATTTAGGAGGACAAAGGTGTACCATGTCTACAACTTACTCTAAAATGGTTCAGGGAAAATGACAACATATGTATATGTGTGTGTGTGTGTGTGTGTGTATATACATATGTGTGTGCATAAACACATAGACACACAGACACAGAGACAGAGAATGAGAGAATATGACAGTGAGAAAGGTAAAGCAAGCATGTTAAAAATTAACATTTAGAGAATTTGGTTGAAAGGTATGTTGGGAATTATTTTAATTATTACGACTTTTCTTTCTTTCTTTTTTTTAGAGACGGAGTCTTGCTCTGTCGCCCAGGCTGGAGTGCAGTGGCACGATTCAGCTCACTGCAACCTCCACCTCCTGGGTTCAAGCAATTCTCCTGCCTCAGCCTCCTGAGCAGCTGGGATTACAGGCACTCGCTACCATGCCCAACTAATTTTTGTATTTTTTCAGTAGAGACAGGGTTTCACTATATGTTAGCCAGGCTGGTCTGGAACTCCTGACCTCAGGTGATCCACCCACCTTGATCTCCCAAAGTGCTGGGATTACAGGCGTGAGCCACTGTACCTGGCCAATTATTGTAACTTTTCTATAAATTTGAATTATTCAAAGTAAAAGGTTTAAAAAGGGAAAAATTATTACAGAAGCCAGGATGACAAGGTAGAGACAAAGCAGCCAGGCTTCTGAGTATTACATTCTGAGTGAAATGTGGGAGACAGCTCAGGGCCCAAAATATAGATTTGAAGGTACCTGGGGGCCCTGAGTAAACAGGGTTAAAAGTGCGGCTCTAAGGTCAGACTGGTGGAGTCTCTTTCCCAGATCTGCTCCTTGAAAGCAGTGTTTTCTTTAAGTTATTCAAATCTCCCTCGACTTCAATTTCTGCACCTACATAACGGGAGTAATCAGAGTCTCTCCCTCACAGAGTTGGAGTAAGGATTAGAGGAAGTAGTACAAGTGGGCGAGGGCGCCCAGTGAGGCGCGGGGAAAGCGCCCAGTGCTCTTTAAATACTACTGCGGGCTCAGAGGGGAGGCTGGGGCAGGGAGAAGGGAAGAGGAAAAGGAAAAGAAAGACCAAGGACAGGCTCTCACAGCATCCCTGTGTCTACAGGCCAGGAAGAAAAAGGAAACAAATGAGGTTCGAGTAGGCCTGGACAACCAGTGTCAGGGAGACAGGGAGAGAGAGAGGCACAAAGGGCTGACCGCTGCCAGGAGACGCAGGGCAGGGACCAAGGAGAAGAAGGACAGGGCAAAGGCCTCAGATCTGCAGCCAGGACACCTATGCCAGAGCCCTCCAAGGAAGCAGTTTCAACAGAAAGATGAGGGTGAAACCAGAATAGGTTAGCGGACAAAGAAGACAACCTGAGGACAGTTCAACAGAGTAGCAGGATCAAGAACACTGCTGCCCCATACAAGAGCCATTGGCCCTATCTGACTACGTCAATTGGATTTAAATTAGTTTAGAATTTACTAAACGGAAAACTTGGTTCTCAGTCACACTAGCCACATTTCGTGTGCTGAAGAACCACATGTGGATAGTGACCACCCTATGAGACAGTGCAGATATAAAATACTTTTCTTACCACAGAAAATTCTATTGGACAGAGCGAGGACCCTACCATAGTTTCTTACGGGGAGGATGACCTGTATGGTGGAGTAAGGGCTGGGGCGGAGTAGGGAAGGACCAAAGACACTGGAGAAGAGGAACAACAAATGCAGCCAGTTCCCAAAAGAGGTGAGAAGGAAGGAATCAAGACCAGAGAATGAAGAGTGTGGAGTGCATGTGGATTAATCTTGGGGAAGGGACTTGTAGACATTTTCTTCCTTTGAGAAAGAGGAAATAAAGAAGGACAAAGAGAGGAAGAGAAAGACACTTGGGGGTCTTGAGGAAGGTAAAGTGGGAGTTTATCTGGTGAAATTAGAGGCAGCATAAATTTTCAATGGAACCTGTCCAAAAGTCTTTGTGACTTCCTCCTGGATAATGTGGCAGGCTGGGAGAAGAATAAGCAAGTAAGGGGGGTGATTTTGGATTGAGGACTGGAATATGAGAAGCCCAACACATTGAAACAAAGGATTCTGGGATCCCAGACAGAACAGAAATGGCTAGCAACCTACATGCCCCAAGTGGAGAAACAGAGTCACAGATGGGCTGAAGGACTGGAACAGCAACTGCTTAAGGGATCAGGGTCCTCGGCGATGGTTAAAATCCAGAGCAGCATGTGGGTAGTATCAGCTAAATAGGCTGAAGTCCAAGTTCAAGATCTCGAAGGTTCCGTCTTGCTCAAGACTGAACAGGTCCAAGATGTTAGCTGAAGCAAAGTGGACACTGAGGCTCTAGGAATAGATGTTGAGGAACTTCAAGGTCAAAGAATTAAGAGAGCTTCAACACAAACCCCAAAGTCCCTGGCAAAAGACAAAGCAGAGAAGAGAATGAAGCTGGCTGCTCACGTTTTTTGTTTGTTTATCACTTTTTTGTAGCATTAAGTGAAGAGATCCCCACTGTACCTGGGTGTACATCAGAACTGCCCAGAGAGTTCTGTCTTCTCTTCATCCTCTCCTGCTGTTCCTCCTTTTGGGGTTTGTTTTTAAAATAGGGATTTTTAGGTCTTACTCCCCCACCCTACCCCAGCCCCCAATGATTCTAATTTGGTATATCTGAGGGAGTCCAAAGACCAAGTTTTTCAAAATGTCCCAGGTGATTCTGAGGAGCCCTGAGGTCGGGACCAGAAGATAACAAGGAGGGTAGGGGCATAAGCAGACAGCACTACCTTCCGAGACACTTGGTTGGTGATGGTGCATTGGTTTGCAGGCAGCATTAAGGAGCAAGTGGAAGAGCCTCCCTACTCTGGTGAGAGGCAGAGGACACTAGAGAAGGCTCTTCTGCGGGAAGTTGTTCACTCAGGCTCTGGCGCTCAGGAGAGAAGGTGGGCTCAGCTACAGAAAAAATGAAAATGCAAGAGTGTGGCTGCAGGATACAAGAAACAAGACATTGAAAGCCAGGTCGGAGTGACACAGCCCAGTGGCCTGCAGAGAGAGGAGGCTGAATAATGCACTAAGGAGGGTTCCAAGCACCATGGGGTGTGGTTCATTAAAGGGTTGGTAGGGCTTCATGGCTGAATCCCTGGGCACTCAGGATTGTTCCGTCCATATGCTATCAGATTTCTAACATGTAACACATTAAAGGTTATTAAGCCCTCAGGTAAACAAGCTTGCAGAAGCTTATTCATTAACATTGGAAACTGTGTCTTCCCAACCCACATTCTTATACAGATGAAATCAGATTCGAATGAAAATCAAGGGCAGCCTTTAAGTAGAAAGTCAGAAGGGGCAACCAGGGATACGTGTGAGAGGGTACTTCCTCCCTTCCCCTCCGTGGAAGAGGGAACTTTATAGACAGTGGATATGGAAGGGGGCCTAAGTGTCTTTTTTAGTACCAGTCAATGCTAAAAATAGGATAAGTGCCACGGAATCCCCCCCGCCCCCCAACACACACACACACACACGTTCAGTGACAGGGCACACAAGACACATACAGTGTGCAAACCTGGGGATGGTTCTCAATATTTATTCTCTACAAACCTAACTCTTATTTTAAAAGCAAGTTGCAAACGTTTGCCCCTGCTTCTGAGAGAGCTGCACTTTTGTGGATTCGAATCATTCTAGCGTTATTTCTGGCTACTCCTATGAAATAATTTCTAACACTGCCGTACACAGACTTCAAGCTGAGGACGAGAGCGCACGCGCACACACGCACACACACACGCGCGCACACACACACATAAACCTCGTGCACATTGAAGAAATGACTCACTTAATTTGCTGCTGCCTGCCACGATTGGGTTTTGATTTTACCTGTTCAAATACAAAGTTTCCTATTAGATTAACTACAGGAAAGAAGAACTTAGGAGCATTAATCCTGATTTTGTTCATGTCTTTAGGGCACCTAAGAGGTTTTAACCTGTGCATCTTAAGAAGCCGTTCTCCGGACCACCGACTGCTTGCTCCATAATCTTCCAGACAACGATAACATTTCTTGCCACTTTAGGAGCCAATTAATGGAAACCCCTCCTAGAATAAACATGGTCAAGCTTTGCATCTCCGGTACCTGCAGAACCGTACTTTAGGGCTCTTTCTCAGCTCGCAGTAGGATGGCACAACAGCATTCTGGAACTGCAAAGACCCCCTAGCCCCTCCTTTGAAAGATGAGAAAAAGCGAAGAGGCGGAAGAGCAGATGGTTAACCTGCCCAAGGTCACTCACTCTGAGTCGTGGCTCGGCTGACTCGCCTTTACCCCTGGCAATCCGTGCACCACCCCAGCTCCCCCAAACAGTCCCTCGGGCGTCGGTTGGTTCGCTAGCATGCAGCCCCCGCGAAAATGCAACGCCAGTTGCGCTCTGTGCCCAACTTCAGCCCTTCGCGTCACATGCAGTTAACCCTCTCGCCCGCGGCATGTCACATGGGCCACGCGCAGCTCTCTCTCCCCTACGCCCATCTCCTGAGCGGCTGCCCCAAGGTCACCGGCCGTCCCAGG
>NW_012102554.1:2882642-2899896 GCF_000951045.1 Mandrillus leucophaeus | reverse complement strand
CGAGCTGGAGGCTTTCCCCGCGCACCCGCGCCCAGCCTGGCGGCGCCGCCCCTCCTCCCTCCTCGTTCCCACACCCAAAATAGCCTCTGCTCGTCGCTGCTGTTTCCCACAGAGCTCGCATCCAAGAGCCTTGGAGTTGGCGGGCGGGGATTTCGCTCATTGGAAAATAAATCCTGTTGTAGGGATGGTTGATTTGGAGACGTGTTGAAATGGTGCCTGATGGAGATCATAGCCACGGTGGTGGCATTGCAATTCTCTCCAGAGCCCCAATATACCTTATTTACTAAACCGCTTTCCCACAAAAATAGTTATCTCCCCCGCCTCACCTCGAATTGGGGAGAAGTTATTTGATTAGGCCACGGTGACGCCCCACCTGTGCAGGTGAACGAACCCTCCGGGGCTGCCAAGTGTCATTTACTGAATCTCCTTGACACCTGCAGTTAGGACCCAGGATCGTGTCTCATCGCAGCAGACACGACGCAAGAAAGAACCGCGAACACCCCTCCTCTTCCCAGTCCTTTCTTCTCCTATCAGCTTCATCCCCTCCCAGCGCGTCCTGGCTCTTTCCACCTTCCTCTCGATTTTGGATTCTCATCAGGACGCGCAAACCCATTCACTCATAATTATTCTTCCTCTCGGTGGGCGGGATTTCAGCGGAGTTGAGGGGTACACGACCTTTGCCCGCCTCGCCTCATCTGGTTCGTGCCTCCTCCGCAGACACTGGTGCTTACCCAGCACAGGGGCTCCTGTCTGTCTCCCCCGAGCCTGAGCCCTTCCAACCCAGGGGAAGGAGCCCGACATGGTAGAAGAGCCCGAACTGTGGATTCAACTGAGCGTTTTTGGAATCCTCGCTCCCGCAGGATTATTATTTAGGGGCTGTTAGTATTAAAGACTGTTATTTGTGTGTGATCTTGGGTATTCTGCGACTGTTTCCTCGCCAGTAAAACGGGCTAATACCCTTCACAAAGCGCTAATGCATCTGTAACATTCATTCAGACAACAGTATCTATTGGATGCCTGCCAAGTGCTAGAAACTATGCTTAGCCCTGAGACACAATGGTGAAGATGAAAAAAAGAGACATCACTTTCTGCTCGAACAGAGCTTACAGCCTGACAAGCATTCACCAAATAATCACAGACACATGTAACACTGCCGTTGTGACCAGGAGAGTAATGGCCTTGAGTCTTGTGATGTGTAGATCTGATCTAACAGCATCTCTTTAGTGCTGCAAAAGCTCAATGATTATTCTTTCCTCTCTGGGTTAGATTCTCACTGCCTGGTGCATGGTGCGTACTAGGTAAATACATATTGAATTGGATCCTATGTCGTGGTGATGACACTGTCATTCAGTGTCCCAGTGACTTTCTGGCTGTAACTTGCCACAACATCTGGAAAGGTGTGCATGGGTTAGCAGAAAGTACCCATTCAAACCTAGAGTCCATCACCAAGAGTCTAGAAAAAGGTTCAAAATGTTTCTTGCCTGTCTCCATGGGGGTGCCTGTCAGTGCATATGGAGAGCATCTCAGATGGACACATGACATCCCCTCCGTCTTGTTTCCTCCTCTTCTTATTATTGTCCCCTTTCCCCACCCACCCCAATACCGACCCTACCCCCTCTACTACTTGAGGTGCCAGAGCCTCAAGGCACCCATTCCTGGCTTCCTAGGAGAGTGGTAGTAGATCCTAATATTCCTCAGAATGGATTACCTATAAAACAGAGGAAGTGCCTTCTTACTTCTGGTCATCAAAACCGAACTTTGATTTTTCATTTGCTGCAAGACTCCCTCACTCTCAAAGGTAGGGAAGGAGAGGACCTGGAAGGTGAGGGGCTCTTGCCATATGTCGGTACCTTCTAATTAGGCTGACTTTCATTTCCTTTATAAAAATCATACCAATTAGCAAATAAGACAAATAATTGTATTAATAATTATTTCAAAACATGAATTTCTCCTAAGAACACGGCTTTCAATGTGGTCTTGAATCAGGCCCACGACTTCCCACTTCTTATCTATCTTTTTTCTTTCCAAGTGATTTGTTTTGAATCCCAAGGGGACAAACTTTAATGTACAATGATTAAGCCTACACTAGTTTCTTTCCAACTCTTTCCCTATTTCTGTAGGCTAAATTGCAATGAAATATCCATTTTTTCCAGAATCACTTTGATTGTAACTCATTACAGGAGATGCAGTTTTTCTTGCATTACTTCAATTAAAAAGCCATGATTTATCACAAATTATTTTATGCTGCAAAGGTTATCAAAAAAATTACCAAGGAGAACAACTCTATAAACTCGATGGCTGTAATACTATTTAGAAAGCAGTCATTTAAATACAAATAATTTGTGCAGTATATTATGCTAGACACAATGGAAATTTGTTTTTTTTTCTTTCTTTTGAGACAGAGTCTCACTGTCTCACTCTGTCACCCAGGCTGGAGTGCAATGGCTCGATCTCAGCTCACTGCAACCTCTGCCTCCCAGGTTCAGGTGATTCTCCTGTGTCAGCCTCCCGAGTAGCTGGGACTACAGACGTGTACCACCATGCCCGACTAACTTTTTTTATTTTTAGCAGAGAGGGGGTTTGCCATGTTGGCCAGGTTGGTCTTGACCTCCTGACCTCAGGTGATCCGCCCACCTCGTCATCCCCAGGTGCTAGGATTACAGGAGTGAGCCGCCACACTCAGCCCAACTGGGTGGGAATTTATTTATTTATTTTTTGTTGTTGTTGTTGTTTGTTTGTTTGTTTGAGACGGAGTCTTGCTCTGTAGCCAGGCTGGAGCGTAGTGGCGTGATCTCGGCTCATTGCAACCTCCACCTCCCGGGTTCAAGCGATTCTCCCGCCTCAGCCTCCAGAGCAGCTGGGACTATAGGCACGGGCGCCACCACGCCCAGCTAATTTTTGTATTTTTAGTAGAGATGAGGTCTTGTCATGTTGGCCAGGATGGTCTCCATCTCTTAACCTCGTGATCCACCCGCCTCAGACACCCAAAGTGCTGGGATTACAGGCATGAGCCACCGCGCCCGGCTGGAATTGTTTAAGTGATTTATTCCACGGCGGGGCTCTGGTTCTACTTGTGTTTCTGCACTGCCATTAGTCATGAACATGAGATACACACGACATTTGTAAGGCTAGTAAGCAGGCTCCTCTAGGTAGGTAGAGGTCAAGGGCTTGTGTAGGTCAATGTGGTGTTTGTAAGAAGGCTAGAAAGCAGTTAGGCCAAGGCCGTGGTGAGTTTGGGACAAAGAGTTAACACTTTGTTTAGTCCTCAGCAATTCTCAACCATGGTTTGTTGAGATCCACTGGGAGGTGTGTTACACATTGTTCATTCTCAATACTAGAATGCTGAAGAATTGGACCACAAGGAATAGTCATATGTAGGGACCAGGAGGAGGAAGAAGGTTCCCACCGGGAGCAATGAGGAAGACCCAGAGATGTAAGGGTGAGGACAATGTCAGGGAAGACACAGGTGAGAAGGCTCAAGGGCAGAAAGTTTCCAGGGGACAAGCCCTGCAGAAAGCCAAGAAAATTTAGTGAATAGAAAGTCATTGGTGACCCTCAGGAGTGTTTTTTAGCTATCAGATTGCTGTGGGTTAAGAAAGGACTGGATGCTCATGAGGTCAGGAGATCGAGACCATCCTGGCTAACACGGTGAAACCACATCTCTACTAAAAATACAAAAACTTAGGCGGGCGTGGTGGTGGGCGCCTGTAGTCCCAGCTGCTCCGGAGACTGAGGCAGGAGAATGGCGTGACCCCCGGGAGGCAGAGCTTGCAACGAGCCAAGATCACGCCACTGCACTCCATCCAGCCTGGGTGACAGAGTGAGACTCTGTCTCAAAAAAAAAAAAAAAAAAAAAAGAAAAGAAAAAAGAAAAGACTGGATGCTGTAGAAATGCAAGAAAGGTGTAGGTCACTCTTTAGAGAAGTTCGGCAATGTAAAGAAGGTGGGAAGAGATCTGTAGTGCCTAGTGGACGTTTTTAAGATAAGGGAAAATAGTGTCTGCATATTTATATACAGTTGTAGGTCTGCAGACAAGGAAAGCACAAGGGATTGTTTTGCAATGAGTAACTCAATCTAAATTTTACCATTCCTTTCATTATCACCATATCCATTTTCCTTTTTAAAAATGTTTCATCGGGCCGGTTACGGTGCCTCACACCTGTAATCCCAGCACTTCCGGAGGCCTAGATGGGTGGATAGCTTGAGGATAGGAATTCGAGACCAGCCTGGCCAACATGGCGAAACCTGTCTCTACTAAAAATGCAAAAGCTAGCCGGCCGTGGTGACAGGTACCTGTAATCTCAACTACTCAGGAGACTGAGACGCGAATATTGCTCAAACCTGGGAGGCAGAGGTTGCAGTGAGCCGAGATCGCGCCACTGCACTCCAGCCTGGGCGACAGAGCAAGACTCTGTCAATAAAATAAAATGTTTCATCAAATAAGAGAAATCTTACATTGAACAAAGGTGGGGTGCAGACCTTGGGACACTATTCTGTGAATAACCAACGAAAAACTTGGGTTAATAGCCAATAAATACAATATGTTATTCTTTATGACTGTTTTTTCTTGCCAATAGTAATATAGAATTAAGAAAATTCCTTTTTTTCCATGAGGTCAGGAGATCGAGACCATCCTGGCTAACACCGTCTCTACTAAAAAAAAAATACAAAAACTAGCCGGGCGAGGTGGCGGACGCCTGTAGTCCCAGCTACTCGGGAGACTGAGGCAGGAGAATGGCGTAAACCCGGGAGGTGGAGCTTGCAGTGAGCTGAGATCCGGCCACTGCACTCCAGCCTCGGCGACAGAGCGAGACTCCGTCTCAAAAAAAAAGAAGAAAATCCCTTTTTTCCTTTTTTATTTATAGAAATTATAGATTTTTCATATGTTTTGAATAAACTACAATTGGCTTTGTTGTTTTTGGTAATACTTTTTTTTCATGTATAGGCTCATTCTCTCAAATATTATGTTTTGCTTATGAATTAATTGGTGGCTAATCCATTTCACAATAATTTTTTTTAAAAGTAGCTACAACTAAGGTACAAGCAGCAGAGAAAGCACAAAATATTGAGAAGATCCTTTGAATAATGTTTACGTCTTAACTTAGATAACTGCGGTTGTACATAACAGGGCAAGTTCAGCCTCGGTACATTTATATAGCATACAGCTGAGCCCTCAACGTAACACTTTCAAGAGTGAAGTCTGAAAGAAGTCTCCCTACAAAGCGTTTGTGGCCAGAAATCCTAAAATAGCTTCATAATAAAACTGATTTATCCAAAACCCAATTCAGAGGCAAGAAACGCATTACAGAAAATTCTATTGCACATTGATTTTGAAACAATTTTTCTTTCTAACGATTCTCAGGAAATAGGCTAATATATATATACACATACATAGATAGTCTTTACCACTTTGGTTCAGTTCAATCTAGTTCAGCAAACATTCATGGGCTATCTTATATTAGCTAGTCATGACACCACAGTTTAGACAACGAAACTTCACATAAACCGACACTCTTGTTTTGGCTTCTTTGCCAAGTAGTATATTATTGGACAGTTATTCTCATAGGTAGAATTAAAAGACAACTTGGGCCGGGCATGGTGGCTCACGCCTGTAATCCCAGCACTTTGGGAGGCCGAGGTGGGTAGAGCACCTGAGGTCGGGAGTTCGAGACCAGCCTGACCAACGCGGAGAAACCCCATCTCTACCAAAAATGCAAAATTAGCCAGGTGTGGTGGGGTAGCCTGTAATCCCAGCTATTTGGTAGGCTGAGGCAGGAGAATTGCTTGGGAGGCGGAGATTGCGGTGAGCTGAGATCGTGCTATTGCACTCCCCCAGCCTAGGCAACAAAAGCAAGACTCCGTCTCAAAAAAAAAAACAAAAAAAACAACAACTTGAGCTTCTGTTCAACAACAAAAAAGAAATGACAATACCCCTCACATAAGGTTGTGGTATACAGTGCCATAGCAAGTCATATTGAAGCCAGGCAAAGAAAAATAGGAATATCGACCCTGTCCTTATTGAAAATTTTCATTTTTTATTAATCATGGATATTTTGCATCAATTTTGATTTTTTTTTTTTTTTTTGAGATGGAGTTTTGCTCTTGTCGCCCAGTCTGGAGTGCAATGGTGCGATCTTGGCTCACTGCAACCACCGCCTCCCGGGTTCAAGAAATTCTCCTGCCTTAGCCTCCCGAGTAGCTGGGATTACAGGTGTGTGCCACCACGCCCGGCTAATTTTTGCATTTTTTAGTAGAGTCAGGGTTTCACCATGTTGATCAGGCTGGTTTTGAACGCCTGACCTCATGATCCACCCACCTTGGCCTCCAAAGTGCTGGGATTACAGGCGCAAGTCACTGCGCCTGGTCCAATTTTGATTTTCTAAATATTGCATTAAAATACTATTTATCTTGATAATTGAGTTTGCTTTAAATGTTGCACCTTAAATTTTGCCTCACTCACCTCCCCTTGGCCCTGGCCCTGGTGCAATCATATAGGCAATGTTTATGTCAGGCCTTGTGCTAAATGCTTACTTATAGTATTTTATTTTTTCCTTGTAACAATTTATGAATAAACTTAGGCTTAAAGGTATTATGTAACTTGTCAGAGGCCCCAAAGCTATTAAGTTCTAGAGCTAGAATTTGAACTTGGGCCCCTCTGATATCATAGCTGTGCTTTGCACCAGGTGCAAAATTGCCACATAAAAACCAAATGAGACTGAAGAGGAAAAATGCCTTACAAACTTCAGTAGGTAAAGTGCATGGCACAGTGAAAACTAAATAAATGTTGTTTTCATTCCCCTGTCTTCCCCAAGGCCAGCACATGTCAAAGAATGTGAATAGTAACTTATAAAAATTATTTTGAGGAGCAAATTAATTTTAACATTATCTCTGATTTCTTACACCTTCATCTCAGGTCTGCACTAGCAAAGGAAGTGAAGGTTCGTGTACTTACCCGGATAAATCCAATCAAACAATTGTTAGTTTAAAATATACAGAGCCAAACATGTTTTGGGATTTGAGCATCTTCTTAATTAATGAAACTGAAGCAAGTGCTTTATGAGTACATGCCTGCTAGGAAAAGGCATACAGAGTGATGCAGTGTTTAAAAATTGTAATTAATAGACAATACACATCCTGTACTTAAAGTAAAATAAAATTAAAGAAAAAAGAAAAATAACAAAGTAAAGCAAACTAATATTATGCCGTTGCTTTTAAAGAGATAAATAGGTATAATTGTCTTTGTTTTCCCTCCCATATTTGAATACACCTAAATCATTTTCACGCACATAAACAGGTTTCCCAAGGCAATGTGAATGGGTTGCAGGATTCTCTACCAGGCACTGGAAACTCACATAGTCATGTAGTAGGTTTTCATTACTGTAGACTCAGGAAATAGCATTTTCTTCCCCTGAAAACACAAATAATAAAATTGACATTTTCTTTCTTCCCTTAAGGGAAATTCATGCTTTAAAGGTGCTGAAAACTATCTGTACGTGCTTGGGCAAGTTATTTAAGTTCTCTTTGAGTTTCCTTGGGGAAGATGCACCCCAAGGTAATATCAAAGGAACCATGGCAGGTGCCTATAATCCCAGCTACTGGGGAGGTTGAGGCCAGAGGATCACTTGAGCCCAGGAATTCGAGACCAGCCTGGGCAACATAGTAAGACTCTGTCTCAAAAAAAAAAAAAAAATACGCCGGTTGCGGTGGCTCAAGCCTGTAATCCCAGCACTTTGGGAGGCTGAGACGGGCGGATCACGAGGTCAGGAGATCGAGACCATCCTGGCTAACACGGTGAAACCCCATCTCTACTAAAAAATACAAAAACTAGCCGGGCGAGGTGGCGGACGCCTGTAGTCCCAGCTACTCGGAAGGCTGAGGCAAGAGAATGTCGTAAACCCGGGAGGTGAGCTTGCAGTGAGCTGAGATCCAGCCACTGCACTCCAGCCTGGGTGAGAGAACATGACTCCGTCTCAAAAAAAAAAAAAAGGCTGGGTGCAGTGGCTCATGCCTGTAATCCCAGTACTTTGGGAGGACAAGGTGGGCGGATCATGAGGTCAGGAGTTCGAGACCAGCCTGACCAATACAGTGAAACCCCAACTCTACTAAAAATACAAAAATTAGCCAGGTGTGGTGACACGTGCCTATAATCCCACCTACTCAGGACCCCAAGGCAGGAGAATTGCTTGAACCCAGGAGGCGGAGGTTGCAGTGAGCTGAGATTGTGCCACTGCACTCCAGCCTGGGTGACAGAGCAAGACTCCGTCTCAAAAAAAAAAAAAGGGAAATAGGTCTATGTATTTGGTGCCACAGGAAGGGTGGAAGTGACATCACTGTCCCATCCTCCCCATCCCCCTGCTGATTGAAATCATTCTTTCTCCCAGTGAAAATCTCTGAGGATAAATGTGGCTGGCAACGGCTGAGGAGTCCGTGATCACCACCACCAGACGATTATTTGGCCCTTTCTTTCAGCTGTTGGGTTTATTTTTATTTTTTATTGTTTTGGTTTATTCTCAGTGATAAAGTAAAATTACAAAGCATCCCCAGAACAAAGAAGACTGGTACCTCCCTAGTCCTACTACCTGGCCTGGACTCAACCCTCTAAGACTCTTCTCCACCTGCCTGCCCTGTTCTCAGCATCAGGAGAGCACCTATTCCTAACTAGGACTTCTGCCTACATCTCTCACATCAGAAATCAGGGCTTAAATTTCCCTGGCTTATTTTATCCCAAATCCAATGAGAAAAGTGAAAGTCTAATTAATCCTGATTCAACTATTTTATTTTACACATGGAGACAAAATCTTTCTAATTACAGTACTTAAAAGTCAAAACTTTTTAAAATACAATCAGTGATATATGCAAAGTTACTGCTAATTCACTGTAAGTTTAAAGCCCAAATATGCCTAATACCAACTTTAACATAATCAATTTAACTCTTGTTTTTCCAAGCAAGAGTCAACCCTTTTTCTAAGGGGAGATAATAATGGTATATGTAGGAACATTTCCACAGGAGATATCAGCTTTCCTTTTATTCAGTTTAGAGAAGAACAATTCTAAGTAAAGCTTTAAAAAATTATTTAACACAGATATTTTTTATAGGCAATACTGAAGGACAGGATGACCAGTAAGGGTGCTCAGTGTAAAACCCCTAAGGTTGCACAAGTTATAGAAGAAATTTTCTTATAATGCAAGGACATGAGTTTCTAGATTGAACAGAACTACCAGAAACCTGGCAAAGTAAATGAAAAAAAGATTCATACAAAGAAAACTGACTTTGAAATTTCAGAACACAAAGATAAAAACAAAATCCAAAAATTTCCAGACAGTAAACATTACATATAAAGAATTAGGAATCCAAATAGCATCAGTCTTCCCAATATTAGCAGTTGAAGAAAGAAGAGTACCTTTAAAATCCTGAGAGAAACTTATTTCCAGTCCAGAATTCTACACCCAGTTAAACCATCCATCAAGACTGAGAGCAGAATAAAATTTTCAAGTACTTCAGTTCACAACAATGTACCTCATATGCACCGTTTTCTCAGGAATCCACTGAGAAATATTTTCTAGGTATGAGAAAGTAGATAAAAAAGGAGTAGATGGGAGGGGTGTGGTGGCTCACACCTGTAATCCCAGCACTTAGAGAGGCGGAGGCAGGCAGATCACATGAGCTCAGGAGTTCGAGATCAGCCTGGCTAACATGGCGAAATCCCATTTCTACTAAAAATACAAAATGTAGCTGGGCATGGTGGCCTGCACCTCTAATTCCAGCTAGTTGGGCGGTTGAGGCATGAGAATAGCTTGGACTTGGGAGACGGAAGTTGCAGTGAGCCGAGATTGTACCACTGCACTCCACCCTGGGTGACAGAGTGAGAATATGTCAAAAAAAAAAAAAAAACAAAAAAACAAAAAAAAAAACCGGAGTAGTCATGGCTCTAGGTAGTAGAAGATGCACCCCAAGGTAATATCAAAGGAACCATGGCAGGTGCCTATAACCCCAGCTACTGGGGAGGCTGAGGCCAGAGGATCACTTGAGCCCAGGAATTCGAGACCAGCCTGGGCAACATAGTAAGACTCTGTCTCAATAATAATAATAATAATAATAATAATAATAATAATAATAATGGCAAAGAGAATTCTCAGGACTATGACAAAAGAAAGCCCCAAGAGTGATGTCCAGCAGGTCTGACGGAGAGCAATCACTGCAGACTGGATGAAGCAGAACACTCATCTGACAAGGAATTAATAATCACAATATATAAGGAATGCAACCAACTCTACAGGAAAAGTATCTAATAATCCGATTTAAAATGGGCAAAAGATCTCAATAGACATTTCTCAAAAGAAGACACGCAAATGGCAAACAGGTGTATGAAAAGGTATTCAACATCATTGATCATCAGAGAAATGCAAATCAAAACTACAGTGAGACATCATCTCACTCCAGTTAAAATGGCTTTTATCCAAAAGATAGGCAATAACAAACGCTAGCAAAGATGTGGAGAAGAGGGAATCCTTGTACACTGTTGGTGGAAATGTAAATTAGCACAGCCACTATGGAAAACCGTTTGGAAGTTCTTCAAAAAACTAAAAATAGAGCTATTATATGACCCAGCAATTTCACTGCCAGATAGATACCCAAAAGAAAGGAAATGAGTGTATCGAAGAGATATCTGCACTCCTATGTTTATTACAGCACTATTCACAATAACAAAAATTTGGAAGCAACCTAAGTGTATGTCAACAGATGAATGGATAAAGAAAATATGGTATCTATACACAACGGAATACTATTTAGCCATAAAAAAGAATGAGATCCTTCCTATCATTTACAACAACGTGGATGGAACTGCAGGTCATTATGTTAAGTAAAATAAACCACGCACAGATAGATAAACTTTGCATGTTCTCACTCATGTGTGGGAGCTAAAAATTACAAAAAAATGGACTCATGGAGATAGAGGGTAGAATGGCAGTTACCAGATGCTGGGAAGGAGACCGGGGGCTGTGGGGGCACAGTGGATGGTTAATGAGTATAAAAAAACAGAAAGAATAAATAAGACCTAGTATTTGATAGCACAAAAGGGTAACTTTTGCTATCAACAAGTCAATAATAATTTAATTGCACATTTAAAAATAGCTGAAAGAGGCCAGGCATGATGGCTCACGCCTATAATCCCAGCACTTTGGGAGGCTGAGACAAGCAAATCACTTCAGGTCAGGAGTTTAAGGTCAGCATAGCCAATGTGGAGAAACCCTGTCTCTACTAAAAATACAAAACTTAGCTGGGCTTGATGGCATGCACCTATAATCCCAGCTGCTCAGGAGGCTGAAGTAGGAGAATCGCTTGAACCCAGGAGGCGGAGGCTGCAGTGAGCCGAGATCACACCACTGCACTCCAGCCTGGGCGACAGGGTGAGACTCGGTCCCCCAAAAAATAAAAAATAAAATAAAATAAAACCAAGAAGTAGAGCACTATAGGGAGGTCACTCCCAGGCAAATGGGAGAAAGAAACAGCAACAGATTGTCTGATATGTTTGATGTTAGCGAAAGGAATTATAGTTCTGTCAGAAAGTTTATAGATGAACTAGTGGTATGTGCATAAAAAACTAATAGCCCAAAAAAGGCAATGCTTAATGCTAAGAGTTAAAAGAAATGTGTTCAATCATACTTGACTCAGCTGTGAACAACAGTCATAATGTAAATGTATTACTGAGTGTTGGTTTAATCAAAGATCGCTAAGTCACTCTATTGAGAAGCTAAGGGGGGAAGTGTATGTGGCAGAGGTATGTTGAGGCATGTTGGAGAACTAAATCCTCACCTTCCTTAGTAGCCAGTGACTAAATAATGTCTAACAGTGAAAGATGAAGAAACATCAGTATAAGCATGTTTGGTTTTATAAACTAAGTATACGTATTTCTTTGTTTGATTTTTTTTTTTTTTTTTTGAGACGGAGTTTTGCTCTTGTTGCCCAGGCTGGAGTGCAGTGGCGTGATCTCGGTTCACCACAACCTCTGCCTCCCGGGTTCAAGTGATTCTCCTGCCTCAGCCTCCCAGTAGCTGGCATTACAGGCATGCGCCACCACGCCCGGCTAATTTTGTATTTTTAGTAGAGAAGTAGAGACAGGGTTTCTTCATGTTGGTCAGGCTGGTCTCGAACTCCTAACCTCAAGTGATCTGCCCGCCTCGGTCTCCCAAAGTGCTGGGATTAAGGTGTGAGCCACTACACCCGGCCAGTACGTGTATTTCTTAGAGGCAAAAAAAAAAAAAAAAAAAAAAGTTTTTTCATCCAGAGTTAAGAGAAATAAATTATAGAATATTTTTAAAGTATGCATACCTATTGTTTTGAAATTCCTCTGGTTATTTATTTAAGAGTCTTACTGCCTTTCTTCCCAGGACATAATTTCTGTATTTCTGTTTTGGAGACATTCAAAAAGTGTGGTTAGCAAACCACAATTCTTCCATTTAGAACGGCATTATGAAGCCTTTTTTAGAGGACTTAAGACATTAATTTAAAAACTAATTTTGTTCACAAGAACATAAACTCAATGACTGCATGGCAAATTGTTCCAAGTATATTTTAATAACTTTCTGACCAAACAAAATCAGAAGATGGTTTTTAAGTTCAGTTTGAGTCCATTAAAAATAGAATAGTCAGCTGGGTGCAGTGGCTCATGCCTGTAAACCCAACAGGAGGCCAAGACTGGAGGATCGCCTGAGGCCAGGAGTTCAAGACCAGCCTGGGCAGCATAGCAAAACCCCATCTCTACAAAATAAAATAATTATCCAGTCATGGTGATGCAGGCCTGTAGTCCCAGCTACTCGGGAGGCTGAGGCAGGAGGCTCACTTAAGCCTGGGAGGTTGAAGCTGCAGTGAGCTATGATCATGCCACTGTACGCCAGTATGAGCAACAGAGTGAGATCCTCTCTCAAAAAACAAACAAAAGAATAGCCAAGGCAAAGCCTATTTTACTAATACAAAAATATTTTCCAGATACAGTATTCATTTAAAATGTGATTTTTCCATGTAACAGTAAGAATACTTCATAAAGCAATAAAAAAGAAAAAAAAACTTAGCAATTTTTAAATGAGGCTTATGAATAACAAAAGTCAGGGGCCTTTTTCCATAACTCAGATAATTAAAGTAATTATCTGCTAAACACATATTACATGAATTGTAATGAAAAAGAAGGACTCCAAAACTAGAGTCAAAGACTTGCGTTCAAATTCTGGCTTCATCGCTCACCAACTGGATGATTTGGGGTAAGTCATTTTATTTGTTTCAGCCTCAATTTATTCAACCCTCAAGCACCTAGATGGTATCAGGCACTATTTCAGGCACAGGGACACAGTAGTCATTGTGTGGTCCATGCCGTCATGGAGCTTACATTCTAAGGGGAAAAAATATTCCAACACTTTGGGAGGTCGAAGCAGGAGGATCTCTTGAGACCAGGAGTTTGAGACCAGCCTGGTCAACATAGCAAGACCCCATTTCTATACAATAAAATTACTGGATCATATCTGGCCTTTCTTTCTGTAACATAAGCAAATAGGTAAATGATGATGCCATTTATGAAATGGAGAACTCTGTGGGAACAGCAGGTTTCAGTGGTGGATATCGAGAGCTTAGTTTTGGACTTGTCAAGTATGTAATGCCTACCAACCTCTAAGAAAAAACATCGAGATGGCAGCTGGAGCTATGAGTCTGAGGTTTTGGGGAGCATCTGAGCAGAAGCTATCCTTTGATTAGCATTAGTATACAGGAGATACATAAAGCCCTGTGACTGGATGGGATTATCTAGCGAAGATGTGCACATGGGGAAATGTATGGGGTTCAGAACGAAGCCCTGGGCCAGAGAAGGAAGAACCAGATGCTAGAAATGAAGAACCAGCCGAGCGCGGCAGCTCACGCCCGTAATTCCAGCACTTTGGGAGGCCAAGGTGGGCAGATCACGAGGTCAGGAGATTGAGACCATCCTGGCTGACACAGTGAAACCCTGTCTCTACTAAAAATACAAAAAATTAGCCCAGCATGGTGGGCTATGGTGGGCTAGCCCATGGTGGTGGGCGCCTGTAGTCCCAACTACTCGGGAGGCTGAGGCAGGAGAATGGCGGGAACCCGGGAGGCAGAGCTTGCAGTGAGCCAAGATCACACCGCTGCACTCTAGCCTGGGCGACAGAGCAAGACTCCGCCTCAAAAAAATTAATTAATTAATTAATTAATTAAAAAAAAGAAATCAAGAACCAAGAACCAAGGAAGGTCACTGAGAAGAGCCTTCATAGTTGAAAGAAAACCGGGAGAGTGTGGTAACACAGAAGCCAAAAGAAGAGTTTCAAGGAGGGTATGAACCCATTGATCAGCTGGGTCAAAGGCTGTTGAAAAGTTCCAGAAGGTATGGCCCAAAAAGTGAGTGATGAACGTGGCAACAAGGAGGTCACTGGTGACCTTAATGAGGGCAGTTTGGGTGCAATGGTGGGGACAGAATCTCTGCTGGAGTGGGCTAAGGAAAAGATGGGAGGTGAGTGAGAATGTAGTGACCATAGGCAATGCCTTCAAGAAGTTCTGCAGTGAAAAGGAGCAGACAAATGGGAAGGTAGCCAGAAAGAAATGATGTGGGATCAAGAAAAGTTGTTTTGTTTTTTTTAAGAAGCGGAAAATGTTAGCGTAGGTTTCCTTTCACATAGGAATGATCCAGTAAAGGAAGAGAAATCAGTGATGTAAGAGAGAGGAGGTAATAGTTATAAATCATGTTTTTAAAATCCTGACAGGTGAGTAATTAAATATGAATCTCCTACATTAAATGACATTGGTTTTTTGTTTGTTTGTTTGTTTTTTCTTTTAATGGAAAACGTTAGCGTAGGTTTCCTTTCAGATAGGACAAAATTCTTGATTTCTCTTTCCTCTTTTCCTGCATCACAAGTTCACTGAACTCTACCTCTGCATTCTAGCCAAAGTCAGTCCACTGGTGTCTATCTCCATTTCATCTGCAGTCATTGTAATCCAAGCCACCGTCATACCTCACTACTACAATAGCCTTAAAACTGGTTTCTCTACTTTCTCTTTCTTCTCTTATGCCCTCGTAATTCATTCTCAAGACAGCCACCAGAGTAAATCAGATCAGTTACTCCTCTGCTTAAACCATCCCACGGCTTATCTCAAATACAACCAAAACTCTTTACTGCAGCTTTCAAACTTCAACACACATTGTCCTCTGGTACTCCTGTCTTTCCCTCTTTTATTTTATTTTATTTTATTTTTATTTTTATATGAAAAACTTTCAGCATGAAATCTCCTTGTGAATGGTTCTATGAAAATGTCTGGTATTTTGTTAGCTTCTCATTCCTTATTTCCAAATATTTAACATTGAGTTTATGTGTATCCATTTTATTGGTTCCTAAGAGTTTACATTTCTCCATAATTCCTTTTTGTCACATCTAATAAGTCTGTGTCCACAAGAAACATTATTCTGCTGTGATTTACAGGTCAAGTCTTGGGGTCAGATTGACTTGGATTAAATCTCAGCTCAGCCGAGTGATAAATCTGTGGCCTTGTGAAAAGTTAACTAAAATCTCTGAACTGCAGTGTCCTTTTCTGTCAAAAGTTAATAATAATACCTATTTCAGGCAAGGCGCGGTGGCTCATGCCTGTAATCCCAGCACTTTGGGAGGCCAAGGCGGGCAGATCACAAGGTCAGGAGGTGGAGACCATCCTGGCTAACACGGTGAAACCCTGTCTCTACTAAAAATACAAAAAATTCACCGGGTGTGGTGGTGAGCGCCTGTAGTCCCAGCTACTCAGGAGGCTGAGGCAGGAGAATGGCCTGAATTCAAGAGGTGGAGCTTGCAGTGAGCCGAGATCACGCCACTGCACTCCAGCCTGGGCAACAGGGCAAGACTCTGTCTTAAAAAATAATAATAAAAAATAAAAAAGGATAATACCTATTTCATTAGGTTGTTATGAGGATTGGAAAACAAAATATATACAAAGTGTTTCACATGTAGTAAGCATTCCATAAATAACAGCTATTACTCTCATTATTATCATTACTCCATAGGCAAATAAAAAAGCAAAGTGAAAAATATTTATATAGTTAAGAAATTTACCATTTAAGAGTTAAATCAACTTGTGAATTCAATAAATGCAGAAATTTCTTATGAACCAACCAAGTAATCTTCAACTTTACTTTCATGCAGATTTCATTTAACTATGCTTTAAATGCTTTGAAACTAGATCGAGGTGGCTGGGCATGGTGGCTCACGCCTGTAACCCCAGCACTTTGGGAGGCCGAGGTGGACAGATCACAAGGTCAGGAGATCGAGACCATCCTGGCTAACACGGTGAAACCCCGTCACTACTAAAAATACAAAAAATTAGCTGGGAGTGGTGGCGGGCGCCTGTAGTCCCAGCTACTTGGGAGCCTGAGGCAGGAGAATGTCGTGAACCCGGGAGGCAGAGCTTGCAGTGCAGTGAGCCGAGATCGCACCACTGCACTCCAGCCTGGGCAACAGAGCAAGACTGTGTCTCAAAAAAAAGAAAAGAAAAAATAAAAGAAAGAAACTAGACAGAGGTGTGAACATACAAAACACCATTGAATTGAACACTGTATTTTATCTTTAATTTGTTTTAGAGACAAGGTCTCACTCTGTCACCCAGGCTGGGGTACAGTGGTGTGATCATAGCTCACTGCAGCCTCGAACCCCTGGGCTCAAGTGATACCCCAATCTCAGGGGTACTACAAGCTGGTACTACAAGCATGTGTCACCATACTTGGCTAATTTTTTTATTTTGTGTGGAGACAGGGTCTCGCTATGTTGACCAGGCTACTCTTGAACTCCTGGACTCAAGCAATCCTCCTGCCTTGGCCTCCCAAAGTGCTGGGATTACAGAGATGACCCACTGTGCCTGGTCCACTTAAAAACACTTTAAAATGGTTAATTTTATGTTATGTGAAATTTCACCTCAATTAAAAAAACACAATGAACACCTGTTATGCGCCTTATTTTGTTTAAAAGATATGGCCTTATGAACTTTCTTTTCCTTTCCTGGTCAAAAATATCAAATTAAAGTGGATATAAATAGGTGAGAGATGATAGATAGATAGATAGATAGATAGATAGATAGATAGATAGATAGATAGATAGATAGATAGAGGTTTGAGAGTTTAATCTGTCCCCAAGGATAAGAGCTTTAAAACCTCAATACTTTTTTGAGAGATAGATAGATAGATAGATAGATAGATAGATAGATAGATAGATAGAT
>NW_012102554.1:2863458-2882312 GCF_000951045.1 Mandrillus leucophaeus | reverse complement strand
AAAAAAAAAAAAAAAAAAAAAGATAGATAGACGGATAGATAAAGGTTTAAGGGTTTAATCTGTCCCCAAGGATAAGAGCTTTAAAACCTCAATACTTTTTCCGAAGAAGGACCAAGGACTCCAGGTATAGGCCAGCAATAAATACAAGGTGTAGCCAGGCAGCAGTGGCAAAGTAGAGCACAGTTACAAGTAAGGATTTAGACTGACATTATAGACAAAATAACAGAAATTCGGAAGAGGCTCCTGTGAGGAAAGCAGACAAGGGGGAAGTCTTAAGCAGCACCAGGGAGAGCTCCCAGCCCGTAGTATATATGCTCCTGCTATACGCTAAGCTGCCCGTTTTCCTCCAGAAACTAAGGTCTTCCCCAGATTGTCCTGCCTTTAAAGCAGGGCCATCATGGACTTAAGGACCTTTCTGACCTCCAGTGATAGGGTCCACATATACTCCCACACAAGAATTTTTGGTCAAGCTCTCAGGTCAAGCTCCACTGAGCTCCAATTCTACCTAGAACATTGCCCCTTGAAGTGTGATCCGTGCACAAGAACACAAGCCCCTCTACTGTGTTAGGAATGCAGAGTTCAAGGGCCCCAGTCCAGGTCTACAGAATCAGAATCTGCATTTTAACAAGACCTCCTGCTGATTCATATGCACATTTAAGTCTGAGAAGTACTGGCCTAGAGAATGTGGCCCCACCAGAACTCAGCAGAGCACCGTTTTCAAGAGCCTTCCTTGGCTTTGTTACTGGATGAGTGATCCTGGGGGTAGGAACCCTGTCATTAAAATCATTGGGATTATACAATAAGTCGTATAAAGCATTGGGAAGAAATGTGATGAAAATGAAGAAACAAAAGGAAAAATTATCTCTAGGCTGATATTTGGTATGCAACAACATGCAACTGGTATTTGGTTTAAAATGTGTTTGTTTTTCCATTAGATTCAGCTGTCCTAATTTGAAAGCGCCTCCAAAAATATCAGTTGCTATTTAACTTCCCTTAGTTAAGAGTTGTTTAATTTTGTTAGACAATGAAGTTAATTCTCATCACTGCAACAGGAAAAACAATGTCATGAACCCACAAAAGATGTCCCTACCTACCTATGGTCACAGTGGCATAAGCTGGGGACACTGACTAAAGGCATGTCCTAGTCACTTAAACTTACCAGGGTATAATGGGGACTGCCAGAATCAGCGCTAGAAGCTGCATGTAAGAGTTGTGATTCCTGCTTGTGTTTGCTTCTTGAATTTCAATTTCCCAGCAGGAACATTTTTGCCCTGCTTCTTAGACGGCAGTCCCTAAAGAGTCATTCTCCATTTTTATCCTGCAATGGATTTTCTAAGCCATCATTTCAGGTAAATTCTCTATGAATCAATCCAGTATGCATGAGGAATTGGCTCTGAGTCCAGCTCTGGGCTAGGGGGTGTGAAGGGGAAAGGGGCTAGGTGGCAAGACCCAAAATACATTCCAGCTGCATGCTCCCTACCCTCCAGAGGGGCAGAGCTGTAGTTGTTTTTTGGTTTCTTTGTTTTTTGTTTTTTAGATGGAGTCTTGCTCTGTCACCCAGGCTTGAGTGCAGTGGCATGATCTCAGCTCACTGCAAGCTCCAGCTCCAGGAGCGATTCTCGAGCGATTCTCCTGCCTCAGTCTCCCAAGTAGCTGGGATTACAGGCATCCGCCACCATGCTCGGATAATTTTTGTATTTTCAGTAGAGACAGGGTTTCACCATGTTGGCCAGGCTGGTCTCAAACTCTTGTCCTCAAGTGATCTGCCCGCCTCGACCTCCCAAAATGCTGGAATTACAAGTGTGAGCCACTGCGCCCAGCCTGTTGTTTTTTTGATAGACTTCAAAAACAGGAAACCATTGGGAAGAAATGAAAGAGAGGGTAATGAAGTACTGGAAAATGTGGTTCGCACTTCAAGTACTATAGAAGGTCAGAAAAGAATGAGTTCTTTCCTATGAAAAGAGGAGAGGAAAATTTAAATGGTCCTTGATGAATGTGTTTCAATTTCATGCACAGAAGAGAGATTAAGGGAAGTTTCTAGGGAGGAAAGAGGGAGTGCAAAGGCACAAAGGTGAGCGTTATTTAATATCTCGTATTTTACCTTCCACTTCCCTAAATGAGAAGAATAATAACAGGATTTGTTTTAGTTAAATCATAGGTTTTAATGATACGGTTAAATGAGATGGTTTTTGCAATTGCTTTATAGACTAAAGGGTTATTCGAATTATTCCTCACTACTGTTATTATCATTGTTATGGGCATGCCTGCTGTGTTTAGGACTTTACCCTAGGCCTATGGATAATCAAACTGATAAAATGATTTCAGTAACCAACCAGCAGTGATTTAAAACCAGAATACCAAGTTCTGATTTCTACAACTTATGATCAAACCAGCCAAGAGATTTAAATCAGTCTTCTACGTAAGACATTTTTTTTCTACAGTCAGTCTGTTCAGAAATCAAATTACAGATCAGAAGGATAATGATAACAATATTAACACTGGTCATCATTAATTGTATATCAGTGGACTAGGCTGTCTGCACACATGCCCTTGCTAATTCCTCACAGCAGTCCTATGAGGAGGAGACATCACCCCTATTCTGAAGAAAAGGAAACTGGGGCTCAGAGAATTTAAATAACCTATCCATCTTCAGAACTAATAAGTGATGAGCCTGGATTTGAACACATGCTTGTCTGGCTTCAAAGCCTAAGCTCTTCCCCCATCTTACCAGATATGAAAAGGAAATCACGCAAGAAAAGTCACCCTTTAGGGTTTTTCCTACCATGCCTGGGTAACATGAACAACAAATTGGGAGGAAAAAATAGCTGAATACATGAACTAAACTGAACATTGCACCAAGCTTGGAAACACCTTTGTACCCTGGACCAAGCTATTGATTAGACCAGATTCTAACACCCTTTCTAACTTTTCTTACTCTACTCTTGGGGAGAATGGATTCAAGGGAACCAGCCAGCTTACCCTTGTAAATTACAGAATGTTGTTTTCTAAACAGGAAAAGGTGGGGTTACAGCTGATGAACTTGATTGGTTGTAAAACTCAGTTAGATAAATTACATCCAAAGCACCTCTTCACCACATAAGTTAGCTTTTCTGTTGCCACTGTTTGTTGCCTCGGCCCCCATAGCTCATTTCTCATCACAGCCTCACAGCTACCTCACAGCTCACATCATGCCCTCAATGTGCTTGCACTGTGAAGCGAATGCTACTGTATTTGTTCTCGGGAAGAGAAAAAAGTATCAGCTTTGTCTTCCTGATAAAGTCAGACAAAAAACCTTTTTTATTTTTATTTATTTATATATTTATTTTGGAGACGGAGTCTCACTCTGTTGCCCAGACTGGAGAGTAGTGGCACGATCTTGGCTCACTGAAACCTCTGCCTCCCGGGTTCATGTGATTTTCCTGCCTCAGCTTCCTGAGTAGCTGGGATTACAGGCGTGCACCATCAGGCCTGGCTAATTTTTTTTTGTATTTTTAGTAGAGACGGGGTTTTACCATGTTGGCCAGGCTGGTTTTGAACTCCTGGCCTCAAGTGACCTGTCCATTGTGGCCTCCCAAAGTGCTGGAATTACAGGCGTGAGCCACTGCACCCGGCCAGAAAACCTTTTTTTTTTTTTTTTTTTTTTTTTTAATAGCTACATTGATCACAAAGTAAGTTGAACACTTAGAGGTTGAGGAGGCAACATTACGAAAACCAAGTAAATATAAAAGGGGAGCCGACAGTTTGGTACAGAATGTGACCACTAACTCAGCATCCTCAGGCTCCGAGAGGGACAGAATCAGAATGTGGAGAGCACAGCCTGGGTGTTCAGCACGCATCCATCTGGACCTTCGGCAAGCTGAACTCACTTTCTATCTATAGCATCCCTCATTTTGTTTTTCTTTTAAAAATGTATTTCCCAGGATTCTTTCACGGCAACCACAGAAGTGCCTTAGCTCTTTCCCCATGTCTCCCCCTTCCCCAGCCCCCATCACCCTCTTCAGTGATTCTGGGCATAGCACCAGATGCAGACACGACAGCACAAGTCTAGGACGGGAACTGTTTGGCTGCTTACTCGCAGAAAGAATTTTGAAAAACTATGCAACCCCCTGTCTATTTTTAGGTTGGCATCTAAAATTTATCACCATAAGTTCAAATAGTTGCACAAAATGTAATTTCTAGCATAATGATATTTGAAAATAGATTGGTTCCAGCACCCTTTGGAATGATTCCAGTGACCGCTAAGCATACAGATATGGGATACCTGCTTCTTGGGTCATTATGCAGACTCAAGGGCTGAATAGAGACACAGTGCCTGGCACATGATAAATACTATGTCTTTGCCGTATGTGTGGGCGTATAGAGAAAGAAAGAGGGAAAGAGAAGGCAAGATGTTAGCAGTAAATCTTAGGAGGGATTGTAGCAGACGATGTTGATGCCCCACCCCACATCCCCTCAGCTCCTGTTTGAGTTCACTCACAGCTGTGGTTCACAGTTTTTGCCATGGGAAGACTTGACACCTCAAATGACGCATCTCACCGCTTCTCTGCCAGAGGGCTTTCTCCAGCACAGGGAAGCGTGCAATACTACTGGTTAGGCACAACCTGGAAACTGAGGCAGCTGACTTTCTCAGGGTTGACTCTTAACCAATGGGAAGAGGAGGCAGTGGATAAAAGCCCCCGTCCCCCCATCCTTTGGCGAGACAACTGGGAAGCTTATTGTGCTTGGTTTCCCAGAAGGTCCGCAGGACGGAGCCCCGGTTGCACACAGCGGTGACTGCCGCAGGAATGCACGTATTATTACTGTGTTTTCCTTTTCTGTCACACGTCCTGCACCCTTTCACTTGTGCTTTCTGGGATCGCCTCCCGAATAAACGTCCTGTACCCAGGTTCTCTCAGGATCTCCTCTGAGGGAAACCCAACCAAGTCCAGGAGATATGGAGATTCATTACAGTGCTCTTTCCATTTTTCTGTGGTTTGAAACTTTCCAAAGTAAACATATAAACAGATTTGTTTAAATGTTTTAGAAGAGCAGCCCTACGGTATGTTCTGGGATACATCGTACCTGGCTGTGTGCTCCAGAATCCAGTGTGTGATCCTCCCAGAGATTCTGTAAACTACTGAGTATCCCTTAATCAGCCCATTTCTGCTTAAAAACAAATCATTGATATTGAATCGTTTTAGTAGCAAGAGGTATAGGAGAATGGTTCTGAATGGGGAATCCTTCCATCATTCAAGGGCAGCTAACTCCTCTCAGCCTCTGACTATTCTTTTTGCTGCCATTTAAATATACATTATATATATAATGAACGTGGTGTCTTAAAACAGCACAAACTTATTATCTTACAGTTCTGCAGGTCAGAGATCTAGCATGGGCCTCACTGGGCTAAAATCAAAATGTATACAGAGCTGTACTCTTTTTTTTTTTTTTTCTTGAGACGGAGTCTCACTCTTTCATCCAGGCTGGAGGGCAGTGGCACAATCTCGGCTCACTGCAAGCTCCACCTCCCGGGTTCACGCCATTCTCCTGCCTCAGCCTCCTGAGTTGCTGGGACTACAGGCGCCCATCACCACGTCCGGCTAATTTTTTGTATTGTTAGTAGAGACGGGGTTTCACCATGTTAGCCAGGATGGTCTCGATCTCCTGACCTCGTGATCTGCCCATCTTGGCCTCCCAAAGTGCTGGGATTACAGGTGTGAGCCACCACGCCCGGTCTCAGAGCTGTATTCTTTTTAGAGGCTCTAGAAAAAGCTTCATTTCCTTGACTCTGCCGGTTTCTAGGGGCTGCCTGCATTCTTTGGCACATGGCCCCTTTTGCCGTCTTCAAGCCAGCAATAGCAGATCAAGTCCTTTCAACATAGCATCTCTCCAATCCTCTCTTCTGCCTCTGTGTTCCACTTTTAAGCACTCATTAGATTGGCCCCATCTCAAGATCAGCTGACTAGCAATCTTAATTTCCTTTTGCTGGGTGCAGTGGCTCACATCTGTAATCCCAGCACTTTAGGAGGTCAAGGCAAGCAGATCAAGAGGTCAGGAGTTCAAGACCAGCCTGGCCAACATAGTGAAACCCCCATCTCTACTAAAAATACCAAAATTAGCCAGGCGTGGTGTTACATGCCTGTAATCCCAGCTACTCAAGAGGCTGAGGCAGGAGAATTGTTTGAACCCAGGAGGCGGAGGTTGCAGTGAGCCAAGATTGTGCCACTGCACTCCACTCTGGGCGACAGAGCGAGATTTTGTCTCAAAAACAAAAAACAAAAAACAAAAAAACACGCTGCACGCGGTGGCTCACACCTGTAATCCCAGAACTTTGGGAGGCCGAGGAGAGCGGATCGTGAGGTCAGGAGATCGAGACCATCCTGGCTAATACGGTGAAACCCCGTCTCTACTACAAATACAAAAATTTAGCCAGACATTGTGGCGGATGCCTGTAGTCCCAGCTACTCAGGAGGCTGAGGCAGGAGAATGGCGTGAACCTGGGAGGCGGAGCTTGCAGTGAGCCGAGATCCTGCCACTGCACTCCAGCCTGGGCGACAGAGTGAGACTCACTCTCAAAAAAAAAAAAAGTTTTTTCCTTTTACCATGTCAAGTAATGAAGGAGTTCAGGAAATGCCATCCCCAAATACACCAATTTGGTATATTGATTACTTAGCGCTGGAGGTATTTAAAAGAGAGCAAATGCAAGGGGAGGCTTTCTCTTAACTCCCCACTTGCCTAAATACAGATCCTCAATAAAGAACTCAGTTGTCACCAGTCCCCTCCTCAGGAGTTTCATCAGCCAGGGAAGATTAACTCATCACAGGAGAGAAAACAAGAAGCCAACACCACACCCAGAGAAGGGCCCATTCGTTTTTATTCCAAAATCACTTACTCTCTCCTAAATTGCCTGCATACATCCTCCCCTCTCCCCTATGAAGAGAGCATACAAGCTCCTAAATCCCTCTGGTTTGGGGGGATTCCCTTTTCTTTCCTGTGATGCCCCGTGCACATAATACATTTGTATAACTTTTCTCCTGTTAATCTGCCTGTTGTCAGTTCATTTCATGGGCTCAGCTATGAAACCCTCAGAGAGTGGAGGGGAAGTCTTTCCTCTCCTACAGTAGCATATTCACTAGTTCCAAGAATTAGAGTCTGGGTCAGGGGTGGTGGCTCACACCTATAATCCCAGCACTTTGGGAGGCCAAGGCGGGAAGGCAGGCGGATCACTTGAGGCCAGGAGCTCGAGACGAGCCTGGCCAACATGGTGAAACCCTGTCTTTGCTAAAAATACAAAAAATTAACTGGGCATGATGGTAATCCCAGCTACTCAGGAGGCTGGAGGAGAATCCTCTGAACGTGGGAGATGGAGGTTGCAGTGAGCCGAGATCACGCCACTGCACTCCAGCCTGGGTGACAGAGTGAGACTCTGTCTCCAAAAAAGGAAAAAGAATTAGAATGTGGACGTCTTTGGGAGAGCCACCATTCTACTTGCCAGAGCCTCATAGCAGCCTGACCCTCATCTTTCCCTTCTCAAGGATGATTAAGAACACCTGGGAGGAAGCTGTGGGCTGTGGCTTCCCAAGCAAATAGGTTTGCTGAGGAAATGAAAACAGCCATCTACCAATAGCTTAAACAGGAACTCTTTTTTTTTTTTTTTAGAGACAGGGGTCTCACTATGCTGCCCAGGCTGGTCTCAAACCCTGGCCTCAAGCTATCCTCCCACCACTGCTTTGCAAAGTGCTGGGATTGCATGCATGAGCCACCATGCCTGGCCAAAACAAGAGCTCTTGCATGCTACAATAAGGAATAGCAGATAATGGCTTAGAACTCTGTTTGCAAATTTAGGCTTAAGTACAGAGTCTTTTCTATTTTCCCAAGATTATGTCCCCTAAAATAAGAAAATTAGCTACTAATTCCTCAGTTCACAGGGTGTGTGGTTGTGTGTGTGTGTGTGTGTGTGTATTTAATACTGTCCACCCAGTTTTGAGGCCCTGGCTAGAGATGGTCGGTTCCTCTTCTTGGGCGGCCAGTTACGTCCGCACCTCAACCACCTCCCTGACTGGGCCCTCACACTCTGGGACACTACACACCCACCCTAACTGCCCTGGGCCAGGTGCCAGACAACGAGGGACAGCCCCTGTGTCCCAGAGCCCAGTGAAATTATTCAAATTAGCCAGTAGTAAGCCATGTTCCCCCGCCTCCCACAGAGACCACAAGAAAGGTGCATTTCCACAGCCACCCCCTCGCCCCCTTTGCCACGTGACTGACCCGGGGCTTCACCCGAGTTTGGCCTTGCGTGGAGTGCTGTTGCTCCCAAGGGAGCTGCACATATAACAAAACTGTAAAACTCTGGTTTCTCTCTCTTGATCTGCACCTTCACTTAAGGTAGCATGTTTACAACGCAAGGTACCTGTGTTTGGTTTTTCTTACTTTTTATTTTTTGATCGATTTCTTTCCCCTTGAAAAGGGGCTCAGGGAGGAACTTTCTCAACCAGTTCAAGGCTCATTTTAATGTCAACAGTGGAAAGCCCAGAAAGGCCTGAGGCAACAGTCTGCCTTCCTACACTGATGCCCAGTTTCCCTCCGGCCACTCCATAGCAGATGGCAGCAGAGACAGTCTAGGCAGGGACCCACTGTAACACCTTTTTAAAAAAATTTTTTTTCCAAGACAGCGTCACCCAGGCTGGAGTGCAATGGTGCGATCACAGTTCACTGCAGCCTCAACCTCCTGGACTCAAGCGATTCTCCCACCTCAACCTCCCAAATAGCTGGGACTATAGACGCATACCACCACGCCCAGCAAATTTTTGTATTTTTGTAGAGAGAGGGTTTTGCCATGTTGTCTAGGCTAGTCTTAAACTCCTGGGCTCAAGAGATCCACGAGCCTCAGTCTCCCAAAGTGTTGGGATTACAGACATGAGCCACTGCACCCGGCTTGTAACACGTTCTTTGGAACTGTCTTTTGATTAATCCAAAAACCAGCGTACAGGGTAGCAACATAAATTCTGACTGAAGAAATCTTCTCCTTCATGAATAACTGCTTTATAGCAAGTCTTTTCTGTTTCACAAGTCTTCTCTCTCCCCAACAAAACTCCCAGACCTCCTGTGCCATCATAAACGCTAAACTGCCCCAAACTTCAAACCTTACTGCACCATCTTAGGAGTCCCACCCCTCAGATTTCCACTTAGGAGTCCCAGCCCCCGGTCCACTATGCTGGACTGTCTCTACAGCACAATCTCCCCACTCAGAGGAACAGAGAAGCTGGACCCACATGCAGATCTGGGCCAACAGCCCCCAAAATCCAAGCCCTCCTTGGGGCCTCTCCCCTCTGCCCCTCCCACCTCACTCTATCCCATTCTCCCCCTTCCTTTTAACTGTAATAGCCTCTCATCCCCCGTTTTGTTTTTTTGTTTTGTTTTTTTTTTTTTGGTTGTTTGTTTTTCTGCCCACTCAAGTAAAGGCTGCAGCAGGTTCCACCCCGGGGCACTCACCTAAGACAAATAAAGATTAAAGTATTTTTGTTGTTGTTGTTGTTGAGACGGATTGCTGTCGTGCATTCTCGGCTCACTGCAGCCTCCATCTCCTGCGTTCAAGGGACTCTCCTGCTTCAGCCCCCAGACTCAGCTGGGACTACAGGTGCCTGCCATGCCCGGCTAATTTTTGTATTTTTAGTAGAGATGGGGTTTCACCACGTTGGCCAGGCTGGTCTCAAACTCCTGGCCTTAAGCAATCCTTTCGTCTCGGCCTCCCAAAGTGCTGGGATTACAGGCGTGAGCCACTGCACCTGGCCAATTAAATTATTTTCTTCCTCCTGGTGGAGGGAGATGATTTCACACCTATGAGGGTGAGAGGATGGAAAGTTTCTGAAACTTTTGTCTTTTCCCTGCTCTGAAGGAGAAGTGGGTGCAGCTGTGCTTAGTTTGTTGTGTTTGAGGGCTACTATATACACTCTGATCAATACTCTGAGTAATTTCCTTCCCCTCTTCATGTTTCCAGCTGAACTATTTGTCAAGTTTTCTTGTGGGAACCCCAGTGGTCTCTATTGGAAGATACATATATACCTCTTTGTTTCTGCTACGGACTGATACTCATCTTGCTTCTCCTCTGAGTCCAGTCCTGGGCTCCCAGCAACCATACGTAAGAGACAGCCCTTCCCTCTAGCAGGCATCCTCTGCCCCAACGACTGTTCCCAAAGCAAATCCTAGCCTGTGCTCTGTGCGTTGTCCTCACCCTCCCTGATCTGTGGGTTACGATGTTTGGACTCATTCACAGGGCAAGATCTTAGAATAAAGTAATTATAAAATCTAATATACTTCAACATAATGTTCAAAAGCTGAATGAAAAGCCTGGTGTAAAATCTATACTAAAGAAACATCTGGGCCTGGCGTGGTGGCTCACCTCTGTAATCCCAGCACTTTGGGAGGCCGAGGCAAAAGGACCACTTGAGGCCAGGAGTTCAAGACCAGCCTGGCCAACATGGTGAAACCCCGTCTCTACTAAAAATACAAAGATTAACTGGATGTGGTGGCGCATGCCTGTAATCCCAGCTACTCAGGAGGCTAAGGCAGGAGAATCGCTTGAACTCAGGAGGCAGAGTTCAGCCAAGATCGGTAAGCCGAGATCAGCCATTGAGCTACAGCCTGGGCTACAGAGCCAACAAAGCGAGACACTGTATCAAGCAAAAGAAACATCTGTTGCTTGAGCTTGGTTTAAATACAACATTGTTCAAACGCATTTTCTAACTTTTAAAATGTTTCTTTCAAACACAGGATGTGGGACTTTTCTCTGGTTAATGAGTAACCCATTTTCCTGTTGGCTCTGGGTCACCAGGAAGGACTAGGAGTTCCTCCTCCTTCAGTCACTGTGGGTTTTTTTCTTGTAGTCCACAGCTCATATACTCCTTCTGGCCTCACTCATTCCTGCCCAGGAAGAAGCCAGGGGTGAGTGTGGGAGGCACAGAGGAGGGTAAGCTTTACTTAAGGTTAAGAGCTAAGTTATTTGTGTGGACTGAATTCAGTTAGCTCTACTCACTAACTCTGTAACCTTGGACAAGTTAGCTTAACCTCTTCAAGCCTCAGTTTTCTGCAAATAGGGGCTAATAGTAGTACTGACACTTTCTTCTGTACTAGTAAGTTCTTCTTTTTTTTTGGATATGGAGTTTCGCTCTTGCTGCCCCGGCTAGAGTGCAATGGTGCAATCTCGATTCACTGCAACCTCCACCTGCCAGGTTCCAGCTATTCTCCTGCCTCAGCCTCTCAGGTAGCTGGGACTACAGGCATGTACCATCATGCGCGACTAATTTCGTATTTTTAGTAGAGACGGGATTTCACCACGTTGACCAGGTTGGTCTCGTTCTCCTGACCTTGTGATCCGCTGCCTCGGCCTCCCACAGTTATAGGATTACAGCCATGAGCCACCATGCCTGCCCTGTACTAGTAATTTCTATATTATAATAATAGTACTGATATCATCTTTGTACTAATAATTTCTGTGCCTTAATACTAATTTCTGTACTAATAATACAGATACAGTAAAATGTCTGTGGCACCAATAATTTAATAATTCTGCATAATTTCCGTTCCATAACAAACTGCTAAATTTTTTTGTAAATGAGCCTAATATAGAGTTATTCTGAGTACTGGATGAGACAAAAAGCAGATAAAACATTCAGAGTATAGCATATAGTACAGGTTAATAAATGTCAGCTATTATTATTATTAATGAGGACTTGTCTTCTAGTCATTCTGCCCGAGCCTTTGCACCTACAGAAACTTGTGAAGAAAATCTAAAACTGGCTTGTTTTCAGGTCTGTCTCAGTACAGAAAAGACAGTCCCAGTGAGTGATCTGTGGGGAAAGAAGAGGAGAACATCCCCTTTCCCTGGGACCTCTTCAAGGAGTCTGTGCACTACCTTCCCAGCTTTGAAAAGAATTTGTTCCTGCCAAGGAGAGAAATGGGGATGAAGGGACTGCAGTGAACCACATGGTCATGAAGCATGAAGTAGGGGCTATTGTTTTCTCTCCGGATAGAATAGCGATTTTTCTCAGAGGGACAAGGATGGTGATCAGACAGAGAAGAAAGGGGACTGACTCTGGTTTGGGGTGGTAACTTCTGACTGTCCCAGAGAAAGGCATCTTCAGGCATAATGGAGACTCCAGAGCCAGGAGAGTGAGAGCCCCAGTGTCACTGCACTGGACCCAGGCCTGGAGTAGAAACAGACATTCCAAACCTCCCATGGCTGTAAGTGGAATGAGTGGGTGTCTGGAGGAGGGAATAGGAGTATCATCTTCCTCACCTCCCCTTCCAGGGAGGAGCCACCAGATAGAGATGAGCTGAATCACTTCAGGGCCGCCCTTAAGACGACATTTTAATTTTTAAAATTTTATCAAATTTTATTTTTAAAGATTAGTCAAGTGTAGTAGTAAGAAGGAGGGAAAGAGTAGAATAAGGTGTTTTATCTGTAACTGACTGAACAATCGAAGTGAGAGATGACAATGTGCTAGCAGCCCTCACTCGCTCTCGGCACCTCCTCGGCCTTGGCGTCCACTCTGGCCGCGCTTGAGGAGCCTTTCCGCCCGCCGTTGCACTGTGGAAGCCCCTCTCTGGACTGGCCGAGGCCAGAGCCGGCTCCCTCTGCTGGGTGTGGAGGGAGAGGTGCCCAGCAGCAGCACTGGGTGGGCACCGGCTCAGAGGGCCCCCACACTGGGAGTGGCCGGCCCACTGGCCTGCCAGCGCCACTGGCCCCAGAGAGTGAGGAGCTTAGCACCTGGGCCAGCAGCTGCAGAGGGTGGGCCCCATTCCCCAGCACTGCAGGCCCGCCTGGGCCGCGCTGGAATTCTCGCCAGGCCTCAGCCGCCTCCCCGTGGGGCAGGGCTCGGGACCTGCAGCCCGCCATGCTCGAGCCCCCCGCCCTACCCACGGTGGGCTCCTGTGCGGCCCAAGCCCACCCAATGGGCACCACCTCCTGCTCCGCAGCACCCGGTCCCATCTACCGCTCAAGGGCTTAGGAGTGCAGGCATCTGGCACAGGACTGGCAGGCAGCTCCTCCTGTGGCCCCACAGCACGAACCACTAGGCGAAGCCAGCTGGGGTCCTGAGTCTGGTGGGGACTTGGAGAACTTTTATGTCCAGCTAGAGGATTGTAAATGCACCAATCAGCACTCTGTGTCTAGCTCAGGGATTATAATCGCACCAATCAGCACTCTGTCAAAGTGGACCAATCAGCTCTCTGCATAATGGACCAATCAGCAGGATGTGGGGGGGGGGCCCAGATAAGGGAATAAAAGCAGGCTGCCCTAGCCAGCGGCGGAAACTGGCTCCAGTCCACTTCTGTGGTATGGAGTCTTTGTTCTTTTGCTCTTCATAATAAATCTTGCTGCTGCTCACTTTTTTGCGTCTGCACTGCATTTAAGAGGTGTAACACTCACCGCAAACGTCTGCAGCTTCACTGTGAAGCCAGCGAGACCACAAACCCACCAGGAGGGACGAACAACTCCAGACACGCCATCTTTAGGAACTAACACTCACTACAAGGGTCTGGGGCTTCATTCTTGAAGTCAGCGAGACCAAGAACCCACCAATTCCAGACACAAAAGTGAGATAACTCACTGCCTTCGGACCAGCCAGATTACATTTTAAAATTAGATCTTTAGGGCCTCATTTTGGTATTTATATTTTATTTATTTTTATTGGTTTTTTTGAGACGGAGTTTTGCTCTTGTTGGCCAGGCTGGAGTGCAATGGTGTGATCTTGGCTCACTACAACCTCCGCCTCTCAGGTTGAAGAGATTCTCCTGCCTCAGCCTCCTGAGTAGGTGGGATTACAGGTGCACACCACCATGCCCAGCTAATTTTTTGTATTTTTAGTAGAGATGGGGTTTCACTGTGTTAGCCAGGGTGGTCTCGCTCTCCTGACCTTGTAATCCACCCGCCTTGGCCTCCCAAAGTCCTGGGATTACAGATACGAGCCACCGTGCCCGGCTAATTTTTGTATTTTTGATAGAGATGGGATTTGTTGGCCAGGCTTGTCTTGAACACTGGCCCTCAGGTGATCTGCCTGCCACAGCCTCCCAAAGTGCTAGGATTATAGGCGTGAGCCACTGTGCCCAGCTGTATTTTATTTTAAATGGAGTCATCCTTGAAATGACTTGGAGTTAAGTTCACGAATTAAAATCAACTATTTCAAATATTTTAAGAAGTAAAACAACAACAACAACAACAACAAAACCATGTATGATTCCCCAACCCTACAATCACCTCCATCCTGATTTTCTGCTTTCAGCCAGGTAGTGCTGAGTCCCTGTCCTCAGAAGCCTGGAATATTTATCAAACAAAAACTTTTTTTCTCTTTCCTGCTGCCGCCCAAGATGCCAGAAGGGAAGAAGGACAAGGGGAAGAAGGTGGCTCCAGCCGCTGCTGTCGCAAAGAAGCAGGAGGCCAGGAAAGTGGTGAATCCCATGTTGGAGAAAAGGCCTAAGAATCTTGGTATTCGACAGCAAACCCAACCCAAAAGGGACCTCACTTGCTTTGTCAAATGGCCCCGCTTTATCAGGTTGCAGTGGCAAAGAGCCATCCTCTACACGTGGCTGAAGGTGCTGCCTGTGATGAACCAGTTCACCCAGGCCTTGGACCCCCAAACAGCTACTCAATTATAGTACATAAGCTGGCCCACTAGTACAGACCAGAGACAAAGCAAGACAAGAAGCAGAGGCTGCTGGCCTGGGCTGAGAAGAAAGCTGCCAGCAAAGGGGACGTCCCCACCAAGAGACCACCTGTCCTTCAAGCAGGAATTATCACTGTAGCCACCTTAGTGGAGAACAAGAAGTCTCAGCTGGTGGTGACTGGACGTGATGTGGATCCCATCAAGCTAGTTGTCTTCTGCCTGCTCGCAGCCTCAGCCTCAGCCTCAGCCTCCTCATCTGGAAAGTGGATGATGATAGGCCAGGCGTGGTGACTCACGCCTGTAATCCCAGTACTTTGGGAGGCCGAGGCGGGCGGATCACCAGGTCAGGAGATCGAGACCATCCTGGCTAACATGGTGAAACTCCGTCTCTACTGAAAATACAAAAAAACTAAGCAGTGTGGTGGCGGGTGCCTGTAGTCCCAGCTACTCGGGAGGCTGAGACAGGAGAATGGCATGAACCTAGGAGGCGGAGCTTGCAGTGAGCCAAGATCGGGCCACTGCACTCCAGCCTGGGCGACAGAGTGAGACTCCGTCTCAAAATAAATAAATAAATAAATAAAAATAAATGAAAGTGGGTGATGATAGTGCATTTCTCTGTGTTGTAAAATAAAGGTCCCTGACTGCATTATCAAGGGGAAGGTAAGACAGGGATGTCTAGTCCATGGGAAGACCTGCACCACTGTCACCACACAGGCTAACTTGAAAGACAAAGAAACTTTGGCTTAGCTGGAGGAAGCTATCAGAACCAATTAGAATGGCAGATACGATGAGATCCGTCATCACCGGGGAGTCAATGTCCTGGCTCCCAAGTGTGTGGCTCTCATTGCCAAGCTGAAACAGCCAAAGGCTAAAGAACTTGCCACCAAATTGGGTTAAATGTATGCTGTTGAGTTTTCTGCACATAAAAATAATTAAAATAATACAAATTCTCCTTAAAAAAAAGAAAAAAACTTTCTCTCCAGACATCTTGCAGAAATGGAGTTACAATACCTTCCTCCTTGTGCTAAGCCAATCCACACCTCTGAACTGAATGTTGAGAACTGAGCTGAGCAGTCTTCACAAAACAAATGCAGCTTGTAGTAAAATATCATGCAGGATGATTTCATTTCTCTATAAACAGCAAATTTATAGAGACAGAAAGTAGATCAGCGGTTGCCTAGAGCTGGGGGTAGGAGTGGGTATGAACTGAAAATGGACATGAGGAAACATTTTGGGGTAGTGGAAATGTTCTAAAACTGGATTGTGGTAATGGTTGCACAACTCTGCAAACTTACTAAAATTATCGAATCGTACACTTAAATGGGTGAATTTTATGATATATAAATTTGCCTTAATAAAGCTCATGTTGTTTTAAAGTTAGTGTAAGTAACTGATTTAAATTGGTATGCCAAATAACACTGGTTAGTATCTACATTAGGATCCTGACTCCACTGCTCGCAAACCACGTGAGTTGAAATAAATGATTTCACATCCCCCAGCCTCAATCTCCTCATCTGTAAGTGGGTGATGATAGTGCATATCTGATAGAGTGCCAATTAAATGAGGTAACTTACAGATTCTTAACGCATTATATTTTATCTTAGAAATGAGAATGTAAGAAGGTAAGGAGGTGTGAGTGTTTATCCTTTCTTGGCTTGGGGAGGGAAGTTCATTCTGAATTTTTCAATGAGAATGATCTGGAAGGCGCATGCTCTAGCACCGTCTTTCAGGCTCTCAGACCCACCCATTCCCATGTGCCCAGTGGTTTCACATTTCCCGTCTTCCTTTCCAGGGCCCTTGAACATTGACAGCCACCTCTTTCTGGGTCAAGTTGCAAGGATAAAAGGAATAGTATTTGTTATCAGGCAGAAGGAGCGAGTGGCAGACTGCAGAAGCTCCAGGCTCTTAGGTGACTGTTCTACACTGGCTGCCCTAGGAGACGCTCTAAGGCAGACATAATCAGGGCAACTGAATGTACAACATGCATCCCTGATGCCCAGATAAGCCCAGAAAAGTCAAAGCTGGCTATTGGGAGCAAAATGAGATAACTCAAAAGAGGCAGTGTGGGAGAAAGAGGGATGGGCCCAAGGCCAGTGGGAGGGTTTGTTCTCTCCTCGTGTGTGGAGCGCACTTACGCTGAAGTTTTTAGGGACATGGGATGGACAGGATGAAGTAGTAGCAATTAGTATTATTATTTTTTCTTAGATGAAGTCTCACTCTGTCGCCCAGGCTGGAGTGCAGTGGTGTGGTCTCGGCTCACTGCAGCCTCTGCCTCCAGGGTTCAAGCGATCCTTCCACATCAGCCTCGCAAGTAGCTGGGATTACAGGCATGCACCACCATGCTCAGGCAATTTTCATCTTTTTAGTAGAGACAGGGTTTTGCCGTATTGTCCAAGCTGGTCTTGAACTCCTGACCTCAAGGGATCCACCCGCCTCAGCCTCCCAAAGTACTGGGATTCCAGGTGTGAGCCACGGAGTCCGGCCTAATTCTTAGCAGAAAGAGGCATACGGTTGCATTCTTCATACCCTCACAAACCCCTCCCACTCTGTTCTTGGCAGGCTGGCCTGTTCATTCATTCATCCCACATACACTACCAAATTCCTGTTCTCACAGACCTTACATTGTAGTGGAAGACAGATCATAAAGAAATAATCAAACGACTCTATAACCTAAATGCTAACAAGGAAGGGATGTGTAGGAGGCAAGATGGCTTAGACTGAGGGGTCAGGGAAGACCTCTCTGAGGAAGTAACATGTTAGCAGGGCTTTGAGGGAGCAAAAGAAACAAAGTTTGGAAGAAAGAGCACTCTTGGCGGACAGAAGAGAACATGCAAAGGCCCTGGGCTTGGTGTCAGCTCTGTGTGTTCACAGAGCACAAAGAAGCCAGTGTAGCTGGGACAGAGTGAGAGGGAAGCAGGGTGGTAGGAGATTATTTCAGGGTGATGGTCAGGGCCCAGACCTATTGGCTGGTCATTAGAAACACATGGATTTCATTTCAGATGTGATGAACTGCCATTGGAAGAGTTTTGAACAGGATAGCAAGTGATCTGATCTTGAGGTTATTCCAGCTGTTGCAACAAATATAGGCTGGGCATGGTGGCTAATGCCTGCAATTCCAACACTTTGGGAGGCCAAGGTGGGAGGACCACTTGAGGCCAGGGGTTAGAGGCCAGCCTGGGCAACACAGTGAGACTCCATCTCTACAAAAACTACAAAAATGAGGTGGGTGTAGTGGTGCGTACATGTCATCTCACTCAGGAGGCTGAGGTAGGAGGATTGCTTGAGCCCAGGAGTTGGAGTCTACAGTAAGCTATGGTCGCTCCACTGCACTCCAGCCTGGGCAACAGAGCGAGATTGTGTCTCTAAAAAAAAAACAAAGAATGTATAGGAACTTTCTCACCAAACTACTACAGGATTCCACACCAAAGTGAACAGCCCCTTCTACCTGAGAAAATCTCATGGTCTTGTCTAAGATGCAAAGAAATATGGGCTACATTCTCTGAATTGCCAGAATGAGGAGCTGGGTCTTTCCTCCCATTTTCTCTTCCTGATGGATCGTCTCTTTCCCACTTAGGCCTCGTGCATGGATGTGTCTCCCTCTCTTTTTTTGCCCTGAGAATCAATGGGTTTGTTTGTGGAGGTTTACCTTTAGAAACAATTCAGGCCAGGCACGATCGTTCAGGCCTGTAATCCCAGCACTTTTGGGAGGCCGAGGCGGGCGAATGACGAGGTCAACAGATCAAGACCATCCTGGCCAACATGGTGAAAACCCATCTCTACCGAAAATACAAAAATTAGCCGGGTGTGGTGGCGCCCACCTGTAGTCCCAGCTGCTCAGAGGCTGAGGCAGGAGAATCGCTTGAACCCGGGAGGCAGAGGTTGCAGCGAGCCAAGATCGCTCCACTGCACTCCAGCCTAGGTGACAGAGTAAGACTCTGTTTCAAAAAAAAAAAAAAAAGAAAAGAAAAGAAGCAATTCAGTCCCCTTTAATTCTCTGATATTGAGTCTTGAAAACACTGAAAAAAATGTTTATTAAGATTTGGAAGAAATTTGCAATTTAAAGTGTTTTAACCGAAAAGAAATCAATTACCTCCCTGAGTGCCATGAATGCTAATTCTCTTTGGTTTTTTTTGTTGTTGTTGTTGTTTTTATTATACTTTAAGTTCTAGGGTACATGTGCACAACGTGCAGGTTTGTTACATATGTATACATGTGCCA
>NW_012102554.1:2857965-2863003 GCF_000951045.1 Mandrillus leucophaeus | reverse complement strand
AGCATAACTTATAATCCTTTGGGTATATCCCCAGTAATGGGATGGCTGGGTCAAATGGTATTTCTAGTTCTAGATCCTTGAGGAATCGCCACACAGTTTTCCACAATGGTTGAACTAGTTTACAGTCCCACCAACAGTGTAAAAGCGTTCCTATCCAGCACCTGTTGTTTGGACAGCACCACATCCTCTCCAGCACCTGTTGTTTCCTGGTTTTTTAATGATTGCCATTCTAACTGGTGTGAGATGGTATGTCATTGTGGTTTTGATTTGCATTTCTCTGATGGTGAGTGATAATGAGCATTTTTTCATGTGTCTGTTGGCTGTATGAATATCTTCTTTTGAGAAGTGTCTGTTCCTATCCTTTGCCCACTTTTTGATGGGGTTGTTTGTTTTTTTTTTTTTAAGCTCTCTTCAACTCTAACCAGATCTCCACTGCCTGAATTGAAAGAAGACCTTAGGTAAGACTTTCTAGGAGAGATAACACTTCCATAAAATAACCAGAAGAACTGGGGCACAAAGAGGCTGTACTCATCTGCTTGGACTGCCATAACAAAGCACAGTGTCAGGGTGTCTTAACACAAATGTATTTTCTCACAGTTCCAGAGGCTGGAAGTCCAACACCAAGGTGCCAGCAGGATTGGTTTCTAGTGAGACCCCTTTCCCCTGCTTGCAGAGAGCCACCTTCTCACTGTCTCCTTGTGTGGCCTTTTCTCTATCTATGCTTGGGGGTTGGGGGAGCTCGGATGTCTCTCTTCTTTTAAGAACACTAGTCCTATCTAATTAGGACTACAATCTTATGGCCTCATTTAACCTTAATTTCCTCTTTAAATGCCAAATCTCCAAATACAGTCATATTGGGGGTTAGGGCTTCAACATATGAATGTGGGGGTAGGAGGTGGGGGGCGGGTAGCACACTTCATAACTGAAGTTCTCAATAAATGTTCAGTGAAGATCTAGGTAAATGAATGGATTTGTCTGGACACCCTGAAACTATCAGAGACCTCTGATGGCGCACGAGGTAAAGACAGTGGCTCAGGCAGAGAAATTATAGACCCATGAACTAAGTGACCTAGAACCTACATAAATCAGTAGCGTTCCTCTACGTCGGCAATAACCCACTAGAAAATGCAATAACAATTAAGACTCAGTTCACTGTAGTAACAACAATCATAATATCTCAAATTTTACCTAGCAAATAATATATATATAAGACCCCTGTGAAGACAATTTAGAAATGCTATTAAAGCATATTTTAAAAGGAATAGAGGATGGGCATGGTGGCTCACACCTGTAATCCCAGCACTTTGGGAGGCCAAGGCAGGTGGATCAGTTGAGGCCAGGAGTTCGAGACCAGCCTGGTTAACATGGTGAAACCCCCATCTCTACTAAAAATCCAAAAAAACCAAAAACAAAAACAAAAAAACACCCAAAAAACTAGCCGGGCTTGTTGGCACATGCTTGTAATCCCAGCTACTTGGGAGGCTGAGGCAGAAGAAACGCTTGAACCCGGGAGGCAGAGGTTGCAGTGAGCCAAAATCAAGCCACTGCACTCCAGCCAGGAAGACAGAGTGAGACCCTGTCTCAAAATAAAAATAAAAATAAGTAATAATAATTTTAAATATCCTTCTAGCCAAGCCAAGCACATCGAAGGGACTAAGTAGGCCTGTGAGCCACTAGTTTGTAACTCATGGTGAGTATAATAGGCATGAGGCTTGTTCCTAAACATAGGGGTGTAGGAGGCAGAAGAATACAAGGAGACCCTCCCGGTCCCACACGCTGTTACCTCTCCACCTCTCTACACGCAGCTTTCCTAAGGTCCTGGACCTTCAGATCCTTGCTGGAGTTGGAGGCAGAAATGTTCTGGATCTACAAAACAGTTAAGGGATATTAAGGAATATTAAGATAGCCACCTCCCAAACTAGGGCATCCTCCTAACATTATCCACGGCTGATTAGTAATACGTGGGAGAGAAATTTGGGTTTATTACTCTATAGCAGTATATAAAGCAATAGCAAAGTTAACACAAAATCACTTTCCTGTCAGGTCTGCACGGGGTCGGCTCATGGGTCTCTAAGACCCGAAAATTGAGGGCGTTTTCGCACCCCCGCTCCTGGCGGCTCTGCGGTCAACATGCCATGGAACAAATATATTGAATTACGCTGTAAACACTATGGATACTGTTTAGATTACCATGAGGAAAAGAGAAAGAAGGAAAGTCGAGAGGCTCATAAATGTTCAAAGAAGGCAAAGAAAATGATTAGTCTGAAGGCTAAGCTTTACCACAAACAGGGCCATGCTGAGAAAATACAAATGAAAAAGACTATCAAGATGCATGAAAAGAGAAACACAAATAAACAAAAACAAAAAAAGAATGCTGAAAAGATTCCACAGGGAGCAGTACCTGCCTGTCTGCTGGACAGAGAGGGACAGTCTCAAGCTAAAGTACTTTCCAACATGATCAAACAGAAACGAAAAGAGAAGGCGGGAAAAGGGGAAGTCCCTCTGCCTAAAGTACGTGCCTATGGAGAAACAGAAGTATTAAAAGTTATTCGAACAGGAAAAAGAAAGAAGGCGGCGTGGAAGAGGCTGGTTACTAACGTCTGCTTTGTTGGAGATGGCTTTACAAGAATACCACCTAAGTATGAAAGATTCATCAGGCCAATGGGCTTGCGTTTCAAGAAAGCCTATGTAACACATTGTGAACTGAAAGCCCACCTTTTGCCTACCAGTACTTGGTGTAAAGAAGAACTCGTCGTCCCACTGTATACAGCTTCAGGTGTTATTACCACAGGTACTGTCATTGAGGTAAATGTGAGCAAATTGGGCCTTGTGATGCAAGGAGGCAAAGTTATTTGCAGAAAATATGCCCAGGTTACCAACAATCCTGAAAATGATAGATGCATAAATGTCGCCTTACTGGTTTGACAGCAATTCCATATATAATTATTGAGGACTACACACCAATTGAAAAAACTGCCATTACTGTGATGTTTCTGAATAATACCAAACAGCCATACACGTCTGCAGTCATCAAAATATTTATTAAATTGTAAACATTAAAATGGAAAAAAAATACAAAATCATTATAAAGATAATAATCCTTTAGGACTCTAACTTCAAACATTCCTCTTATCTGCAAATATTAGAAAAGATCACTTTCCCTTTAAATGTGCAAAGAGAAAATGTTTCCAGAATAAATCTGAAACCTTTGTAGTCCTTTAGCTGGAAGGATCACCCTACTAAAAATGCATCAAAGAAACACTAATCAAATAACCAGTGAATGTAAAATTATAAACCAACATGTGTATTAAAGGAAAGAAACGGAGGGAATGTGCAAGGACTTTTAACAGACTGAGAGTTTAGATTTCCCCCCTGAAAGCAACTGGCACTGACAACAGAAAGAGACTGGGATTCACTGGAATAAGAAAAGAGCATTGCAGCTTGGAACAGACCTGAGGCCAAAAGGAGGGCAGAGCATTGGCAAAAGTCAGCCAAGGAGGCTGGAGTGAAGGGAGCAGGGGAAGGAATGACGCCTGATGAAGCAGGAGGGGTGTGGACCTGAGTGATTAGAGCTGTGTAGACTGCAGTTAGCCATCCTAGGGTTTTAAGAGGTGGAGAAGGAGGATCATCATCAGCCTTATGTTGAAGATGATGACACTGGCTATAGCGTGATTCATGGGGTAGGGGGTTCTGAGCTGGTGCAGGGCAACCAGACTTGCAACCACTGCTGTGATCGGGAGAGGATGATAATAGCCTAGCATACGGGGTGCAGTGGACGTGGAGAGGAGTACGCAGAAGTGCAAGCTATTGAGGAGGTAAATGTATTAGACACGTGAGTGGTTGGATGTGGGCAGGGAGGGAGAGTCCATGCTTGGGCTGACTCCTGGTTTTCTGGCTCCGGCATTGGGATGTATGCAGACACATTCCCCTAGACAGGAACACTGGAAGAGGAATGAATTGGGGGGCAAGAGCAGGAGTCAGTCTTGGACAAGCTAACTTGGAGGTGCCTTTGCAATCTCCGAGTGAACCTCTGGCCTGTTTCCCAGTTCACGAATCCCTCGCCTCCAACAGTTATGATAAAAATGGCAGGAAGTTAGCTTCTAGGTGTGGAGGAGCAGAAGAGAGACTCGGACAGGGGCTTTTCATTTACCCCCCCTCCTCCCTGGAGCCTCTCTGGAAGAAACTCACTGAAGATATTTTGTTTTTTGGTCTAGTTGAAGGAGAAACTCAAATGTGTTCTGAAAAATAAGTATGGGGCCTTCTTAACAAGGCTATGGCATACTATCCACTTCTTTCCCCTCCTGCCCTGGAGGGAGTGGCGGGCCACTCACGCTAAACTTAGAGAACCAGCTGCAGCAGGAGGAAGGGAGGAGAGCCAGACCTCTGGGAACATTACTGGAGAATGAGGACTGGCCAGAGCCTTGCATAGGGAGCGAATTCTCCTGCCTCCTGTCTTCAATCGGCCAGAGGCGCAACTTTCAGTTCCCCCATCACGGCACACTTCTTCTCTCTTGTGGCCTCACATGTGCTGCCCCCTCACCAGAACCCCCCTGCCCTTCCTCCTCTCCTACATCCCCTTCATCTGTCTGGGTTCTTGAGCATATTTTATTCAGTGCTCAGATACCATATCTTTCTGGAGGCCTTTTCTGATGTCTCATAGCTGGGTTCAGTGTTTGTGGCAGAGACTGCTAATCATCTACCCCACATCCATTTCTCTTGTCTTTTTTTCTTGGTACAAGAACCCCTAATATTGGGCTGAGCATAAAGTGCTTGGTATAAAGTCTACATTTTCCAATATCTTTTGCAGCTGGATGAGACCATTTGGCTAAACTCTGGCTAGTAACATGAAAGTGGAAATGCTTCCACCTTCTGGGATATGATTTTATAGGGAGAAGACATGCCTTTCTTCCCCTTCCTCTCTATGTATATGATGACTGATTCTTTTCGTTCTTCTTTTTTGTTTTTGTTTTGAGACAGAGTATTGCTCTGTCGTCCAAGCTGGAGTGCAGTGGTGCGATCTTGGCTTACCATAACCTCC
>NW_012102554.1:2856242-2857180 GCF_000951045.1 Mandrillus leucophaeus | reverse complement strand
ACCTGCCTCAGCCTCCCAAAGTGCTGAGATTACAGGCATGAGCCACCGCGCCTGGCCTGAATTCATGTTCTAATGACTTTATGGAGCTACTCGGTATTTTGCACTGTTTACCTCTTGCTTTCATTGTGTAAAAGGGAAATCAACTCTAATCCTATGTAATGCACTGTTATTTTGGTTACATGCAGAAAAACCGAATCCAAATTTATACAGTGTTCCTCCCATGTGTTTATTCCTATGAAAACGCTTAGACCCTGCATTACCAATTACTTACCTGAGTGAAAAAAACTCTGTCCTGCCAGAGTTTACACTCTTGTTCTTATGCAGATAGCTTCAAAGAGGTCCTCACCTAACATAACTCATATCTGCAAGCGTTCAGTAAGGAACCAGAAAGCTAGTTATCCAAAGGCAATGCTGTCGAACCACTTCAAATGTTGCTTTCTGGTCTCAGGCTTGATAGTAACTAGGTGATGCTATGGTTAGGATTGTGCCCATTTCTCCTCCAGTGCAAGTTCTATCTCTTGGATGGAATAGTCAGTTGATACCACCAATAAACCCACAGAAAACAGGAAGGCAAAAAAAAAGCACGTACAACAAATGTCTTAAAAGTGGTGTCTCCTAGTCGACACATCCTGTGTTGTAGGATTTGGAAAACCAAAAGTAATTTTTAAAATTCTGATGGTTTGGCATTTGGAATATTGAAAGCAATCTGGAAAATCCCGATAGTCCATTTGTGTCTCCATCATTAGCTGAAGAAGCAGATGGTCAGGATAAATTTCAGTAGGATCAGAGGAGTGAGTCTATCCGGTGGATTGCCTCAATCCTAGCACCATTAGTGAGGTTGGTGATACACCCTTTAACAGACTCTGCCAATGAATCTGTGTTGATTAATTCACTGTTTTTCCCCAGAATCTTTCCGAGGTCAAATACTGTGTATGACA
>NW_012102554.1:2848805-2850562 GCF_000951045.1 Mandrillus leucophaeus | reverse complement strand
ATGGTCTCGATCTCCTGACCTCGTGATCCGCCCGCCTCGGCCTCCCAAAGTGCTGGGATTACAGGCTTGAGCCACCGCGCCCGGCCAAAAGTCAGAAATTTTAAAAAGTTCAAACGTTATCGATAGAATACTGTCCAAATATCTGGACACATCTGATAATCTTATAGGATTGAGGTTCCAATTATGTTGGATTTTTGAAGTGTCACGGCCTGTTGGCCAGGCTGGTTTCAAACTTCTGACCTCAAGTGATCCACCCGCCTCAGCCTCTCAACGTGCTGGGATTACAGGTGTGAGCCACTGGACCCCGCCAGGGCTGAAGATTAAATGAGGTAGTGTATATAAAGCACACAGCTGCTATCAATAGGTTTGAGCTATTAGGCAGTGGACTTGAACTCCCTAAAGAGGGACTCCATTTTTTTAAAACTCACACTGTATTCCTAGTACCTACCATAGTGCCTGGCACGTAATAAGCACCCCTCAAATGTCTGATCGATGCTAACTGAAAGTATGAGAAGGACCTTGAATGCAAAGAGTTCTTGCTGGGATCCTCCTTTAAGTACAATGCTCCTCTCCTATAAACATAACCCTTCCCTTAGAAGGCTACACAGAGCTGGGCACCATGACTCATGCCTGTAATTCCAGCACTTTGGGAGGCTGAGGTGGGAGGATCACTTAAGCCCAGGAATTGGAGACCAGCCTGGGAAACATAGGGAAACCCTGTTCCTACAAAAAAATACAAAAATTAGCCTGGCACGGTGGCTTGTAACTATAGTCCCAGCTACTCGAGAGGCTGAGGTGCGAGTATTGCCTACGCCCGGGGAGGTTGAGGCTGCAATGAGCCGTGATTGCACTATTACACTCCAGCCTGGGCAACACAGGGAGACCCTGTCTCAAAAAGAAAAAGGAAAATTAAAAAAAGAAAGGAGAAGGAGAAGGAGAAGAAGAAGCCTACACTGGAAAGAATACCAGCCCAGAGTTTATGTGAAAAGGAGATCCCTGACACATTGGTCCTGTGATTCCTGGAGGCTGCTGGGTAAAAGGTTGTTAACCAGAGTAATTTATGCATCATCAGTGACAGGCAAGAAAGAAGGTTTCATACAGCTTGAAGGAGAGAAGTCATTTTATTCAGGCTCCTGCAGTATTATTATTTAGACTCTCATTCATTTTACATCACTTCTCTGATGATTGTAATGAATAAATATTGACAAGTTGAATGATCTGATCCCTGCACTAGAGGGTAAACTTGCATAATCCCTTGTAGACACACTCCGGGGAGTGAGGCTACTTTGTGGAGTTCCTTGCCAGTGTACCTAAGCAAAGGATTCTTTCTTGTTCTTAACTGTGGCATATGATTGTGGTTTTGGAGCTGGAAAAGGAGAATAAGATGGAATATTACGTGGCAAATTAGCTGGTCATTTCGATTGTTGAACATTTTTCTTTCAAGAAGAGTTATTATTACACCCTCTGCAGCTTAAGGCAGTGAAAGTCCAGGCTGGGCACAGCGGCTCATGCCTGTAACCCCAGCACTTTGGAAGCCTGAGGTGGACAGATTGCTCGGGCTCCTCCCTACTGCCCTCTGATGCGCTCACTCCAGAAGTGGAAGGAGAGAGGCCCTGGGTAGTGAGTCCACCAGACACTCCCAGGCCCGCAGAATCACCTCTTGAAGATAGAGACAAGAATGAGTGAAAGAAATGTAGCTAGGAAAAGTCAAAAGGAGATGATAGGCTTTTGAGATGTTTGGAGCGAGTTTTTTTTTT
>NW_012102554.1:2842731-2844270 GCF_000951045.1 Mandrillus leucophaeus | reverse complement strand
CTTCCTAGAGGTAAGATTGAGAAGGTTTTTGTTGAGGCTGTTTTATTGGCTATGTGTGAGCTCTTGGGAGTAATTTGCATAAAACTTATCAGAGTGTATTTTCAAGGTGTGAAACACTAAATTTTCAACATTTAAGGTAGGAACCTTGGTCAACTTGACATCTGCCTGCCAAGGTTTTACCATGCACTACCTCCCAAAAGCAATCAGCCAGTTGTGAGGTTAAGGTTTTAGGAAGCAGTTGAGTCTACAAACAGCTTCAGCAACCTGCAATAAGAGGGGTGGGAGTGGGATGTCAGGACCCAGTGGGTGGAGAGGTACGATCCAAGGAGTATGGTTAACAGTACAGTCAGTGGTTTGGAGTGAGCAGGTCAAGATTGAATGTGTTTCCTCAGCTTTAAAATGGAGTTAATGAGAGTACCAGCCCCAAAAGGCAGTTGTGGTAATTGAATGAGTTAAAGCATGTAGCACGCTCAGCACACTGGTTGACTCATAACGTATTCTCAAGCAATGTGAGCTGTGTTCATCATCACCACCATTATTTTCACCATCTTCATCACCGTCATCCTGGCTCTTCCATTTACCAGGTTTGTGACCTGGGGCAAGTTGTGTAACATTTCTAAACCTTGGATTCCTCAACCTTACATTAAAGAAAAAAGATTATCTTCAAGAATATAGTGAGGATGAAATGAAATGAGGCACATAAAGCATCTAACATGATGCTTGGCAAATAGTAGGTGCATGTTGAGTGAGTGTTATTTCCTGTTGGTTTCAATGGCTTTGCTTTATTGATTGATAGTCAAAACCGGTATTTTGGAAGAAAGAATACCAAAGGAAGGAAGACAACAAAGTCCCTGTGATGGGAAAAGTTTACTCGATGGAAGAGACTCTTACGTTTTTGATGAGAGTTTTTATTTTCATTTTTTGGTGTGGTCCCATCGGACATCCCCCTAAGACCTCAGATGTCCTTCAGTTTACAGTCCCACACATTAAGTAGCTTTCATTAGTGAAAAAATCAGAGAGGATTGAAGATTTGGGAACATGAATGCGGGGTTGCCAAACTTAGCAATAAAAATGAAGGTGTGCAATATTTTATCTGGCCATTATACATGGATGCCAATTTATCTTCTTGTAAACTCAAGCTAGGATTGACTCTTGTTTTGTGACTTTGTGTGATTTACGATATCCACATTCAAGGGCTTCTCAGCGAAAGAGAGAGATGCTGTAGAATGTAGACTCGGCCGGGCACGGTGGCTCACGCCTGTAATCCCAGCACTTTGGGAGGCCGAGGTGGGTGGATCATGAGGTCAGGGGTTCGAGATCAGCCTAGCAAAGATGGTGAAACGCCATCTCTACTAAAAATACAAAAATCAGGCCAGGCGCAGTGGTTCACGCCTGTAATCCCAGCACTTTGGGAGGCCGATGCGGGCGGATCGTGAGGTCAGGAGATCGAGACCATCCTGGCTAACAAGGTGAAACCCCATCTCTTCTAAAAATACAAAAATGAGCCAGGTGTGGTGGCGGGCGCCTGTAGTCCCAGCT
>NW_012102554.1:2841401-2842666 GCF_000951045.1 Mandrillus leucophaeus | reverse complement strand
AAAAAAAAAAAAAAAAAAAAGAAGAACGTAGGCTCAACTTCTCAGGAAGACAGTTATCAAGAGCATCTTCTCTCATGAATCATGTTGGGCCTAAGTATTATAAAGCAAAATGGATCCTGGAGGTTAGGTTCTAGTAAGAAGGCCCTGGGTTAACTTCCTCAAGGCTTCTCTTCATTATTGTTTCCTGTTACTATCAATAGAGCACTGCTCACTATCCTTCAACCCCTATCGTCCCCTTACACCTTCCTTAGCCCTACAATGCCCCTTCTCTTACTAGTGGGAACACTGCACAGTCTCCACAGCCTAAGGGATGGGGGAGCTATGGCTTCCTAAGGATGATATTATGAGAACCCAACACAAACCAGGCCTCCTGGGCTCCATTTTGTTCAACTCATAATATTCAGATGCTACATCGTTTCTCTTTCCAAACTCCAATGGCATTTCCTAGTGACTCTGCTTTTGAAATGAAAATGCAGGTAGCAGAGCAAAGTATCAGATTAATGACCTTTATCTCAAAACCTAGTTTTTTGGTAACAAGAGGAGCAGACTTCAGAGAAAGATCAGGTTATGAACTCTCTGTGACATCTCACTCACTGTCCTTCCCTGAAACCATTTTTTTTTTTTTCTGCAGAGTAGGTCCTAAGATAAGGTGGGGTGTGTGCATGTGTGTGCGCCCCTCTCTCAAATTTTCATGTACAATCTTCATGCCATTACTAGCTGAGATCATATGGAGTCAGCCCTCATTGCAGACTTTTAGATCCTGGTCGCTAAGGTGGGGTAGGTGAGGCTTCATATCTTCCCTGTTTTCAGCGCATACCTGTCTCCCACCCAGCCTGGGTCAGGGGGTAGAAGAGACTGCGGCAGCACATCTCACCCCAAGACATCATGCCCAGCTCCTAAGCCCCTCCCACATCCCTTCCCACTCTGAACTCATGGCCTGTGGAGCTCCTGGATGGGCCCACACTATTTGAGAGGGGCCAGAAGACTTTGGGGTGACACACTTTGTCTGCCTGCCTCTCAGCATGACTGACAGCACCTGAACCATGAATGCAGAGACAGAATGAACGGTGGCCCTTCTCCAAGCCCTTGGTCCTCCTTTTACTCATACTCTTTGCCTTCCAGCCTGGGGATCAGGAAAGTTTTTTTTTTTTTTTGAGACACAGTCTTGCTATGTCGCCCAGGCTGAAGTGCAGTGGCATGATCTCGGCTCACTGCAAGCTCCGCCTCCCGGGTTCATGCCATTCTCCTGCCTCAGCCTCCCAAGT
>NW_012102554.1:2839129-2840281 GCF_000951045.1 Mandrillus leucophaeus | reverse complement strand
GCACTAAGAGTGAAGGGACCATGGTCTACTGAGCTTCTCCCAAAAACCCAGTTTAGCAGAGGAGGAAGTGGGACAAGTGACCTCTAGAAGTTATGAAATCCATCCCCCTACCTTCTGGCAGCCCTGACAATCAATAAACAGTTCCCTCTCCAAGATGATTTCCATTGGAATTAGAACCTGGAATTTCCTCAAATTGTAGTAGACAATTTGAATTTCTGAACCTGAATTTCCTCAGATCATCTTGGAGAGGGCCTTTAAAGATTACAAATTAGAAATGAACTGTTTGACGTTCTCCTTACTTTTTTTTTGGATAATGCATGGGACTCCAGAATTCTCTGCCCAAGTATCCCGAAGCTTGTCTCCAGACCCAGTGCTGACCTTTTCAAGGTCAGTTCTTCTAAGGGTGACCCAGATGCTGGTGTGTACAACCCAAACTTAAGGGATCAACAAAGAGTGAGTGTTATGAGGAAGTTGGATATATGGGCTGAGAAGTCCATATGGGAATGCAAGAGATGTATGCTGATGCAAGAAGGGCTGGAGTCGGTAGTGGGAAGAAAAAAGGATGAAGGATGAGGGCCAAAGCTGGGGGCTGGCTCTTCCCATGCAACCATGTTCCAGCAAGAGATTCTGACATCCAGGAATTTAAAATTCCAACCTGGACTTCCAGGTTGTTCTGAAGGTATTTTTGTCAAGGTAGGAGGACAGAACATATTGTATTGAATGATTTGGGAGCTTTATTTGTAACTTTAAAATATTTAGACATCTGGTTTTTAGGCCTCCATTTGTGCTCTTGTCAAGACCTACAATACCCCATGACCTACCCCGCTACCTTCTGGGAGAGAAACCTTCACAGTCCAAATGGCTCAGAGCACAGTCCAGCTGAAACCACATGCTGTACCACCTCACATCTGTCCCACTCTGCCCTATTTTGGCCCCTAAGAGTGGTTAGATCTTACAGGGCACATCCTATGGCCATGTGTTTTGCACAAGCCCTATACTAGTTTTGTGGTCTGTACTGAGGGCATTAAATCAAACGTAAGAGTTTTGCCCAGCTTTCAAGGACCACTACACTTAACGCAATTGAATTATGGGCCTTGAAGCCTTGCCTGAAAAAGATGAGGTGGTTGGGCCGGGCGCGGTGGTTCATGCCTG
>NW_012102554.1:2838000-2838889 GCF_000951045.1 Mandrillus leucophaeus | reverse complement strand
AGAGGTGGTTGAAATTTGGCTGACAATCCAACTTTCTTTTATTTTTTCCATGTCAGACGGGTAATGGGCCGACATCGTAACAAGGTTTGAGGGAGGCCCACCCATGTCTCACACACAAGCATGAAACCACAGTCATCACACTTAAGAACTACAAAAGGATCGCTGACTCTCTTTTTAAGGAGTGGCAAGCGCCAGTGAAGGGAAGAAGGGAGCAATGTCAGGCTCAAGGGGCCACTTGAGGCAGTTTGGGGAAGAAGAAAGGCAGGCAGCAGCTGCTGAGAGGGACTTGGAGGGACAAACAGAAGTGTTTGTAGGTATCCTTAGGGAAATTTTACCATACGTTATGAGAGCTTGCCTCACTTTCCCAAAGAAAAGTCAGTAAATGCTACCTTACTCAAGATGGCTGACGGAGCTGGATTTGTTCATTTGTTTTGGAAGAGGGTGACCAGGGTGTGGAAGCAAGCGCAGAGTCTGGCCCAAAGCTGATCTTGAGGTGACAACAGGAGCTGCGGAAGGGCCCATGTGCATTCAGGCTAACTAATTAAATGGAATGTTGGACACCCATTTCTCTTTCTCCAGAGCTGACCATGTAAAGGCTTCAAAGTAGACGCCAAAGTATCTGAAAATGAAACAGAGGCAGCAGCAGCAGGATCACTCAGGCCTTCCTGGAAGATGAACTAAGAGACAGGTGCGCTGCATGCCTGGCCTTGCTCTACTGAAGCCTGTTTTTAAATATCTGCTTTGGTTGTTTTTGTTCTCTGTTTTTACAATAAAAGGAATTTGTGTTTATTCAACAAAATTTGAAGTGGGCCAGGCAAAGTGGCTTATGCCTGTAATCTCAGCACTTTGGAAGGCCAAGGTGGGAGGATAACTTGAGCCCAGGAGTTCG
>NW_012102554.1:2835789-2837135 GCF_000951045.1 Mandrillus leucophaeus | reverse complement strand
CAGTGTTTTCAAGGCAGCAGGGTTAATGTGATCTTAAAGTACTAAGATGAGTCATCTCAGAATTATTGAGTAACTTCATGAGATTTGGTAAAAACAAGGTTGACTTCCCTTCATCTTGTCATTAACAATTACCTACTCTAATATCCAGCTGCTTTTCTCATGGTCCATGCTCAGCAAGAAGGATAGCAAGATTCAAATCTGAGATGTTAAAGTAAGAAATTTAACTAAGGTACTTGCTATTGACTTGAAGACTTAAACAGATTTTTACACCTGAGTCTTTTAGTCACAATAGTCTCACTTCACACTAAGGTTAAAGAGGTAAAAAATCAAGTTAAAGTTAAAGAGTTCAAGAATGAAGCTGAAAGGCTGGGCATGGTGGCTTACGCCTGCAATCCCAGCACTTTGGGAGGCCAAAGCGGGCAGATCGCTTGAGCCCAGGAGTTCAAGACCACCCTGGGCAATATAGCAAGACCCTGTCTCTCCAAAAAAAAAAAAAATTAGCAGGACATGGTGGCACACACCTGCAGTCTCAGCTACTTGGCTGGCTGGGGCAGGAGGATCACTTGAGCCTAGGCGTTTGAGGCTGCAATGAGCTGTGTTCGTGCCACTGCATTCCAGCCTGGGTGACAAAGTGAGACTCTGTCTCAAAAAAAAAAAAAAAAAAGAATCAAGTTGAGGCCAGGTGCAGTGGCACATGCCTGTGGTCCCAGCTACTCAAGAGGCTGAGGTGGCAGGATCACCTGAGCCCAGGGTTCAAGGCCAGCCTGGGAAACATAGCAAGACCCAGTCTCTAATTAAAAAAAAATCAAGTTGAATCATTTGAATCTTCTGGTAAGTCCTGTTCTAAAATATATTAGGACTTGATTTTTGTGGTATAAGTAACTTTGCATTTACTTAGGGATTCTTCTCAAGGATGAATAAGAGATGAGACAGCTCTCCCATATTTGAGGATGGTGTATCAGCAGTATATAAGGAGCAACATAAATTACCTTTTATAATTGAACAGAGACTGGGAAACCAGACTCATTTAGTCACAGTCCCAAAGAGACGAAAGTGAAATCTCAGCTCTTTTTTTCTTAGTGAGTTTGAGAAACTGTCCTGGGAGGAAACATTTCAGTAAATTTAATAATAAGCCTTCATACCCCTGGGTTTTTGCTTATGCTAATCCTTTGTTTTGCTTTGTTCTGTCACCCAGGCTGGAGTGCAGTGGTGTGATCTAGGCTCACTGCAACCTCCGCCTCCCAGGTTCAAGTGATTACAGGCATGCGCCACCACGCCCGGCTAATTTTTTGTATTTTTAGTAGAGATGGGGTTTCTCCATGTTGGCCATGCTGGTCTCCAACTCC
>NW_012102554.1:2832351-2835034 GCF_000951045.1 Mandrillus leucophaeus | reverse complement strand
ATCCTTTATTACAAACCCTTGTAGCAGAGCACATCTCCCCATGATCTTTTCTATCCTGTATATAAACAAGCATTGTACCTAGGGTGGACGTGTTCCTCCTCTTACTTTCAGGAATGCCCTACTGTGTCTATGGAGTAGCTGTTCTTTCACCACTTTACTTTCTTAACAAATTTGCTTTTGCCTTGCACTGTGGATTTGCCCTGAATTCTTTCTTGCATGAGATCCAAGAACCCTCTCTTGGCATCTGGATCGGGACCCCTTTCCTATAGCAATCCTAATCCTCCACCTTTCTATTTTTTGGAGACAGGATGTCACTCTGTCACTCAGGCTTGTGTGCAGTGGTACAATCATGGCTACTGCAGCCTCGACCTCCTAGGTTTAAGAGATCCTCCCACCTCAGCCTTCCAAGTAACTGGGACTATAGGCATGTGCCACTGCACTCTGCCATCCACCTGCTTCGGCCTCCCCAAGTGCTGGGATTACAGGTGCGTGCCACCACACCTGGCCTTCTCCACCTTTCTAAATCAATCTTTACAGCCAGACAGACCAGAGGCCACCACTCCAAGAAGCCCTCCACAATCTCTGCCAGCATGATCTTCATTTAGCATTCATATTGTTCTGCCATGTGTAGCAATGTCTTCTGCTTGATAACATGTTTTAAGTGATAAGCAAGATATTTACAAGATATTTACAAGCATTACAATGGTTCAAAAATTGAGCAATATAATAAAGCATTTCCACTGTACCATGTTGTTCCTTGCCCCCACATCCCACAAATACTTCTGTCAGCTTCTTATGTCTTTTCCAAAGTCTCTTCTTGCAAGCATAAATACAAATCTACTATTTCACCATCTCAATTTTCTTACACAGAAGGTAGCCTGATATACATATAATTTTATACCTTGTTCTTTTTTTTTTTTTTTTTTTGAGATGGAATTTTCTTTTTCTTTGCCCAGGCTAGAGTGCAATGGCACAATCTCAGCTCACTGCAACCTCTGCTTCCCGGGTTCAAGTGATTTTCCTGCCTCAGTCTCCCCAGTAGCTGGGATTACAGGCATGCACCACCACGCCCGGCTAATTTTTGTATTTGTAGTAGAGATGGTGTTTCACCATGTTGGCCAGGCTGATCTCGAACTCTTGACCTCAGGTGATCTACCTGCCTTGGCTTCCCAAAGTGCTGGGATTACAGGCGTGAGCCAGCATGCCCAGCCACCCTGCTCTTTTCATTTTAACTTATGAATACATCTTGGGAATCTTTCCATATAGGTTTAGAAATAAATTCCTTATTCTGTTTATAAAGGGTTTTGTTTGCTTGTTTTTGTTTTTTGAGATGGAGTCTCACTCCGTCACCCAGGCTGGAGCACAGTGGTACAATCTTGGCTCACTGCAACCTTACCTCTCAGGTCCAAGGGATTCTCCCACCTCAGCTTCCCAAGTAGCTGGGACTACAGGTCCATGCCACTGTGACTGGCTCATTTTTGTATTTTTAGTAGAGACAGTTTCACCATGTTGGCCAGGGTGGTCTTCAGCTCCTGACCTCAAGTGATCCACCTGCCTTAGCCTCTCAAAGTGCTGGGATTACAGGCGTGAGCCTCCACACCTGGCCTCTCTAGGCTGGTCTTGAACTCCTTGCTTCAAGCAATTCTCCCACCTCTGCCTCCCAAAACGCTGAGATTACAGGCTAATTTCGCTTCTTTATAAATTACTTCTAAGCGTCACCCCCTGCCACCACTCTCACACCCACTCACAGTTTTTAAATTGAAAAGAAACTAGAATGTTTACATAATCATTATTGGAGCTCGGACGCTATTTAAAGGGAATTTATATAGCTAGGATTCGTGATGGTTGTGTGATATTTTTATGTGGTGTCATGCACTTTCAACTCACTGAGGTCTCTTTTGTAATAAAAATGCATATTTATATTTATTTTGTATAATTTGGAGCAAAACTGCATTACTTTACATTATGGAAGTTTATAATTGTCATAGCTGTTTTTAGAATCACATTCTTGGTCCAACATATAATCCATTTGTTACCAAGTCCTTATTGAAGCAGTCCTCCTATGGGAAACTGTCATCAACTTTATCGTGTTTGGCTCTATTTCGGGATTTCCAGGAATTCAATACAATAAAAGAGAGGGGCCATCTCCTTGTGCCCTTGACCTTTGTACATTCACCTTTCCACAGATACAGACATTGTATAGAAATGCACCTGAGCCATCTTTCCTACATGGCATCAGGACAATGAGCCAGGCAACAAAGGAACCTTTTGAGCTATCTCGTGGCGCTACTGCCTGCCAGTCCACAGCTCGTGTCCATCTGTGCCACCAGCTCTGTCAAGCTACAGCATCTACTCAATTACATTCATACTGGTTTCCGCTTAGCCTTGTCGCTTTTTCAAAATTAGTGAAATACGGAGAAAATATAAGTGCAAACACTAGTAAAAAGGAGTGTTGTTCTCCTAAACACAAAACAATTGAGACAAAGAAGGGAATCATTAGGTGTGGAGAAGGTAGTGAATCTTCAGCCTCAATAATGACAACTCATACCGAGACGATGCTATGCATCACTCACCATTGCTATTACTTGATATGATTTAATTCATATTCTTACAACACTAGGCGAGAAATAAATGATGAAGGTACTATTATTATCTCTGTCTTTACAGATTTAAAAAAAAAAAA
>NW_012102554.1:2829579-2832301 GCF_000951045.1 Mandrillus leucophaeus | reverse complement strand
TGATGGTTGTGTGATATTTTTATGTGGTGTCATGCACTTTCAACTCACTGAGGTCTCTTTTGTAATAAAAATGCATATTTATATTTATTTTGTATAATTTGGAGCAAAACTGCATTACTTTACATTATGGAAGTTTATAATTGTCATAGCTGTTTTTAGAATCACATTCTTGGTCCAACATATAATCCATTTGTTACCAAGTCCTTATTGAAGCAGTCCTCCTATGGGAAACTGTCATCAACTTTATCGTGTTTGGCTCTATTTCGGGATTTCCAGGAATTCAATACAATAAAAGAGAGGGGCCATCTCCTTGTGCCCTTGACCTTTGTACATTCACCTTTCCACAGATACAGACATTGTATAGAAATGCACCTGAGCCATCTTTCCTACATGGCATCAGGACAATGAGCCAGGCAACAAAGGAACCTTTTGAGCTATCTCGTGGCGCTACTGCCTGCCAGTCCACAGCTCGTGTCCATCTGTGCCACCAGCTCTGTCAAGCTACAGCATCTACTCAATTACATTCATACTGGTTTCCGCTTAGCCTTGTCGCTTTTTCAAAATTAGTGAAATACGGAGAAAATATAAGTGCAAACACTAGTAAAAAGGAGTGTTGTTCTCCTAAACACAAAACAATTGAGACAAAGAAGGGAATCATTAGGTGTGGAGAAGGTAGTGAATCTTCAGCCTCAATAATGACAACTCATACCGAGACGATGCTATGCATCACTCACCATTGCTATTACTTGATATGATTTAATTCATATTCTTACAACACTAGGCGAGAAATAAATGATGAAGGTACTATTATTATCTCTGTCTTTACAGATTTAAAAAAAAAAAAGTATGATTTACAGAGGTAAATAGCCTGACCCAAATCTTAAAGCTGCCTATTGGACTTTAGCTGGTCAACTTTGCTAGGATGGAGACGCTCAGATTTTAAAAACATCTATGCATGCTGCAATTATAGCTTAAGACTATGTCTAAGGGACAACACACAATCAGGAATTTTATACTACATTTCAGATCTCTGAAAATAGAAATCTGTGCTTAAAGTACGTAGGTTTGTTTTTGAACTTTATATATCTGACATTGGTGTGTGTTTTGGGAACGTGTTCTATGTGAAGGTAGAACTCTCTTGCATTTTTGTATGTTTTGGATGTACATGTAAAGATGTGAATCCTATGAGGAGAGGGAGCTTGTCTTCTACTTCTCCAGAAGCTATGACAGTGCTCAATAAAGGTTTATTGTGGTGCTGAGTGAAAACAGTAGTCAGCTGGAAACCATGCAGCCATAATGCTGAACACCAAGATTCACTCTATTCAATCTCCCCAAGTGTGTGTAACAATACATTGAAAAACATGTCATCTGGCTGAGCATGGTAGCTCATACCTGTAATTCCAGCTTTGGGAGGCTGAGGAGGGAGGATTGCTTGAGTCCAGGAGTTTGAGACCAGCCTGGGCAATATAGCAAGGCCCAGTCCTACAAAAAAAGAAAAAAAAAATTAGCCAGCCATGTTGGCGCGGCCTATAGTTCTGGCTACTTGGGAGGCAGAGGCAGGAAGATTGCTTGAGATATGTGTTCACACCATCGGATTCCAGCCTAAGAGACAGAGTGAGACCCTGTGTCAAGAAAAAAAAAAAGAAAAAGAAAAAAAAGTCATCTTAAATACACACACACAACACACGCATCTAGGTGTTTACACAAATATTTAAAGGCATGTAATCAAAAACACATTTATAAGTACATGATAATAAAGGAAAAGTGATGTCACATCTCCAGTATGTAAACACATTTACAGGCGTAATGACGATAAAGGGGAAATGATGATCGTTACAAAGGCCATACATTTTTTTTCTGTTGAAGAGGTGAATGGAATTACCCTCCTGGACTCATAAGTGTAGAAATCAAGGCAGCAGACAGGCACAGTCAGCGAACTGTTCCATGCCCTAAATTTGGAGTGTCTACCCTGTCTTCCCTCCCCAGAGACTCTGTCCCCATTTGCCATGTCTTCTTAATGGGGCAGTAGGCTTTAGGACACCACTCCTCTCACAGCATTCACTTGGAATGTGACTGGACAGGCACCTGGTCCCAGTAGAGCCTTCCTTGTCAGTGACCTATGACCCGGGTGGAGTGGTTTAAAAGGTTGAGCTGGGTGAGTCAGATTCTCTCTCTGTTTTTCTCTCCCTCCCTTTCTCCCTATGGAACTTGAATCAAAAGGCCTAGAGGGAAGTTTCTAGTGAGCTGTGGGCAACGCTGCAGAAAGGTTGTTCTGGGGCCCACATCAGGATCATGACAGGCTACAGGCACTTTGCAAGCTGAAATTAGGGGAAGAGGAACAACTGTGAGTTAAGCGGGAGAAGCTTCAAGAGACAGAGAAGAAAAGAACATTCAACCATGCAGAGATGCACAGCCCTGCCTTCTTTTGTCTTCTGTTTTTCCTGGGCTGCTGGGCATGTATACCTTAAAAAAATTTCTTTCTGGCCTGGCGAAGTGGCTCATGCCTGTAATCCCAGCACTTTGGGAGGCTGAGGCAGGTGGATCACTTGAGGTCAGGAGTCCGAGACCAGCCTGGCCAACATGGCAAAACCCTGTCTCTACTAAAAATTCCAAAATTAGCCAGGTGTGGTGGTGCACACCTATAGTCCCAGCTACTTGGGAGACTGAGGCATGAGAATCGCTTGAACCTGGGAGGCAGAGGTTGCAATGAGCCAAGGTTGTG
>NW_012102554.1:2821197-2828659 GCF_000951045.1 Mandrillus leucophaeus | reverse complement strand
GCAGGAGGACAGCTTGAGGCCGGGAGTTTAAGGCAGCAGTGAGCTGTCATCACGCCATCATACTCCAGCCTGGGCAATAGAGCAAGATGTCATCTCAAAATAAATAAATAAATGAATGAATAAATAAATAAATAAATAAATATATAAGTCTCTGCCAGTGGAGGATATAAACTTAAAAAAAAAAAAAGACAGGAGAACCATATAAGTACAGCAGTCCAAGACCATGACAGTGGCAAACAGTCATTTCATTTGATAGTCCCCAAGGACCTCGGTTCGTGCAATCCTGTGCAATAATCAATATTTATGGTAATAACCTTGAGTCTTAAAGCAAAAGCTGCTTGACATTCAGTGTATTTTCAGAAGTCAATGAAATGTGTGGTTTCATTCAGAAAAAACTTTTCTTAAAGTTAAAAAAAAAAGTTTTCGTGTCTAAAAACGACAAGATTTGGCTGGGTGTAGTGGTTTACGCCTGCAATCCCAGCACTTTGGGAGGCCGAGGCTGGAGGACTGCTTTAGCCCAGAGTTTGAGACCAGCCTGGGCAACATGGTGAGACTCTGTCTCCACAAAAAATAAAAAAATTAGCTGAGCTATAGGTAGTGTGTGCCTATGGTCCCAGCTACTTGGGAGGCTGAGGCAGGAGGATCACTTGAGCCTGGCGCAGTGATCCATGTTTGTGTCACTGCACTCCAGCCTGGGAGATAAGAGTGTGATGCTGTCAAAAACCAAAAAGAAAGAAAGAAAGAAAAGAAAAGAAAAAAAAGAAAGAAAAAGAAAAAAGGACAAAAGGCAAGGTTCATGCAGAGATTTGTTATTTTTTACTTTTTGAAATGCACATCTTTATTGATCCATGCCTTGCCTTGTTGCAGCAAAGAGCTCAGATGACTTATAAGAATACGCAGAATCCAACAGGAAACTAAACATTGACAGTGAATGGGGAAAAGAAAGAACATCAGGGTATGGACAGGAGATTTAGTTATCTGCAAAGCTCATTTCCATGGACTTCCTCATTCTTTGCTAGATCATGGCCCACCATAACTCATTATTTCAACTCCAAATTTTTTAGATTTGGAGGAAGATCAAGGTTTATCTTCTGAATATAAAAATCAAATTGAAACTGGAAGAGAGAAAATAAAATATTGATTTAAATCAGAGAAAATATAATAATCTACATAAACATGCTTTTAATAAGCTGCTAATTTAAGCATATGTTTAAATCATTTCTATTCCTTTACTTCAGTAAAATAATTGTTACAGCAAAATAATTTTATCTTTTTACCTCTGTCATCCAGGCTGGAGTGCAATGGCACTATGTTGGTTCACTGCAACCTCTGCCTCCTGGGTTCAAGTGAGTCTCCTGCCTCAGCCTCCTGAGTAGCTGGGATTACAGGTGCCTGCCACCATGACCAGTTACGTTTTTGTATTTTTAGTAGAGATGGGGTTTCACCATGCTGGCCAGGCTGGTCTTGAATTCCTGACCTCAGGTGATCCAGCTGCCTTGACCTCCCAAAGTGCTGGGATTACAGGTTTGAGCCACCATGCCCGGCCTTAATTTTATCTTAATCAGAAGTAGCATCATATTACATTATACAACTGGTGAAATTCTCTTCCACATCCTTTTTATAAACCAATACCAACATACTAGAGGGAAAAAGTGTTTAGAGTTAAACTCACTATGCAAATGGAATTTTTATGTTCCATTAAAAAGCAACACTTTTTCTGAGCGCTCTGGTTTGGAAAGGCTCACGGGGTTTTAATAAGTGTGCTCCTATTCATTTTGGGCCTGCATTAGGGACAATTTCTTCTGATGGACATTTCTATTACACAATCACTGCTTAAAGGGTAATAGTGTAGGCTTCAGAGCCAGGCAAATGTATGTATTTGATGCAGGATAGCAGAGTAATAGCTTGGGCAAATTACTTTAAGTCTTCCCAACTTAGTTTCTTTTTCTTTCTTTCTTTCTTTTTTTTTTTTTGAGACGGAGTCTCGCTCTGTCGCCCGGGCTGGAGTGCAGTGGCCGGATCTCAGCTCACTGCAAGCTCCGCCTCCCGGGTTCACGCCATTCTCCTGCCTCAGCCTCCCGAGTAGCTGGGACTACAGGCACCCACCACCTCGCCCGGCTACCTTTTTGTATTTTTTAGTAGAGACGGGGTTTCACCGTGTTAGCCAGGATGGTCTCGATTCAACTTAGTTTCTTAACTGCAAATGGAGCTAACAAGGTCGTATGGAAGATTAAATAAGATATTGTACATTAAGCACTTAGTAGCTAATATCTAGTGAACCTAATACATGATATGTGTTATGATAAAAACAGTCATTGTAGAGGACATTTCACACTGATAATGATACAAGTCTTTCTTTCATTAGTGTCTTGTTAAAGGTTCCTAATTTTCCCATTAACAAATTGTCTTTTTTTTTTGGAGACAGAGTCTTGCTCTGCCACACAGGCTGGAGTGAAGTGGCAGGATCTCGGTTCACTGCAACCTCCGCCTCCCAGGTTCAATTCTCCTGTCTTAGCCTCCCCAGTAGCTGGGACTACAGGCGCAGGCCACCACACCCGGCTAACTTTTGTATTTTTAGTAGAGACAAGGTTTCACCATATTGGTCAGGTTGGTCTTGAATTCCTGACCTTGGGTGATCCACCTGCCTTCCAAAGTGCTGGGATTACAGGCGTGAGTCACCACACCCAGCCAAATTAATTAACTTTAGTGTTGTGAGTGCATTCTGAATGATTTTTTTATGGTATTGACAGGGAAACTAGTTTTATTGCTCGATATTATTTTCTTGCTGCTTTCCAAGAGGCATAAACAATGATTTATTTCACTGATAGATTTATACAGAAAATTTTACTTTGTATTCGTTTTGTTTTTTTATTGCTTCCTTTTCATTCAGCCCCAGAAAAATGCAATTAATCATGCCAAGGGATGTACAAAGTCTCATCTGACTAGCTCCATCATGTGTCTAGAATGAGTTTTACAGTTTTAAAACTTGCTTCCACTTCACTGCTACTATGGTCTTGAATAAAAATAAATATCTAGCCGGGCTCAAGTCTGTAATCCCAGCACTTTGGGGGACTGAGGCAGGCAGAACATTTGAGGTCAGGACTTTGAGACCAGCTTGGCCAACATGGTGAAACCCCGTCTCTACTAAAAATACAAAAATTAGCCAGGCATGGTGGTGGGCGCCTGTATTCCCAGCTACTCTGGAGGCTGAGGCAGGAGAATCACTTGAACCTGGGAGGCAGAGGTTGCAGTGAGCCGAGATCTCACCACTGCACTCCAATCTAGGTGACAGAGCAAGATTCCGTCTCAACAAACAAATCAAGGCCAGGCGCAGTGGCTCACACCTGTAATCCCAGCACTTTGGGAGGCTGAGTCAGGTGGATCATGAGGTCAGGAGTTCAAGACCAGCCTGGCCAAGATGGTGACACCCCAGCTCTACTAAAAATACAAAAATTAGCCGGCGTGGTGGCGGATGCCTGTGATTCCAGCTACTTGGGAGGTTGAGGCAGAGAATTGCTTGAACCTGGCAGGCAGAGGTTGCAGTGAGCCAAGATCGCGCCACTGCACTCCAGTCTGGATGACAGAGCAAGACTCCATCTCAAAAAAAAAAAAAAAAAAGATAAGAAAGAAAGAATAAATATCTGGCAATATAGTACTGAATCCTCTGAAAAACAGATGGAAATCAGAATTGGGAAAATGTTCATTTTAAAAGGTGAGGATTTTTAAAAATGTAATTTGGCCAGAAATCTAGGGTGACCATATAAATTATTATTCAAATTAGGCCTTTTTGGGAATGAAAGACGGGTTCAATTAATACATTTATTGGACTAAAGGCATAAACCAAGACTCTCCCAGGGATATCAGGCTGTAAGTATGTAAGAGGCCGTTCTAGCCCAAACTGACAATGTACCACCTTCCCTAAATTGAGGATGGAGCGGGAACAGGTTTGAAGTGATTCTTCATGAAATCATAGGCTGTATCACATGACCACACACGATATTCTACACTCAAACTGGGAATTAGTGGGTTCTGTTTTGAGAATCCAAGCTGAGCCTCTGGCCTTAAGGCATCACGCTTAGTTCTAATCTATATGCCTCAAGAAAAACACAACAACAGAAACAAAAGCCAAGAGAAGCATAACTAACATGATCAAGAGCTGTGGCTTCTAATATTTTGTCTGTTAAGGCATCTTTGAGAATCTGATGAAAGCTCTTAACACTCCTTAAAGAAAAGAGCACACACAAACAGTCCCTACCCTTGGCATGCAATTCAGGGGCCATGGTCTATCCATTCTCATCCAGGTTTCCAGCTCTGAATCTCTGACCGAGAACACCTGAGATGGATGAAGGGAAAAAGGAATCCACATTTACTGACCATCTTTACACACATTTCCTTTTATGCTCACATCAATCTGTTTTATCAATAAGAGAACTGAAGTTCAGAGAAACTAAGATCTCACAGCTAAGTAGAAACACCAGACTTCAAGTCTATGCGTCACCAAATCTCATAATACATAAAGCACTACTTTTATATATATATATATGACTTTATAACAGTCTCATTCTCATATATATTATAAAATATATAATCATATCTATAAATCATACATGCATATAAAATCTCATATATAGTATAAAAAATAAACACAAGCATATATCTTCATCAAAGTCCTGCCTACTACAGTTAGATGTGCCTCTTGAAACTTGAAAGAGATTATAGATTATTAGGGCAATAAAAGTAAACACTAAAACATTTTTTAAAAAATAATCAGAAATGATGATATAATGGACGAATAGTCTCAAGGTAGTTTTTGATAAATCCAAGACTGTTCAATTGTCAGCTGACTGTCAGTGGATTATTAAGAGTTTTTCAGTGTTTCATTGTATTCCTGGGCTATATTTGGGAAAGAAACTATGCCTTTGTATATCTCAAAGCCTATGTCAATCTGACTACTAATCAGGGTTGACCATGGATGGGATGGTGGTTTAGGTAGTGTTTCTTGTGTTACTGGTAAGCTGACATTTCCATTTTGATAACCTCTGTTCATACATTCCTAAAATTCATGATAGGTTTTGTTGTTTTGAGACAGGGCTTCACTCTGTTGCCCAGGCTGGAGCGCAGTGGCATGATCATAGCTCACTACAGCCTCGAATTCCTGGCCTCACACGATCTTCCCACCTCAGCCTCCCAAGTAGCTGGGACTACAGGCATGTACTATAATGCCCAGCTAAATTTTATTATTATAATTTTTTAATAGAGTCTTGCTCTGATGCCCAGGTTGGTCTTGAATGCCTGGTTTCAAGCGATCCTACCATCTTGCCTTCCTAAAGCACTAGCACTGTAGGCATGAGCCACTGAGCTTGGCTGGCCCAATAATATTTTGAAGGTGATATTCCCCTATGAGATATGGAGTCAGACTTATCTGAGAATTTATCATGTCTGTGTGTACCTAGGCAATGCCTAGTACAGATGCCATGCGTTTTCTTTCCAATTCATACTACATAACCATACCAGATGAATTTCCTACCCTAAACTACAGCTCCAAATATGGCAGTTCCTTGCACAAAACTACTGTTGTGTTTCATTATGCTTGCTTCTTTCCTGTAGTTATTTATTCTTTTAAAAAATTCATCATTTGTTTTCCCCATTCTAAAATTGTAAGCTCAGTGAGGGCAGGGACCAGTTGTAACTCCAGTGTTTAGCTGTACTGTCTTATAATACACATTCGATTATATTGTTGCCAAACTATGTGAATGATTACTACAAGAATTTGGACAATATGATTTTTTTTCAACTTTTGAAAGAGATATAATGAACACACCATGAGATTCACCTATTTAAAAAGCACAACACAGTGGTTTTTAGTATATTCACAAACTTGTACAATCATCACCACTATCTAATTCCAGAATATTTTCATCACTTCGATAGGAAAATGCATACCTATTAGCAAGTACTTACATTTCCCCTCTCCCACAGCCCCTAGCAAACAACTAATATACTTTGTATCTCTATAGATTTCCCTATCCTGAACTTTCATATAAATGGAATTATATAATATGTGGTCTTTTGCTCCTGGCTTCTTTCACTTAACACCGTATTTTCGAGATTTGTCCATGTTGTAACATTTTGTTTACCCTTTTAGACAAGATAATGTTTAACACCCTTTCTAACTCTATGCTCAGATAGTCAAGTGAAGAGCTACAACCAAATTTTTTTCTTTTTCTTTTTCTTTTTTTTTTTTTTGAGACAGAGTCTTGCTCTGTCGCCCAGGCTGGAGTGGAGTGGTACGATTTCCGCTCACTGCGACCTCCGCCTCCTCTGTTCAAGCAATTCTCGTGTCTCAGCCTCCCGAGTAGCTGAGATTACAGGCATGCACAACCATGCCGGGCTATTTTTTGTATTTTTAGTAGAGAAGGGGTTTCACCATGTTGGCCAGGCTGGTCTCAAACTCCTGACCTCAGGTGATCCACCAACCTCAGCCTTCCAAAGTGCTGGGATTAGCCTCAACTGAATTTCAGAAAGTATCATAATATGATTATGCTTCATAGTTTTTTCTCTATGCCCTCAAGTTTATCAGTTTTATCTTCTACAGATCCCAGGAAGGGAGCCTGTTAAGATCCACCAAATTTACTTCCTCAGCCTCCAGAACAATAAAATCAAACTCCCTACCCTGATTTTGAGATTCTGCTTCCCCCCCACCAACCCCCCCGCCAATCTTCTGGGAAATTCGACGCTCTGTAATAATGCATTTTTACAGTTCTGATTGTTTTCAGCAGATGTGTTGGCTGAGGTTGGATGGGGTTTCTTCCCACCTATCTCTCCTCTCTCCTTCCCTCTGCCCACTGCACGTGCAACAACTTTTCTGTCATCAAAATGTGGAAAAAAAAAAAAAGAAGAAAAAAAGAAGAAAGGAAAGAGAAAGAAAAACAGAAAAAAGAAAAGAAAGAAAAAGCAGCCGGAAGGCTTCCTTTGTTTTCCAAGGAAATTCAGGTAAAAGGAGGGGTGGGGAAATGATATTTTTGACTTTGCTCACAATCTAGACGCAGGAAAGAAAAAGGATTTCCTTTGGGCTGCTGCCACGACTCTGATGTTTTATGCTGATAAAATATTTCCTTCTTAAAAAAAGTTCTGGGAAAATCATGCATGCCACTTCAACTTGGAAGCGAAACCCACCCTAACTTTCGTCTTAAAACGCAGCGAAGTGAAAGGTCTGCTCCTCTTTCACGAGGGTTTTCTTCCTTACAGTTCGGGTCCTTGCTACCAGGAGCGAGCTGGGTCCGCAGATTTCTTCGGAGGCTGGCGCGGGAGGAGGACTACAGGATCCAGAGGTCTTTGGAAACTCCAGCAGCTCCAAGCTTGTTGGCTACTACGGTTTCCCTGAGGAGTGACGCTGCGAAAACAAACCCTGATTGGTCAGGCCTGAGCTGAGTTCTCCATTTATGGACAGATTGCCCGGCCC
>NW_012102554.1:2814645-2815232 GCF_000951045.1 Mandrillus leucophaeus | reverse complement strand
TATGTGAAGTTGCCTTAGAATAGAGCATCATCTTAAATATTATCAGAAATCCAAGTTACAATATTTAATGTTTATGTAAGATTCCGGCAAGCCAACAGGCGGGGGCGCCAGGTAGGGCGAGCACCTGGCGGCCAGCGGGCTGGCTGTGGAGAGCCGGGGCGATCCGGGCGCTGACGGCAGCTACGCCGTCCCGGACCTGTGCCGGGCGCCGACCCCGAAGGTCTCGGCGCCCGGGACTCCGAGTAAACACCTCCCGAAGAGGACCCCACCCCTTCCCAAGCGCGAGGGGACCGGGGCTTTTCGGGGATCCAGGGGACGTTTCGCACGGAATGACGCTCTCGCGAGTTTCAAGTTTGTTGCTCTTTTCCCTTTGGCACTTTGGGAATGTATGGAAGGGGGCACCTCTTTGACTTGTGACTTTTCTGCTATTCCACCTCCCCAGTCCAGCTGCACTCCCCTCCCTCCCTGTATAACCTTAGCCACCTCCCCTGGGCTTTGGCGTGGCGTACTTTTCTTTCCGGGGCACAAAAGCAAGGACTCGATTTTGAAGAGATAGGCAGTTCATCAGAGAGAGAGAGAGAGAGAGA
>NW_012102554.1:2800606-2813890 GCF_000951045.1 Mandrillus leucophaeus | reverse complement strand
GCCTCAGCCTCCCGAGTAGCTGGGACTACAGGCGCTGCCACCTCGCCCGGCTATTTTTTGTATTTCTTAGTAGAGACGGGGTTTCACCGTGTTAGCCAGGATGGTCTGGATCTCCTGACCTCGTGATCCGCCCATCTCGGCCTCCCAAAGTGCTGGGATTACAGGCTTGAGCCACCGCGCCCGGCCGGTTAAACTCATTTTTCATGCTGAACGGACTGAAATATAGTTTCGGTTGCCTTTTCCGAAACCTGGGACACCATGCTTAATTCAGCCCCCTTGCAGATGAAGTAGAGGTTTGGTTAAATGCATGCGAAGAAGGCATGCTCTAGGAAGGAGATGGTTCTATCCGGGGACAAGGTGTGACTTACCTATTGATGGGCTCCCTGCCATCAGCACAGATGGGCATGTTGTGCGCCGCCAGGCGACTATCTGTGCATCAGATACGATTGCTGAGGTCACAATTCGCTGAGAGAAAAGTTGAAACAGCTGGCTGTCCTGAAACAGGAGATGTGCCATTGGTAGATCTACTGGATCCAGAGTGATGTGGCCGAAGTTAATCATTTCTTTCCTGACTTGAAAAATTGTTCATTATGTATGTGAAGTTGCCTTAGAATAGAGCATCATCTTAAATATTATCAGAAACCCAAGTTACAATATTTAATGTTTATGTAAGATTCCGGCAAGCCAAATGATACTTCATTTTGTGTTCTACATGTGCCCAGGCCTGGCCACGTTGTATCCCTTCAGCTGCTTAGAACAGGAAGGGAAAGGACATTACCTTCTTTGGGTGTGGCTGAAGATTAGCGTGGAGGCTAACAGTCATCAGAAGGCCCTTGGCAGCCAGGCACAGTGGCTCACGCCTGTAATCCCAGCACTTTGGGAGGGGCTGAGGCAGAAGGATCACTTGAGCCCAGGAGTTCAAGACCATCCTGGGGTAACATAGTGAGACCCTGTTTCAGTTAAAAATTATTAGGAAGAAGAAGAAAAAGAAGGCCCTTGGCTGGGCTGTAGGGAGAGTACCTGTACTGTGGCCTTCTTCGGTGTAAGTGTGTGTGTGTCTGCGTGTATGTGTCTTTTAGGAAGTCTGGTAACATAGTAGGAGGGCTCTCCATCCGTACCCGAGGCCCTACTAAGACTCATTCAGTTGTGACTCATAAGGAAAATAGCCATTTTCATTTTCTGACTCATGAAAACAGTGTACAGCTTGTAGTTCACCTTCTATCTTCCTCCTGAAAACTCACTTTGGGACACTTTCCTATCTTGAGAAAACTAAGAACACTACCAGGCAATAGTTATTTGTGTCTTTTTCCTTAGGAGACTCGAAGAAGTTAAAAAAAACCCTGCACATCTTTATAATTTAGTGTAGGTTGTTTAGCAGAGTACAAAAAAATCTCTGTTGACTTTAATCATAATACACATCTAAGGCTTCCTTCGGAGAATCTGGGCTTATCATCATCCGCAAAGGAAATTCCGCTTTTGTGCCCATGACCAGTTTGAACTCTCTGATAGACTCAAACCCATGGCTCTAGATCTGCTGTGTACTTTGGATCCAGAAATTGTGATTCATTTTAATGCAAGGTTTCTGTGCATTACATATACAGAAATATTTGAGCAAATCTGAATTGACCGTCACCTCAGAACATGTTCAAGATCTGTTCCCTTTTCCTTACTTGCATATACTTGTGAGTAAATTATAGATATGACACACAAGAATACCCAGGAATAGATTTACAACCTAGAAATCTGATGGATAGCTGATGATAAGGTAGGTAAGTTCCTTTAGGTGACGGCATGGCATGTATTTAGAAAGTTTGGAATACATTTCAAATGTTTCCTGGGAAGGTAACCTACTTGATTTCCACTGATGAGTTTATCAGATAGCTAGCAGTCTCCTAGTCAAAACAACACAATACAACAACACAAAACCAGAAAGGAATGGGATCAAGCACAAAAAAAGTTCTGACGGAGGCAAAGGGTTAGGGAAATACCTAGACTCCGGGACATTATCTAGGGACAAGTGTGAGTGGGCTGTCCTAGTTGGGAAATATTTGAGAGGCCAGGCATCTCCTTGGAGAGAAAACGAGTGGAGCAGTGGATGGAGAGGGATGGAGAAGTATAAGAAGCAGACATTCACTGAAGTTGAAAGTCACCTCACACCACACTTTTGCTGAGGACTACAGCCTTGTCAGTGGTTGCAAACTTTTTTTTTTTTTTTTTTTTTTGAGAGGGTTCCACTATGTTGGCCAGGCTGGTCTCAAACTCCTGACCTCAGGTGATCTGCCCGCCTCAGCCTCCCAAAGTGCTACGATTATAGATGTGAGCCACCACGCCCGGCCTCTGCCAATTTTTATATGTGACTTGAACATCTCAGAGGAGCCAAACACACCTGCAGTTTAGCTGTTTGCAGCCACTTTAGTGTAAGTCTTAACGTGGTGTCCTTCTGTGAACCACAGTGCTTCTTCTCATTCACTCACCAGGAAGAATGACTAAACGTTCACCACATACCCAGTAGTGGCATTCAATATTTATTGATACATCCGCACCTTCCTACTGGGTCTCCCTAAAGAGAGGGAGCTGCCTGGTATTTTCAGCCCATACAATCTCTAAGCTATTATAACAGGGAAAGTCTGCATCCAGCTGCTACTATTTGGAGCTATTTCAGCACCTGTGTAGGATGGTTCCACGAGTGGTGAGGCTGCAAATTGAACTTTTCTCTTCAACCCTTCAACTCCTTCCTCCACTGAAAATGCCATGGCCTCCAATGTCACATGATGGACTTCTTGTTTGTCACTGCTTTCTCAGTTGAATCTCATGAATTGGAGGTCTGTCTCAGGAGTTATCCTGAGGGTTAGATAATGAGCAGTGGTGAGCATTCTGATAACTTGGAATACAACATTTTGCTTCTGTGCCTACTGTGGGCATGTGAAGAGCTCCGGTGAGACTCAGTGAAAGACAACATATAGTGCCTTGTGTTTCCTCACTAGACAAGTATGGGGCCTTATTATTTGTTAGGAATTTGAGAAAGCTCTTTATCTGCTTCAAAAAGCAGAAATATTTTAAATCTGTGTAAGTGCAAGGTATTATAAACTTCATGGTAGGATATATAGGAATTATGTACAGTCATGATTTTCCAAGTTTGAGTCATCTTTTTTTTTTTTTTTTGCAAAAATGCAGCAACTTGTGTTTTTACCAATCTGTGATTAAAATGTTTCTTAATGGTGAGTTAAAAAATTTTTTTTCTTTTTCTCAGCATGCTGAGATGATATTTACAGAGTAAATAAGAGGTTAAAGGTTAAATGCCGAAGATATTAAAATAAACATCTCAGCCTTATAATCACATTCTGTGATAGTGCTAAACAAATTGTGTTTTGAATTTCAATTTCAGAATTTATGTTGGCAAAGACAAAAGGATTTTGGGGCATCCTAGCAAAGTATTTTTTTCATATATCTTTGGGACAGCCACACTTGAGAGAAGTACAACTATAAAAGCCAGCCCTAACATAGTGACATGGACTTTGACAACCCATAGAACTTAAACCGTACATGTGAATGAAGTTGGCCCTCCCTTCTGAGTTACCACCATGAGAATGACGTCATTGTCGTTGTTCAAAGCACTTTTGAATGGTCATTTATGAGCTATGCAATAAAACCTATTTTTTGCCGGGTGTGGTGGTTCAGGCATTTACCAAAAAAAAATTTAAAAATTAGCCAGGCGTGGTGGCATGCACTGTAGTCCCAGCTGCTTGGGAGGCTGAGGTGGGAGGATTCCTTGAGCTCAGGAGTTCAAGTATGCAGTGAGCTGTGACTGCGGCACTGCAGCCTGGGTGAGAGTGAGAGAGAGAAAAAGAGAGAGGAAAAAAAGAGAGACAGGGCTGGGCCCTGTGGTTCACGCCTATAATCCCAGCACTTTGGGAGGCCGAGGTGGGCGGATCACCTGAGGTCAGGAGTTTGAGACCAGCCTGGCCAACCTGGTGAAACCCCTTCTCTACTAAAAATACAAAAATAGCCAGGTGTGGTGGCTGACACCTGTAATCCCAGCCACTTGGGAGGCGGAGGCAGGAGAATCACTTGAACCTGGGAGACGGAGGTTGCAGTGAGCCTAGATCATGCTATTGCACTCCAGCTTGGGCAACAAGAGTGAAACTCTGTCTCAAAAAAGAAAAAGAGAGAGAAAGAAGGGAAGAAGAGGGAAGGAGGGAAGGCCTTATTTTTTATTTTTTAACTCCTTAGTGCCCAGTGTGATCATTCCTATTACTCACCAGACTTTACACCATATACCTCTCAGCTGTTTCCAGAAGTTACATTGTGCCTCAAAGGCAGAACAATTAGCCCCACTAAAGAGATGCAGTATCCAACAGGTCCCTCTTTCCTGGAATAAGTATAACTGCTCTGAAGGGGGCACACTCTCTTGGGTCTTTTTAGCTCTGATAATGTTTGTTACAAAGTCATTTATAGCACTTTAAGGTCATATGCTACATTACAGAAAGTAAAACATAGGCTACCTTGTAGAAAGCCCAGAAGAGAGCTTAAGAATTCTATCCTAAGGCCGTTCGTTAACTTCACAGAGAGATCTAGAGAGGTTAAATGACTTCCAAAGTCTCGTAGCTATGTTTTAGCTGAGCTGGTGCCAGGATCCAAGGTAGATCTGATCCAGTGCAGATCTAACCTTATTAGATCCCAGTCGAATAAAGTTTTTCTTACCAAACAGTGGTGGAAATCATTCTTTAAGGGTCTGGACGTGACCAGGTAGTTTTCTTTCTCGGACTTTTCAAGAAAGTCTGCTTGTAGGTGGAAGGTTACTGTACTAACTTCATTATAAGAAATTTAGAAGAATTCAGCCAGGCGCCGTGGCTAACGCCTGTAATCCCAACACTTTCGGAGGCCGAGGTGGGGGGGATCACCTGAGGTCAGGAGTCCGAGACCAGCCTGGCCAACATGGTGAAACCCCGTCTCTGCTAAAAATACAAAAATTAGCCGGATGTGGTGGCAGGCTCCTGTAATCCCAGCTACTTGGGAGGCTGAGGCAGGAGAATCGCTTGAACCTGGGAGGCGGAGGTTGCAGTGAGCTGGATCACGCCATTGCACTCCAGCCTGGGCAACAAGAATGAGACTTTGTCTCAAAAAAAAAAAAAAAAAAAAAAAAAAGAGATTTAGAAGAATCCACCCATAGTACTACCACACTCTAACACAGTAATTATTTTTGTCTTTGGGTTTCCTTCCAGTCTTTTCAAATGTACTGCATTTTTGTTTGCTTGTTTGTTTTTCTGGAGATGGAGTCCCACTCTGTCGCCCAGGCTGGAGTGCAGTGGCACAATCTCGGCTCACTGCAACCTCCCTCTGCCTCCCAGGTTCAAGCAATTCTCCTGCCTCAAGTTTCTGAGTAGCTGGGATTACAGGTGCGCGCCACCACACCCGGCCAACTTTTTTATTTTTAGTAGAGACAGAGTTTCACCGTGTTGGCCAGGCTGGTCTTGAACTCCTGGCCTCAAGTGATCCACCCACCTCAGCCTCCCAAGGTGCTGGGATTACAGGTGTGAGCCACCACATCGGGCCTCAAACACATTGCTTTTATGTGGTTGTAATTATGGGGCAAATATACAATTTGTGCTCTGTATTTTTCTACTTGTTTTAGAAATCCTTTTTCTTGATAAGTGTATTATATTTTGGTGGCAGTATTATAATCCCATGTAGCCTGATCACCTACTGTGTGTCATAACTGCATGGAGACTTCCTCCAGAAGTGTGCACGGGGAGAGTTCCTCCTTCCACCCACTAGAACTGCTGTGGTCAGTAATGGGCTGCTTAATCTTCTTTGGCTCCTGAGATATGAAGCCCCCTCTTTGGGTGAGTTTGGGACGCATACTCCACATTCCCAGGTTCTAGCCCAAAGGTGCCTACCATTGGTGCTCCCCCTGGATTCTGGCATTGACACTCAAATGTGTGATACCAGTGGGTACTCAGATGTCTGGGTCTTCCTTGGCAAATATGGCTGGTCCTCCCAGAGAACGGGAGTGGTTGGAGATGGAGAGCTTTGAATCCCAAAGTGGAGAGAAGACATTGCCATGGCAAAGGAGGTTAGCATACAGGCTTGGTGAATTAGGCCTGGGCACAGTGGCTCAGGCCTATTACCCCAGCACTTTGCGAGGCCGAGGAGGGCAGATCACTTGAGGTCAGGAGTTCGAGACCAGCCTGGCCAACGCGTTGAAACCCCTGTCTCTACTAAAAATACAAAAAAATTAGCCGGGCGGGGTGGTGGGCACCTGTAATCCCAGCTACTCAGGAGACTGAGGCAGGAGAATCACTTGAAATGGGAGATGGAGGTTGCAGTGAACCAAGATCATGCCACTGCACTCCAGTCTGGGTGACAGAGCAAGATTCTGTCTCCAAAAAGATTAATTAGGCTCTGCCTCTGCTTATGAGAAGCTCCCCGTATAGTGGAGAAATAACAAAAGGCTTCCATATACATGATTTCATTTCATTCTAGCACCAGTGTTGGTTTTCATTGCCATTTTGCAGGTAAGAAAATCAAAGTCTAGTGATGGGAGGGGAATTATTCAGGGCCACACAATTTGTATGTAACCAACCAGATCTGCTAAGTCCATGCTCTTTCAAAAGCAATTCAATAAATTATTTATAAATTTGACAATACCAAGTCCAAGTATTTGTATAATTTTTCATTATTTCACATACTCTTGAAGGAAGGTAAGGCTGATAGAAAATCATCAATTTTGGTTGATTTTATTCAGTAATACCAGGATGGGATAATTTAGACTTAAAAACATTGTCTGTTATGAGTAGTAGTGTTCTGCGTTTTAATTTCCTTACTTTGGGACTTTGCCATAGAGACTAGAAGATGTCATAGTGAGAACAAGCATAAAAGTAAGAGAAAGTCTGCCGGGCGTGGTGGCTCACGCCTGTAATCTCAGCACTTTGGCAGGCTGAGGCAGGTGGATCGTGAGGTCAGGAGATCGAGACCATCCTGGCTAACATGGTGAAACCCCGTCTGTACTAAAAATACAAAAAATTAGCTGGGCGTGGTGGCGGGCACCTGTAGTCCCAGCTACTCAGGAGGCTAAGGCAGGAGAATGGCATGAACCTGGGAGGCTGAGTTTGCAGTGAGCTGAGATCGTGACACTGCACTCCAGCCTGGGCAATAGAGCGAGACTCTGTCTCAAAAAAAAATAAAAAATTAAAAAAAAGTAAAAGAAAGTCGTACTAGAAGGCTCTCTAATCTTAACTAGGATTAAAAATAACAAAATAGGAAAATGAGATAACAGAGATTTAGCTGTTTAATTCTTATATACGCAACAACAACAGAATTAGAATATCACATTGTTAGTGTCTTAGGAATTTATTTGGTGTGACCACCATTTGATGTTGACAGCAATTTAGGATAATATTACATGGTAACAGATTGTTTTGGACAGTATTATCTGATTCTAAGAGATTTTCAATGAAAAAAAACTAGGGCCGTTTTTAGTGTCTTAGGAAGATGCAGACCTTATGGAAAATTTTAGATTTAAATTCAAAAGCATCTAATAAGCTATTATAAGAATGTAAGTAAAGATCGCTTCCTTCAAGACTTGGAAATGCTGTAATGCAGAAATATGCATCAATGCAAAATGATGACATTGCCCTTTCCCCCCATCATATTATCAGAGATTCCTAACATTTGGATGGGAGAATGTCCTGAAGTCCTCTGAAAATATGTTGGAAGCTACTGACCTGTTCCCTGACAGTGTTCATAATAACAAATAAACATTCCACAGATCACGAGAACAAACAAAACAGGAACAATCTAAATGTTCATTAGAAGAGAAATTCATGTGGCTTATTTGATAATATAGTATCAATATGGATAGGTGTCACAAGGGTAGTGTTTGGTAAAGAAGCAAGTTGTAGAAAGATGCATATCTGAAACCATTTAAGAAAAATGTCCAAAACACAAAATAAGACTACATATGTTATTTGGGGGTCTATACATTTATTTGTGTGTGTGTATATATATGTATTTGTGCGTATATTATTAAAAAAATATAGGCCGGGCATGGTGGCTCATGCTTGCAATCCTAGCACTTTCAGAGGCCAAGGTGGGTGGATCACCTGAGGTCAGGAGTTCTAGACCAGCCTGGCCAACATAGCGAAACCCCGTTTCTACTAAAAATACAAAAATTAGCCTGGCGTGGTGGTGGATGCCTGTAATCCCAGCTACTCGGGAGGCTGAGTCAGGAGAATCGCTTGAACCAGGGAGAAGGAGGTTGCAGTAAGCTGAGATCATTCCACTGTACTCCAGTGTGGGCGACCCAGCAAGACTCCATCTCAAAAAAAAAAAAAAAAGAAAAAGAAAAAAAGAAAAAAAATCCACAGACTAGAAAGATCCCTACCAAGTTCAAAATACTGAAGGGAGAAAGAGGAAAGGGAGATGACCGAGTCAGTAATGTTTTATTTGCTTTATATATGGAAAAATCCAAAGAAAATATGAGATATTATTAATTCTAGGCAGTTGTACATATATATTTCTTTGTTATTCTCTGTAGTTTTAACATCTTTTCTCAGTTCAGCTGAGACAAAAAAATGCATATAAATATAATTCTTCATTTAACTTCAGGAGGTTTATAAACCCCTGAAGCCCATACAGTGGCATTCCAAGAATTACAACAAACATTGTCTTGAAATGAGTATTAGGGAGTGTGGTAAATTTTGGATCTATATCAGGTTATTTCAGTGACAGTTGACATACAGTCACATCAATAGTGAGTCCCACTGACTATTGTATAAAGGGTCATTAGGGGATATGTCTCCCAATGTTCAATACATCTTAGCTCTGCTTAGTCACCTTTCCTTGTGTTGGCTTTCGGTGTGACAGATCACCCAAACTCAGTAACTTAAATAATAAACATTTATTCTTTCTCATGATTTTGTGCACTGGCATGGCAGTTCTGGTCTCAGCTGGTTCCTTCAGTCACTGTGGTCAGCTAGTGGCTTGGCTGGGAATGGATGATCTAGGGTGGCCTCACTCACATGTCTGGTAGTTGGTCCAATCTCAGCTGGAACCATTGGATGGCTTGGCCACGTATCTCTTGTCACAACAGGCTAGCTCTGGCTTGTTTACATAGTAGTGGTCACACCACAGGGTTCCCAAGAAAAGCAAGGGTACAAGCTCCAGGGCACATGCGTTTTCCAACCTTTGCTTGCATCATGCTTGCTATTTTCCCCACTGGCCGAAGCAAGTCACACTGTCAAGCCCAGAGTCCTTGTGGAAGAGGACTGCCCAATGGCTCAGATTCAGTTCCCCACCCTCAACCTTTTCTGTCAACTTTCCTACATTGCCTGAATATATGGAAGCAGGAATAGATTCAGTGGTAGCTCCAGTTTTCCCTGGCTGATCCCCCAAACCCTTGTGTTTGACAGAAGCCAGCATGGCTCCTGCTCTGTCTGCTGCTGTTTTCCCAAGGCATGAGGAATTGGAGCTGAAGTCCATTTTGTGTTGATGGAGTCTCAGTCTGATTCTAAAACTGCTATCTTTTGTTGGGGAAAAAAGGGCAAAAGCAGAAGCTAACAATTTTTCTATCTGCTAAAGAGTGCTTTACAAAATAAGAGTGCTTACAAAATAAGAAACATTTTACATTAAGCCCAAAGTTAGAGGGCAGTCCATCATGCCAAACCATGCTGGCCTCAATGGCCTGCTGGACAGAAAGGGGAACGCAAGCCTTCTAAGGTGGGGACAGTACTTCTTGCTGCCCAGTTCTGCGTTTTCACCCACCTCTGAGCTGTCCATGTGGAGAAAGACTTTCCTTACACAGACAAAAATTCTTTTTTTTTTCCCCTTGGTTGAAAGTCATGTCTTTTGGATGGTAAGATGGTTCTCAAAATAACCCTGTGTCGATTCCATATTCTGTGAGCCACAGATCGTGCTATCTGTGGGCTCCTCAAGATGTGAATCGAGTAGGATTAGTTTAGCTTCATGCCTAGGACTTGCACAGGACGTGAAAAATGCCTTAACCTACTGATTTTTCACTTTGACTACTTTCTGTCTCTGTCTCTCAATCAAAAATTTGAAAAAACGTAAGTGGAGAGAAAACAAATTCCTCAACTTCAACAATTGACAACTCATGACCAATCTTGTTTTCACTGTTCTTATCTTCCCCCGGTTTCTTTTGAAGCAAATGCTAGATAGCATAACATTTCATCCATAAATATCTCCACATTATATTGGCTTTCACATAGAGCAAAGCTGGACACTAACTGCTCATTGGACTGAAAGAAGAGCTATGCTCAGAGAACCAAAGCAAATAGCTTCCCTTTAACTTTTAATACGAGTGGCTTTGTTTTATAGAATGATGTAGGCATCTCCAGCCACTGAGGGGACTTCTTCAAGCTTGGCCCAGCGTCATCCACAGAAGGATCTGGCAGTGATATCTTGGCATTCACATCTTAGCGTGCAGGACAGCATTGGTTCCCCATCCTACAGTCCCACCTCTACCTAGGCACTACTCATATGTATCATGGTAATAGCTGTAGAAAATAATATCCCTCGCTCCCTCACTGCCTTCTTCTCTTCCTCTTTTTAGAGATGGGGTCTTGCTGTGTTGCCCAGGCTGGTCTCAAACTCCTGGCCTCAAGTGATCCTCCCATCTCAGCCTCCCAAAGTGCTGGGATTACAGGTGTGAGCTCTGTCACCCAGGCTGAAGTGCAGTATGTGATCTTGTCTTACTGTAGCCTCAACCTCCTGGGCTCAAGAGAGCCTCTATCTCAGCCTCTTAAGTATCTGGGACTACAGTTATGAACTGCCACGCCTAGCTAATTAAAATATATGTATATATTTTGTAGAGACAAGGTCTCACTATGTTGCTCAGGCTGGTCCAGAACTCCTGGTCTCCAGCGATCCTCCTGCCTTGGTGGCCCAAAGTGCTGGGATTATAGGTGAGAGCTACTGTGCCCAGCCTTGTTTCTTTCAGTGACCAACTACCTTTAAATATGGAATGTCAAGATGAGAAGTATCCTGGAGACCACTTCCAGGGTAGTCTATGAAATTGTTTGTGTCCACGTTCATTCTTATGTGAATTTTTTCCTGGGAAAAAGATTCATAAATCCCCAATGTGGTTCATGGTCTCCTGAAGTGACCCTTTAAGTTCCAGAGAATTGTAGTGGCCTGACCTCGGTCTCTCAGTTACTTGGCAAGTTAATAGCAGAGTTGTCCCTAGAATACAAGTCTCTTGACCCACAGTTCAGGAATTATGGTCGTAAACCTGCTTTTACTGGAAATGTTTGAAAGTCAAACATAATAGAGTATTAGAAGAGAGGTTCAAAGTGGTAAATACTTCTGTGATCACAAAGAAAAATGCGTTCAATACAGACTCTAAATAAATATAAGTCAGGTACATAAAGTTTTTACTTTATATAATTAATTGAAAACCCATTATTGACCGGGCACGGTGGCTCACTCCTATAATCCCAGCACTTTGGGAGGCTGAGGTGGGCGAATCACCTGGGGTTGGGAGTTTGAGACCAGCCTGACCAACATGAAGAAACCCCGTCTCTACTAAAAATAAAAAATTAGCCGGATGTGGTGGCGCATGCCTGTAATCGCAGCTGCTTGGGAGGCTGAGGCAGGAGAATCGCTTGAACCTGGGATGCGGAGGTTGCGGTGAGCCCAGATCGTGCCATTGCACTCCAGCCTGGGCAACAAGAGTAAAACTCTGTCTCAAAAAAAAAAAAAGGAAACCCATTATTTTCCTGGTGAGGATACATTGATAATAATTATAAAATCAGTACTTAATAGTTGAGGGCACATAAGATATTGCTGGGCTTTAATATCTGGACTCTGGGGCAGATTTCTGTGCTTTGTTTCTATGATCTAGAGCTAGGGCTTGGGGTGTAGAAAAACTGGGATGGCCTTTTCCTTCTAGCTCTTTCTCTCACACACCCCCACACCCCAAACACATGCTCCAACTAGTGTCCTTTTATTTCCCCACAAGGCCTCTTGCCCATCCTCTCCTTGAAGCATTCTTCTGGACTTGGAAAGGATGAGGAGAGCTGGAGAAGGCAGGAGACATAGTTTGCACCTGCTGAGAAGTGAGGAAACATAACTAAGGCCACCAAACGAAAAGGAGCTCTCTCCTCCTCCTCATCCTCCTCTTCCTCTTTCTCCTTTTCCTCCTCCTCCCTAAGGCTCTCTTGATCCTCCTTGGTCCAGCCCTGCTTAGCAACTCTCCAAGCAAACATGGAGGCCAATGTGGCAAGCAATGTCTGCTCTACAGAGCCAAGGAGACACTGTCCTCTTTGTTTGGGGCTATGAGTCAAGAGTCTTTAGTTTTTTGCAGCAGTTGTATTTAAGTGTCAGTTGACAAAAGTGAATTTTATATGCTGTAGTTAAGATGTAGTGAATTGTGACATTCCACCACTTGCCAAGTCCTACGATTCCACCTCTGCAGTGTGACTGCACTCACCTATATCAGCTGACCAAATTCATCCACTTGGTGTTTCCCTTTCAGGCTTAGATGTTCTCCATTTAGCTTGTGTCTGGCTGGAATCAGTTCCCTCCCGTCTCCATCCCATCAGTCTAATTCTTCTTTTAGAACAGGCTTAACTTTGCCTTCTTGAGCCTTAACATTGAAAATTACCTCCTTGGCCAGGTATGGTGGCTCACGCCTGTAATCCCAGCACTTTGGGAGGCCAAGGTAGGCGGATCACCTGAGGTCAGGAGTTTGAGACCAGCCTGGCCAACATGGTGAAACCCTGTCTCTGCTAAAAATACAAAAAAAACCAACCAAACAAACAAACAAAAAAAAACAGCCGTGCATGGTGGTAGGTGTCTGTAATCCCAGCTACTCGGGAGGCTGAGACAAGAGAATTGCTTGAACCCAGGAGGCGGAGGTTGCAGTGAGCCAAGATTGCGCCGCTGCTCTCCAGCCTGGGCGACAGAGCGAGACTCTTCTCCAAAAAAAAAAAAAAAAAAAAAAAGTCATCTCCTTCTTCAAAAACTCATGAGCACTTTGTCTATAAAGATCTTATGATTGTTCATGTGCATTTTATCTTTCCTTCTGATCAGTTACTTTTCAGGTAGAATCCTTTCTTGTTCAGCTTGGTATCCCAGCCTCTCCTCTCCCTATTCCTGCTTCCCCTCATTGTTTCTTGACTTCCAATACTGAGTATACGATACTATTTTAAAACTTAATGGGAGGACCAGGCGCAGTGGCCCACACCTGTAATCCCAGCACTTTGGGAGACCAAGGTAGGTGGATCACCTGAGGTCAGGAGTTCAAGACCAGCCTGGTCAACATAG
>NW_012102554.1:2795364-2799718 GCF_000951045.1 Mandrillus leucophaeus | reverse complement strand
GAGAAGTGAGGAAACATAACTAAGGCCACCAAACGAAAAGGATCTCTCTCCTCCTCCTCATCCTCCTCTTCCTCTTTCTCCTTTTCCTCCTCCTCCCTAAGGCTCTCTTGATCCTCCTTGGTCCAGCCCTGGGATTACAGGTGTGAGCTCTGTCACCCAGGCTGAAGTGCAGTATGTGATCTTGTCTTACTGTAGCCTCAACCTCCTGGGCTCAAGAGAGCCTCTATCTCAGCCTCTTAAGTATCTGGGACTACAGTTATGAACTGCCACGCCTAGCTAATTAAAATATATGTATATATTTTGTAGAGACAAGGTCTCACTATGTTGCTCAGGCTGGTCCAGAACTCCTGGTCTCCAGCGATCCTCCTGCCTTGGTGGCCCAAAGTGCTGGGATTATAGGTGAGAGCTACTGTGCCCAGCCTTGTTTCTTTCAGTGACCAACTACCTTTAAATATGGAATGTCAAGATGAGAAGTATCCTGGAGACCACTTCCAGGGTAGTCTATGAAATTGTTTGTGTCCACGTTCATTCTTATGTGAATTTTTTCCTGGGAAAAAGATTCATAAATCCCCAATGTGGTTCATGGTCTCCTGAAGTGACCCTTTAAGTTCCAGAGAATTGTAGTGGCCTGACCTCGGTCTCTCAGTTACTTGGCAAGTTAATAGCAGAGTTGTCCCTAGAATACAAGTCTCTTGACCCACAGTTCAGGAATTATGGTCGTAAACCTGCTTTTACTGGAAATGTTTGAAAGTCAAACATAATAGAGTATTAGAAGAGAGGTTCAAAGTGGTAAATACTTCTGTGATCACAAAGAAAAATGCGTTCAATACAGACTCTAAATAAATATAAGTCAGGTACATAAAGTTTTTACTTTATATAATTAATTGAAAACCCATTATTGACCGGGCACGGTGGCTCACTCCTATAATCCCAGCACTTTGGGAGGCTGAGGTGGGCGAATCACCTGGGGTTGGGAGTTTGACCAGCCTGGTCAACATAGCGAAACCCCATCTTTACTAAAAAGACAAAAATTAGCTGGGTGTGGTGGTGGGCGCCTGTAATCCCAGCTACTCGAGAGGCTGAGGCAGGAGAATTGCTTGAATTCGGGAGGTGTAGGTTGTCATGAGCTGAGATTGTGCCCTTGCACTGCAGCCTGGGCAACAAGAGTGAAACTCCATCTCAAAAAAACGAAACAAAACAAAACAACAACAACAAAAAACAATACTTAATGGGAGGCAGGGCACAGTGGTACAATGCCTGTAATCCCAGCAATTTGAGAGGCCAAGGGAAGCAGATCCCTTGAGCTTAGGAGTTCAACACCAGCCTGGGCAACATGGCAAAGACCTGTCAGTACAGAAAATAGCTGGGTGTGGTGTTGCACACCTGTAGTCCCAGCTACTTGGGAGGCTTATCTGGGAGGATTGCTGGAGCCCCGGAGGCAGAGGGTGCAGTGAGCTAAGATTGCAGAGAGAGACCCTGTTTCAGAAAAAACACCACCAAAAAACCCCAAAAAACTTAATGGGAAAAATGCTTGTATTTATTTGTGTTACGCTGAGTATACAATCTTTAAAACTGCCCCCAGGTCTTTTCCTTGAGGGACAAAAGTAGGGTGCAGAACTGCCTACAAGGTGGAGCATTCTTAAAATCTCCAAAAAACTGCTGCCCTTGGGTACTCAGCTGATAGAGTGAACAGGAGGAGTGAATGAATCGGTGAAAGCACCCTGTGATTTAAATGTCACAAGCTTTTGATTTTCATTGGGAACCTTGTCTGATGTGTGTCACTCCTCGCTCCGTTGTGCTTGCCCTTTGGAAAGATGGAATGGTGAGGACGGAGAGGAGACAGCTGATAAAAAGACACTTAAGAGGGCACCGAAGAGCCACGTGGCTTGTCCCTGGAAGGCGGTAGAAAGCAATCTGCAGTCATGATGCCTTTCTTCACTCATCAGTAGCTATAATGTTGAAAATGGGGCAAACGCCTTCCCCCTACAACTGCTTAACAAAAGGTAGTTCTCCTAGAAAACAGAATCTGTTGTATATGTTGCCAGTGATTTTCACAAGTGTAGATGCCTAAGAAATAGGCAAATATGCTGAGTGCGGTGGCTCACACTTACAATCCCAGCACTTTGGAAGGCCCAGGCAGGTGGATTGCTTGAGCCCAGGCATTCGAAACCAGCCTGGGCAACATTGTGAAACCCCGTCTCTACAAAAAATAAATAAAAATTAGCGAGGCATTGTGGTGTGTGCCTGTAGCTCCAGCTACTTGGGAGGCTGAGGTGGGAAGATTGCGTGATCCTGGCACGAGTCTGCCGTGAGCCCTGATCATGCCACTGTACTCCAGCCTGGGTGACAGAGTGAGAGCCTGTCTCAAAAAAACGGAAGAAAGAAATAGGCAAATACAAGAGATGGAAAAAGGAATTGAAAGAATTGCCATGGGATTGTGCATTAGTTAGACAATTTGCTTTTTAAAATTGCATGTGGTTTTGAAGGACAGGTTGAATTTGGATATTTAAAATGCTTAGGTAAAGCTAAGACTGGCAGGGTCAAACTGTGCCCATGAAATCTTTGTTCTGGAACTCAAGTGAAAAATTGGTAGATTTGCACTTTTTGAGCTTTTTAGAGTACATTTTCCATGTAGCTCCAGGTGGCTGGGTGAAATATGCTAAGCTCTACAGAAGGGTAAAAGCAAAAGCCTCCCACATGAGTGGCAGGAGTAGGTTAACCTGTAGTATCTGGAAAGATATGTAGATCACCAGTTAGAACATTTGGAAGGAGGAATTGCCAGTGGCTTTTAGATAAGGAATGGAGGAGTTGAGACAGGCAAGGTAAATTGGGGCCCTCCTGCCAATCGGAAGTTTTTGAGTGATATTTTTAATATTTATTATTCCATCCTCCTTGGTTGGAAAGTCATGAAGGAGAGGGACACTGTCATCCTCATGGTTCGGGTTGGTATTTCTGGCATGGGGTAGAACTGGCAACTTTGCTGAATTGAACAACTGTTCCCCACTAGACCAAAAGTGCCCAGAGGACTGAAAACCTTCCAATTCAGCTTGGTGGCAGCAAGGCAGCCGCCAGTGAATGAGGGATTGATGAGAGCCAGCGGATTAAAGGAGACAACTAATTGTACACTGGAAATATTTTTCAAAGATAAAAGTAGCCTCTCAGATAAAACCACTAGGGCTTCCTTTTGAGTTTTCTCTTCACAGAACAGGATATTAGTGGTTTGGTGGGTCTCCTGCAGGAGGGAGTAGCTGTGGACGGAAGCTGGTAGGCTGGGAAGGTTTCTACCTGTTTCTCACTCCTTTCCTACTAAGGCCCCTTCAACTGAGAGGCTGGGTAATTAATTACCTGAGATCACACAACCAGTCCTGACCTGTCCCCACAAGGGGTAGAGCTATTCTTTACGGGTCAAAATGGAAACAAAATTCACCAGAGTGCTATCCGTTCAAAAGCTCCCAACTCCGAACAGAGAGCCATTGCAATGGTGTCCACCTGGGCACCATTTTGGAAACTGATATTTATGATCACGTTTAGGTTCACATGCCAGGTGCCCGCCTGGCATGGAGGCAGCAGCCTGTTCGAGTTCTGCCACCTGAGGACACCCAGACCTGTGACCCCAAGTGAGGGCTTTTCTGACCTTTGGGGAGGAGTTAGGCTGCTTTTGCTGATATAAAAGATCACTGCCAGATTCATGTCCAGGATAAGGTTTTCCTTGTTAGGTGATACGGACTTTCAGAATGTAGAATTTCCTGACCAAGGTTGTGTCTGTTCTGGTTTAAAGAGGAAAATTTGCTGCCTGTGTTTTTCCTTAAGCCAACGCACCACCCACCTGCGCTAGAGGAATCTGGTATTGCCCTCCTCCAAAGGCCAGGACAGTCTCAAAGGAGACATGCTAATGGCTTAATTGTTTTGTTTATTCTGCTCCTCACAAATTCCAGTAGCTACATTTACATTGAGATAACTTTTTTCTAATGTCTTGTCATTTCCCTTGGTTTTGAATGGCTCTTAATGTTTGCCCTTAGTGTTGTTTTGAAAGGTTGATGGAGCCCGTTAGTGATGGGTGTGGCTTTCTCCAAATGGGGGTTTTTCTTAGTGTGTGGTAGAGAAAGTGAGAGTAATTTTAAAAATAAAATATGCACACTTTTTCTGTCTGTACACACAAACTGTAGATTATTTTGGAGCCTGATATTTATGATTACATTTATGTTCACATGCTTTAGGTTTTGGGGGTTAAAAGATTAACGTGTGCAAGGGAATGGTGATATTTAACAGGACAAAAATTTCACGTTTACAGAGCTGTGGTTTGCTTTTCAAAATGTAGAGGTTTGTTTCTTCACCTTTGCTTTTTTTTTCTTTT
>NW_012102554.1:2782043-2795014 GCF_000951045.1 Mandrillus leucophaeus | reverse complement strand
GCTGGGATTACTGGTGTGAGCCACCGCACCTGGCCTGTTTCTTCACCTTTGACCAAGAATCAAGTATAAGACTATTCTGGTTCATGTTGTAAATGCTTTTGTTTTAGACAAGGTCTCTATCTGTCACCCAGGCTGGAGTACAGTGGTGCCATCACAGCTCACTGCAGCCTTAATTAAACTCCTGGGGTCAAGCGATCCTCTTACCTCAGCCTCCCAAGTAGCTGGGACTACAGACGTGCATCACTGCACCTGGCTTAAATGCATTTTTATAAATTTAGTATAAACAAGACATTTTAGATTGAATAACTTTGTAATGTACTAGGACAGTAATTTTTAATGCAGGTGGGATCCAACTTTTGAGAAAGGGAAATGTGAAGGTTGAAGAAAGTGAAATCCACTGCTGTTGGCTAAATCTAGGTGTGCTGACCTCCTTAGAAAAGAAATGCTTCCTTTGCCTGCAAACCGGAGTTTGGGAAATTTAGAGCTAGGAAATCATGTGGTCGATCTTAACGTTATAAATCACTCAGACAAATACAGGATAATGCTGTTTTCGGAAGTGCTTGTGATTGTACAGGATTACATGGTGATAAAGAGTTTTCAATGGCTCCTCCAGTTTCTGAGGGAGGTCTGTGCTTTGCTTTCTTGGTAATTCCTTCTGCAGACTTTAGAGCCTTTGAGTGGGGCTGGGTATGCTTCCGTGAATTTAACAGTTTAACGTGCTGTTGAATAGAAGAGAATCTGCTATTGGATCTAGCGATTACTAAGAAACCACTTCTGTATCATCCAGCATTTGTACTTACTTTGAAGTACGTATTAGTATTTTCCTTGGTTTACAGACAGGAAAATGAGTTAGGTACCCTGTTCAAGGTCACCCGTCTGAAAAGTGGCAGAGAGGGGATTTAAACTCCTGGTCATCTGAATCTAAGGTCTGCTTAGAAGAGGCGCTGTTTGCTTCTAGACACATGCATATTTAAGTTGTGGGTCCATGGACTAATAGCATGGGCATCCCTGGGATATTATTAGAAATGCAGAACTTCAGGTCCCACCCACACCTGATTCCAGATCTGTGTTTTAACAAGGTCTCTAGGTGATTGCAAAGCACTACTGCACAGGAACACTTCCCCAGAGGAAGTGTGATGGCCGCCCTCCAGGATATCATCTTCCAAGTTTAGGGACGTGCCAGATATCCCAAGCCTTCAGATATGCGACTCAGTCATCTCTAATTATCCTGCTCAACCAAAAATTAAAGAGCGATTCCTCCAAGTGGAATCAAGGGAAACTTTTCTCCTAGACAATTCTGGAGGGAGTCCAGCTGTCTTTGAGGAGATGCACAGAATAGGTTGTTGCCTACAGCACGCTTGGAAAAACTATCAACCCGGGGTGCCTCTTCCACGGCTGCTGTCCATGCCATACTTTCTCTCATTACTGATCCCTCTGAACTAGTCTGTCAAACCTTCTCCTAAAGAGGCTGAGAACAGATTTTGTCAGGCCAGAGAAGAAGAAAGAGATCCAGAATGGGGACTATCAATAGCATGAAAGTAGAGAAGGGCATGAAAAAGAGCCCAGCCTTCAGAACACTCCGGTCCTGGTGCTTTAGAACTGCACTTTACCTTTTCCTCCTACCTAGTTTTCCTTTTAGAATTCCCCCAGGCATCTATGCTGGAGACAGTAGTGTCTTTGTCTGTTGTTCCCCTCCCTGCCTTGCTCCTGCCAGTTCCACCGCCCTGTGAGTATATCTTCACAGGGCCCCCCCTTCCTTTTCACAGTGGCCACCCCAGTTTGGATGTGCATTGTCTTACACTGGGAACTTTACAAGAGTTTCTTAAGTGGTCTTCACTCTTATCCCCCTGTAATTCACAGAAATAGCATCAGCACATCATCTTCTAGTAACACAGCTTTGCACCTGTCACTCTTCCTCAAAAACTCTCAGTTCCTACTGCGAACAGTCTAAAGATCAAAATGCATTACGGTCGAAATTACACCAATTACTGGTTGCGTTTATCCAACTTGATTTTCCAGTAGTCCTTCTGAAATAAACTCCGTGAGGGCAGCCTACATGCCTTGTTCCTACTATTAGCTCCTAGCACAGTGCTTGTACACAGTAGATTCTCACTAAATATTGATTGAATGAACGAATGAACTTATTCTAAGGTTTATGTTTTATAGTCTGCCTAGAATACACTCCTTGGTCAGACCATTTCCCGTGACTAGATTTCCCTTCCCTTTTTTGCTGTTTATCTGAATCCTTAAAAAACCAAGTAAGGCCAGGCGCGGTGGCTCATGCCTGTAATCCCAGCACTTTGGGAGGCTGAGGTGGGCGGATCACGAGGTCAGGAGATCGAGACCATCCTGGCTAACATGGTGAAACCCCGTGTCTACTAAAAATACACAAAAAAATTAGCTGGGTGGGTGGTGGATGCCTGTAGTCCCACCTACTCAGGAGGCTGAGGCAGGAGAATGGCATGAACCTGGGAGGCGGAGCTTGCAGTGAGCCGAGATCACGCCACTGCACTCCAGCCTGGGCAACACAGTGAGGCTCCGTCTCAAAAAAGACAAAAAACAAAAAACCAACCAAACAAAAACAACAACAACAACAAATAAAGACTCGTTTCCTGGAAGCCTTTGATTTAACTCATAGAGATCATTCCCTTCTCCAAATTGTAGCCCTTGTCATAGAGTTATTTATTTGGGACTAAACTATGTCATCTTGCATTGTTATCCGTTTTCATACAGTCTCTTACAGCCCAAGTAGACTGTAAGCCTCTTGAGATCAGAGGTAATTTACATTTCTTTGTATTTTTCAGAATTCACCATCTTTCCTTTTGGCCTTCCCACATTCCTGTACACCCTCGACTTTCCCTGGTTATCTGACAGTTCATTTTGGGGAATTATGGTTAGTTGTGGATCTGGCCTCCTCTCCCCACTTTCCTCTCAGTAATGCGTGTAGTCTCTGAGGGCAGACACTACATTCTCCTGTGTCTTTTCTGGTTTATTGAATGATAGAGGCTGTACTTTGTCCTTTTCAATTTTATCTACATTCTTTTCCTTCTCCTGCTCAATTCTTGGAACTCCCGTTTCTGAATGTCTACCAGTACAACGATGGTGAATAGAAAGTAATGAAACTGAGTCAATGTATCCTGTAGCTGGAGTGTGAAGGTGAGTCAGCAGACAGCAGCAGTGGATCTCTTCCACCCTGAGGAAAGGAAGGAGCTTGCCTGGTGATCAGGGAAGGAGGTCCTCCTCCCTACATTGTTTCCTGGAACTGAGTAGAACAAATTACTTAACTGTACTTCAGTTTCATTTGTTAAAAAATGAAGTAAGAATAGCTTCCATTCTCTTTTCATTCAAGTGGTGATGCATTGACAATTAATAAGAAAATTATAAAATGCCTTAGATACCACCATTGGGACTATGTAATGCACCACAACCTGGTCGTGACTGAGGCTGTGTTCTAACCACCCCTCTTTTCTGACTCTACCACATTGCCCTAAAGTTAGAGGCAACAATAGAATTACCGCATTAGTGTTTTTCTAACAAACCTGTTCAAGTCGTGGCTCACTGAATTTTAGGGAAATGATATCATTTCTCTCCAGTCTTTTAATAGATTGTCTTTGAAAGAGTTGCATGTTGCCCGTTAAGGAAATGCTTCAGTTGAACATAATTAAGGTTAGAAATGGTTTAAGAAAACAGACACATCTCTGCTTGACCTGCCCAGCCTCAAACTTTCGTATCTCTTAGTTTGGGGAGGGATGGATGGCAGATGTAGAGTGCTTCAATTTTTGTTTTGCAGAAAGTTATATCATCATCATATAGAACAGACATCAGAGAACGAAATTAATTAGTAATGCATTCACCGAATTTGGGCAGGATAGTTTGCTTATTTGAAAAAATTCTTGGCAAGGATGAGGATGATTTCTCATCATCCTCCTCCCTAACTGGCTGGGTAATTTAAAGGTTTTTGAGTTGAAATTTTCTGAATAGAGTCGGTTCAGTTTACCCTTTTTTATATGGTAGATTTGGTAGATTGGTAATAGTGCATTACTGGGAGTGAAGGAAAGACACCTTTTTCTGCCTTAATCCTGAGCTGGAGGAAGCACAGCCTTGTCTGGAAGCGAAAGATATAATTATATCCATTTCATATGCAGTATGACAAAATCATTAGAAAATTATAATTGCAAGTAGAAAAAATATAGGAGGCATACGCATATATGTCTAAGATGTTCATATGAGAAGTTATGGGAGGAAAATGAAATAATTACTAATTAATAATTACTGTTAATAAGGTTTCAAGTGATCCCCTTTTTTCCCCTTACCTGGGTGTGCTTCCATCATATCCAAGTCTTAGATCAGTTTCTAAATCTAGGCTCAACAAAATTCCCTCCCCTGGACCCCCAAGCCTTCCCAGATAGACACCTTCCTCTTCCATATGTCCATGGCACCTAGTTTGAAATGTTCTTACCTCATGCATCATGGTCTGCCTTGTGTTAGACCCTTTAAGCTTTTGTGTCTCATTAAGATACTGAACTCGGTGGTACGGTGGCTCATGCCTATAATCCCAGCACTTTGGGAGGCCTAGGCGGGCGGATCACCTGAGGTCAGGAGTTTGAAATCAGCCTGACCAACATGGTGAAACCCCATCTCTACTAAAAGTACAAGATTAGCCGGGCCTGGTGGCCCATGCCTATAATCCCAGCTACTGGAGAGGCTGAGGCAGGAGAATCACTTGAACCTGGGAGCCTAAGGTTGCAGTGAGCCGTCATCGTGCCATTGCACTCCAGCTTGGGCAACAGAGTGAGACTCCATCTCAAAAAAAAAAAAAAAAAAAAAGATATTGAACTCCAGGGAACAGAAGTTGTTTCCGACATATAGCCAATGGTCTTAATCCAGATAAAATTCACTTGTAGTACTTTTTAAAAATGACAACTCTTGGGCACCATCCTAGACCAAAAGGATTCAGACACAACTGTATTACTTTTCAGAGCTTCCTGGGTGGTTCCAAAAAGCAGCCTAGGTTGAGAGCCACTGTTGGTGGATGTTTAAGCATTGTCGGCTCTGCCATAATTGGAGGCAACACCAAATGCAAACTGATCGGGATGTATTTTTGCCATGCTGTAACACACCATGTAACTTAGGAAGTTTTGTGGTTTTGGCTTTTTTGGTTAGGGAGGGTATTATTTAATACAGCTGACTTGAATAAATAGGAAACTAGTTCCCAGGGGACTTTACAAAAGGTAAGCCTTTGTGTGACTAGCGCCTGAGGGGTTTCGTCGATGGCAAGGCTATGGTAGTTTTACCACCTGAATTCTCTTACCTCATCCCCACTTTGGCGTTGACCCTAGACCAGAGGCCTCCAAAACATGGCGAGGCATCAAAACCACCTGAGGAGGTGATTCAGCTGGTTTGGGATGAGGCTTCAAAATCTGTTTTTCACCAGGGTTCCAGGTGATTCCAGTGGAAAAACTGATCGTAAGGGGACCCGCTGCTTTACAGCTGTGTGGAATTGAAAATGACGTGGGTCTTGGATCATAAGCAACAGGGTGTTTTTCTTGCTTTTCCTAGATTATCTTCCTTAACCCCAAATTATGTAATTACATACATATTTTCTGTAGAACTTTTTTGTATTTTGAAATTTTAGCTCCTTATGTCACCCAAAATTTACTTTTCTGGTGTGAAGGAGGGGTATAATTTTTTCCAAATGGTTAATGGTCTTAAAAATAATTTATTCCATGGTGCATTCTTTGTCTTATGTTGTGAAGTGCCACCTTTATCTTATGTTAAATTCATATCTATCATTTGTTTCTAGCCTCTTCTGTTTCCTTGATCCTTTTCTTTATTCCCAAACCAGTTGCTAGTACCACATTTTATAATTACTCTAGTTTTAGAATATGTTTATATATATATATATTTTGGCAAGACTTTACTAATTAAATTCCTTTTTAAATGAGTTCTTGGCCATTTATACTCATTTACTCTTCCAGATAAAATTTGGGATCAATGTGTCAAAGTTCCAAAACAAAATCTCTTTGGAACTTTGGTTGGAGTAGCATGAATCCTCTAGAGCGGCAATCCCCAACCGTTTTGGCACCAGGGACCGGTTTCGTGGAAGACAGTTTTTCTGCAGCCTGGGGTGTGGAGTGGGGATGGTTTTGGGAGAAAACTCTTCCACCTCGGATAATCTGCATCAGATTCTCATAAGGAGCGCACGGCCTAGATCCTGCGCATGCTCAGTTCACAATGGACTTTGCGCTTCTATGGGAATCTAGTGCTGCTTTGATCTGACAGGAGGCGGAGCTCGGGCGGAAATGCTTGCTCACCGGCGGCTCACCTGCTGCTGTGCAGCCCGGTGCCTGACAGGCCACAGCCGGCACAGGTCCATGGCCCCGGGGTTGGGAACCGCTGCTCTAGAGCACTTTGAGAAGGTGAACGTCTTTGTAACTGATGCCTTACATCCACAGACAACGGTGTCCATCCCCATCAGCCCTTCTTTCAGGGGCCTCCCTTCATCTTTATGCTTTTCTTTATATAATTATTTCACTTTTTTTTTTGGAGACAAGGTCTCGCTCTGTCACCCAGGCTGGAATGCAGTGGCATGATCAGGGCTCACTGCAACCTCCATCTCCTGGGATCAAACGATCCTCCCATCTCAGCCTCCTGAGTAGCTGGAACTACAGCTGTGTGCCTTCATGCCCAGCTAATTTTATTTATTTATTTTGTAGAGATAAGGTTTTGCCGTGTTGCCCAGGCTGGTCTTGAACTCCTGGGCTCTAGTGGTCCTCCAAAAGCGCTGGGATTACAGGTGTAAGACACCATGCCCAGCCATCTTCCCCATTTGTTATTACTGGCATTTTATAACCCTTGTTCCTGATTTGAACGGGATATTTCCTATAACATTGTCTTTTGAAAATATTAATAATTTTATCCGTAGTTCTTATAATTTAATGGATATCACGTCATAACCCATGGAATTACAAGAATCTCGCTCACCCGAATATAGAGGGATTGTAGCATTCTGAGGCATTCCATTTTTTACTCTTGCTTCAAAAACAGACAAAACAGGTTCTCCTCAAGTGTCCCAGTGCACTCTTCTTCATGAACAGAGTGGCCTGGGCTGTGGGGCCGTCATTCGGAGGCTCTTTGGCAGAGTTGCAGAAGGAGCTGAGTGTGGGCTGAATGTGGTCCATGGTGGGACACAGCCTGCAGTTTGTGCTTCTGAATAGCTCCCTGGTCGGGAGTTGGGTGTTCAGTGATGCACCTCGTCATCCTAAGGTCAAGAAAGCACAAGTGGAAGAAGGGGAAAGATGTCTTAATTCTGCCTAGCTGAATGAGGGATTCAGAAGTGGGAACCAGGCCTTTGCTTATAATCTCAGAAGGAAAAAAGGATGATTCCAGGAATCAAATAATTCTAAGAACCAGTTTAAAAAAAAAAACAAACTGACATGCTAGTTTGAGATCTCGGTCTTCTAGTACCTATTGATTCTAGTGCCTATTAACTGGCTAATGACTGCTTGTATTTGCAAACTACAAAGTGATATTCACATGCATTCGGAAGTACTACCTCCATGTGTGTTAGCTGCATTTGAAAGTCTTCTAGAAAGAGAGCAATGCAATTGCTGGATAAAACCTCATCCCTCTACCCCAGAATTGTTGTCACAGCTTTAAGGAAGTTTTATGTGAAAGCAGAGGAAAGTAACAGTAACTCTTTAATCCAGACATGTGTCTAAACCATGGATAACTCACAGAAGGCCTTAGAGACTCTGAGAATTGGTGAATATCCTATATATCCTTAGCATCCACAGGCTAAATACCCCTCCATTCCCTGAGTGAGGGCATGCGAGCTGTTAACAATGTCCCATCCCTGGTACCTCACTCTTTGCATTTCCCTGTCTTTCCTCAATCATCTTGTATCACAGGAGGTATAAAAGTAGTTAGGCAGTTCTATTTTTTGACAGCAGATTAAAAGCCAAAGTTAAAGGTAAATGCTTAACCCATTGGGTTCTAATAAGCTAGGAAAGCCTGGGCAATATAGTAAGACCCCTATTTCTAAAATTTTTTTTTTTTAATTAGCTGAGTGTGGTGGCACATGTGCCTGTAGTCCCAGCTAATCAGGAGGCAGAGGCAGGAGAATCCCTTGAGCACAAGAGAAGGCTGAGGCTCCGAGAGGGTAATATGTGGTAAAAGTTAAACCTCAGTCCTGGTACCTTTGTGTTCTTGTGCAATATTCTGCACTTTGCTTAGGTTTTTTTTTTTTTTCTTTCCTAATTTAAATACTTCAACTGCATTTCTGACCTGTAAGCCTTTCTGTGTACTGTTACCTGATTGCTTTTGGAAAAGAGCTTCCAGTGGGCTAAATATGTTTAATCTGCTGTGGCTTCTGAAGTCCCTCATCTTTAGGGAGAAGTGGCTCCTCTGTCTACCCAATTGGTCAGGCCTCTTTCTTTTCTTGATGTTCTTTTTTTCTTCATAAAAAGTTAGGCATTTACAATTTTTTCTGTTCGTCTTTCTAAATAAAGTACTTCAAGTTATTTTGAAAGCTATGGTCATATCCTATCAATATGCAAACAGATGAGTTGATGTTTTAAAAATGACATGCTAGTTTGAGATCTCGGTCTTCTAGTACCTATTGATTCTAGTGCCTATTAACTGGCTAATGACTGCTTGTATTTGTTGAATCTAAATATTATGTTCGTTGATTGGTGGTTCCCTGGCAGCACTCCCCGTGGGCCTGTGGGTTGGAGAACATGGGAAGAGATACCTGCTTGTGGAAAGGTGGGAGGTAAGAGTGGGAAGGACTTTGGTGGTTTTGGTGCCAGCTTAGCCACAGCAGAATAAAGTACTCAGTAGATTTCTAAGGTTTCTGACTCCACACCCTGGTTTCCTGATAGCATCTATGGACTCACCTGGGCCCAGGGCTGTCCTGAAGGAAAGGACACAAGCCTAGCTGGCCTCACCACTTGATGATTGTAGAGCCCTAGGGTCTTGAGGGAGCATAGGGCAGATAGTTACACAGGCCTTGGGCAAGACCCAGTGTTGTGCTGGCTTCAGGTCAGACCTGCAGTCCCAGTGGTGGTGGCCATAGGGGTGCTTGTGTCACCCTTCCCCCAGCTCCACACATCTCAGCACAGAGAGGAGGACTGTTTGGGAAAAAGTAAGGGAAAAGAACAAGAGTCTCTGCCTGATAATCCAGAGAGTTCTTTTGGATCTTACACAAGACCACCAAGTCTTGTCCGCAAGAACTACAGTGTTACTGGGCTTGGGGTACCCCATAATGCAGATATGGCTGTGGTGTCCAAAACTTCGATCATAACAACCAAGTCCCTTTGAATACCTGGAAAACCTTCCAAAGAAGGATGGGTACAAACAGCTCCAGATTGTGAAGCGTACAATAAATTCTTAACTCTTCAATGTCTAGATACCCATGAATATCCACAAGCATCAAAACCATCTGGGAAAACATGGCCTTACCAAATGAAATAAATTGACCAGGGGTCAGTCCCAGAGAGACCGAGATATGGGACCTTTCAGAAAGAGAGCTCAAAATAGCTGTTTGGAGGAAACTCAAATTCAAGGTAACACAGACGAGGAACTCAGAATCTTGTCAGATAAATTTAACAAAGAAATTGAAATAAGAGGATCAGGCAGAAATTCTCGAGCTGCTGAATGCAATTGACATACTGAAGAATGCATCAGAGTCTCTTAGTAGCAGAACTGATCAAGCAAAAGAAAGAATTAGTGAGCTTGAAAGACAGGCTATTTGAAAATACACAGTCAGAGGAGACAAAAGAAAAAAGAATTAAAAAGTATGAAGCCCACCTACAAGATCTGGAAAATAGCTTCAGAAGGGCAAATCCAAGAGTTATTGGCCTTAAAGGAGGTACAGAGAGAGAGAGAGAGAGAGAGAGAGAGAGTAGTGGAAAGTTTATTCAAAGGAATAATAAGAGAACTTCCCAAACAAAAGATATCAAAATTTAAGTACAAGAAGGTTATAGAACACCAAGCAGATTTAACTAAAAGGAAATTACCTCAAGGCGTGTAATAACAAAACTCCCAAAGGTCAAAGATAAAGAAAAGATCCTAAAAGCAGCAACAGAAAATAAATAACATATGATGGAGCTCCAACACATCTGGCAGCAGACTTTTCAGTGGAAACCTTACAGGCCAAGAGAGAGTGGCATAAGGTGCTGAAGGATTAAAACAACAACAACAACGCTTACTCTAGAATGGTATGTCTGGCAAAAATATCCTTCAAACATGAAGGAAAACTAAAGACCTTCCCAGACAAACAAAAGCTGAGGGATTTATCAACCCCAGGCCTGTCCTACAAGAAATGCTAAAGGGAGTTATTCAATCTGAGAGAAAAGGATGCTAACAAGCAATGAGAAATCATCTGAAGGTACAAAACTCACTGGTAATAGTAAGTACACAGAAAAACCGAATATTGTAACAGTGTAATTTTAGTGTGTAAACTATTCATATCTTAAATGGAAAGATGAAAGGATGAATCCATCAAAAAATAATAACTTTTCATGGCATAGAGAGTACAATAAGATAAATAGAAACAACAAAAAGTTAAAAAGTGGGGAGACAAAATTATAGAGTTTTTATTAGTTTTCTTTTTGCTTTTTATGCAGTCAATGTTGTGATCAGTTTAAAATAATGGGTTATAAGATGTTATTTGCAAGCCTCATGGTAACCTCAAATCTAAAAACATACAGCAGGTACACAGAAATTAAAAGGAAGAAATAAAAATGTGCCACCTGAGAAAATCACCTTAAAGGAAGATAGGAAAGAAGGACAGAAGGAAAAGAAGACCACAAAACAACCAGAAAACAAATAACAAAATGGCAGGAGTAAGGCCTCACTTATCAGTAATAACATTGATTGTAAATAGACTAAACTCTCCAATCAAAAAACATAGAATAGCTGAATGGATAAGAAGCAAGACTCAAGGATGTATTGCCTACAAGCAACACACTTCACCAAATCAAACCAAAATGGATTAATGCCTTAAATCTAAGACTTCAGACTATGAAACTACTAAAACAAAACATTGGGAAGACTCCAGGACGTTGGCCTAGGCAAAGATTTTTTGGACAAATGGGATCACATCAAGTTAAAAAGTTTCCACACAGCAAAAGAAAACATCAACAAAATGAAGAGACAGCCCACAAAATGGGAGAAAATATTTGCAAATTTTCCAGCTCACAAGGGTTTAATAACCAGAATATAGAAAGAGCTCAGATAACTCTATAGGAAAAAAATCTAATGATCTGATTTTAAAATGGGCAAAAAATCTCAATAGATATTTCTCAAAAGAAGACATACAAATGGCAAACAGGTGTATGAAAAAGTGCTCAACACCACTGATAATCAGAGACATGCCAGTAAAAACTACATGTAGAGATATCATCTCACCCAAGTGAAAATGGCTTTTATCCAAAAGACAGGCAATAATGAATGCTGGCAAGGATGTGAAGAAAAGGGGAAAAGGGAACTCTCATACACTGTTGGTGGAAATATAAATCAGTACAGCCATTGTGAAGAACAGAAGGGAGGTTCCTCAAAAAACTAAAAATAGAGCTAGCTACCTTATGATCCAGCAATTCCATTGGTAGGTGTAAACCTAAAAGAAAGGAAATAAGCATATGGAAGAGATATCTGTATTCCCATGTTTATACTAGTACTATTCACAATAGCAAATATTTGGAATCAACCTAAGTGTCCATCAACTGATGACTGAAATCATCTGTTGATATACAACAGAGTACTAATCAACCATAAAAAGGAATGAAACCCTGTTATTTGTCATCTGCAAGAACATGAATGGAACTGGAGGTCATTATGTTAAGTGAAATACGCCAGGCACAGAAAGACAAATTTCATATTTTCTCACCTATTTGTGAGAGCTGAAATTAAAACAATTGAACTCATGGAGATAGGGAATAGAATGATGGTTACTAGAGGCTGGAAGGGGGATTGAGGAGACAGGGGTTATGGTTAATGGGCACAAAGAAATAGTTAGAAATAATAGTTAGAAAGAATGAATAAGACCTAGCATTTGCATGCTCATGGCAGCACATGTACTAAAATTGGAACGACACAGAGAAGATTAGCATGGTTCCTGCACAAGGATGGCATGCAAATTCATGAAGTGTATTTTAAATTTTATTGAAAAAAAAATCTCGTATTTCTTAGCATAACAGAGTGACTATAATCAATAATAATTCGTGCATTTAAAAATAACTAAAAGAGTATTATTGGATTGTTTGAAACACAAAGGATAAATCCTTGAGGGTGTGGATACCCCATTTTTGATCATGTGATTATTACACAGTGCATGCCTGTATCAAAATATCCATATACACCTACTTATATACACAGCAAAATTAAAAATTAAAATGAATTTTATATTATTTGAAGATTTTTCTTAAATCCTTCCTGATTTTTTCCAGAATAAAAACCAAATTTATAAAGTTAGTTTTAATTTTGACATTAAATGTCCAAGCAAATTAGAAATAAAAAATAGTGAGGAGGAATTAGAAACGGCAGTTATTTGCAAAGGCAATTGTAAACATGTCATTTGATGCTACTGTTATTCGACACTACACATGGTAAAAACACAGTGAGTGACATCATAGAAAACCAACTCAAGTATTACTTTTTCCTGACAGTTTTCCTCCTCCTTCCAATATTCCATAGAAATTAGACTGTCTAGAGAAAGTAAAACAAGAACACAGCACATCACGGAAATAGAACATCAAGAAAAACAAGTTTTATGTGAAAAGTTTGCCTTATTTAATTTAAATATCAGGCTGGGTTTAAAAAATTACTATTTTTTTGAGACAAGGTGTTGCCTGTCATCCTGGCTGGAGTTCAGTGGCATGATCATGGCTCACTGCAGCCTCGATCTCTTGGGTTCAAGCAATCCTCATGCTTCTCGAGTAGTTAGGATTACAGGTTACACACCACCATGC
>NW_012102554.1:2778690-2781098 GCF_000951045.1 Mandrillus leucophaeus | reverse complement strand
TAAAATCTGTATCCAAGCACTATGTATCATTCCACACCATCCATTAGAACCAGCAGAGAGGAAGGCCCTGAAAGGTTTCTGTCTATTGAGGGTTGATAAAATGGAAGAGTTTAGTACCCATTCTTGCCACTTCAAGATGAATAAAATGTGTCATCGACATTTTCTTTTTTTTTTAATCTTTTTTTTTAATCTTTTTTTTTCCTTTTTTTTTTGAGACAGAGTCTTGCTCTGTCACCCAGGCTGGAATGCAGTGGCATGATCTCGACTCACTGCAACCTCTGTCTCCCAGGTTCAAGCGATTCTTCTGGCTCAGCCTCCCAAGTAGCAGGGATTATAGGCATGTGCCACCACGCCCGGCTAATTTTTGTATTTTTAATAGAGATGGGGTCTTGCCATGTTGGCCAGGCTGGTCTTGAACTCCTGGCCTCAGGTGATCCACCTGCATCGGCCTCCAAAAATGCTGGGATTATAGGCACAAGCCACAGTGCCCAGCCTGATGTTTTATTTATAGGGTGCACTCTTTATTGTTTAAATGTCTATTTTTAGATGTTGATAGACCTTTGTAGGTAGTTTCACCCCTGTCTTTGGTTCTCTTGCACTGTTTGCCGCATAGCATCCTAAATTTTGACGCAAATGGGTTTTCAAGGACCTTGCTCCTCCTGCCTGTGGGAAGTGGTTACAGGTTAGCAAGGGTTGAAACTCCCCTACCGTTTTTCCTAGCTTAGCAAGCTGGGTGGTCACCAGCCCCAACACTCGTGAGAGCCCGTAGAGACAGTCCTGGCTCAGCACTGAGGACATCTAGCAGGCAGGGCTGGCTGAGTGTTGTGTGGAGCAAGCTTAAGAGGGGATGTTCTAAAACCAGAGAAGAAACATTTTTCTCTGACAGTTCAGCAGATAATATCCCTTCATGGATTTATGATAAACACAGTCCTCTCAGTGACCAAGGCTGAAAAACTCAGAAAGTTTGCTTGGCAGAGATCTGGGAGTCAGGAACGTACTATGTGCTGAGGAAGACATTTCAACTCCTCTTTCAAGCAAAAAAATAAAAATAAATTAAAAGAAAAAAGAAAGAAGTTAATACTGATCTAGTTTGTATAACTATTATAAAAAATTATATTAATGAAAATAGAAATCCAGTTGTAAGTAAAGACAGCTACCAAATTCCTAAGCAATCTATTCATTTTTGGTTTTTTTTTTTTCAGACTTGAACACTTCTGCTTGCTTTGCCTCACAATGCAATTGTCAATATAGGGCCACTTTAGTTGTACTTAGTACCTGACTCTGCAAAGACCACAGAGCTTACTTCCTTTAGAACGATTTTGTTTGATTAGTTTACACTCTTCACTGATATTTCTCAGTTGAGTAGGAGGAAAAAAAGGAGCTTAATTTAACTATATTAACCACATCATGGACAGGGAAATGTATGGAGTATGTTTAAGTGATTTGCCTTGTTGAGTAAAGATATATCTAAGCTTCGATTTTACTTTGTCCTATAAGAACTCTGTGAGCGAGAATTTTTTTCTTTTTTGAGATGGAGTCTCGCTGTGTTGCCCAGGCTGGGGTGCAGTGGTGTGATCCCAGCTCACTGCAACCTGCACCTCCCGGGTTCAAGCGATTCTCCTGCCTCAGCCTCCCGAGTAGCTGAGATTATAGCCGCAAACCGCCACGCCTGGCTAATTTTTTGTACTTTTAGTAGAGCCAGGATTTCTCCATGTTGGCCAGGCTGGTCTCAAACTCTTGACCTCAAGTAATTTGCCCGCCTTGGCCTCCCAAAGTGTTGGGATTACAGGCCTGAGCCACTGTGCCCAGCCGAGCAAAATATTTTTGACTATAGTAGTTTGAATGTTCTTTTAAGTTTCATAATGTAGGCTAAAGCTCTATTTTCTGCCAAATGCGAAATTGTAGAACAGAATAAACCCATGTGCTTTATATTATACGAATTATATCTGATGAATGTTCATGTTTAGAAAAATCACAATCAAGCTCAGCAGTTATAGATATGGATAACACAGTTCCTTTCCTGAGCAGAGCAGGTTTCATCATAATTGCCTTTATATGTTGTGTTTTCATACCTGTAGTAAACTTAGGAAACTTAAAAATTATTCAGTAGAAATTTAGAGTGTGGAGCCCTGGTTTGAGTCCTGGCTCTTGTCATCTTAGATCAGTTCCCTCCATTTTTACGTCTGTAAAATGGAAATATTCATAATAATAAAACACCTCAATAAGAATCAAATGAAATAAATGGAAGTGCTTTATAAAAGATAAACAGTTCAATAACTGTACAATTCAGTAACTGCAAGGAGGTATTTTATAAGCATAGATTTGTTTTAAAACTAGGGGTTCTCAACTCAAATGCCCATCAATGATAGACTGGATAAAGAAAATGTGGTACATATACACCATGGAAT
>NW_012102554.1:2750555-2777675 GCF_000951045.1 Mandrillus leucophaeus | reverse complement strand
AGATGTGGCGTTTTGGCATGTTGTCCAGGCTGGTCTCAAACTCCTAGCCTCGAGTGATCTGCCCGCCTCAGCCTCCCAAAATGCTGGGATTACAGGCCTGAGCTACTGCACCCAGCCTAGTTTTTTTTAATCCCAGAAAAAGTTTCAAGATTTTTTTTTTTTTAACTTTTGTGTTAATATTTTGGGTGTAGTGGGAGAGTGGGTAGCACACTTGAGTTACTGCAGGACTTGTTTTTTTGTGTGACCAGAGAGAGCCCATGGCACACAGCCGGGTTCTCATTGGAAAGCCATCAAAACAAGTGCAGACAGCACTGCTTACGGTCCGTGACACTCCTTCCTCTGCTTGAATCAGGACCACACATGGCTTCAGATGATACAGGTTCTTTCCTGACATCTCAAGGGTAGTCATTTGAATGCATCCGTGTCTCTCCCACCACCTCCCAAAATGCCGCCCTATGTTAATTGGTAAATAAATGCTCAGGCTGCTTAGCAGAGGCCTGTCTCTGGGGCATGAGGTCTAATATAGTTTAAATGTAAGTCCATCGTGGCCTCCAAGTAGCTAGGAAAACAGGTGGGGGACTTCAAAGAGATCTGAGAGCAAGCCTGGCCAGGTCTCTTCTACTTTTCCAGCCCTGGCTTATGTGTGGGACAACGGTGAAAAGCAGCCCCTGAGGTAGAACCAAGTGGGTTTTTTATTATTATTCATATTCGGCACAGATTTACTGATGCAAAAAACATGCTCTCCTGATGTGGCCACTGAATCATCTCTTGCTTCTTTCAAAATCCCTAAAATCTTGCATTCTGTGGTATTTGGCAGATTACATCTCTTACTGTAGCAGCCTGTGCTTGCCAGCTGAAGTGTCTGAGAGTAGTCTGGAGTCATTTTCACACTCTTTGATGCTGGTCCACCTTTTACTACATACCAAGGATAGTACATATATCCACCAAGTGGTGCCAAATCTTGTTCTTTATTCTTCTTAAATTTTACCATCAAAATTGCACTTTAATAATAAAAACATAAAGCCATGAGCTATACAAGTAATGAATAAAGATTATTCTGAGTAGGCTTAGGTGCCGCAAGAATGCCCTTGTTTTTCTGTTTCATGGTTTGACCCGTTGTGATGTGAATGTTCTCTTTGAGACAATCTTTGTGTTAAATCTTTACACTAATAAATGTGTTAGAACTTCCTCAGGGATATTCTTAGCAAGGAGGAGTTGGTGGATGTGTTTTTTTGCAAAGAAGCTTCCTTTGTCTGCTTGGCAGTTCCCTGTGAGGTTTCTGACCTGTACATGAGACATACAAGTGGACAGAGCAGAATGAGGGAGACATGTATGCCAGTCTCATAAGTAAATCATTCTTGTAGTCAATGTGGAAGAGTTGGTAAATTTCTGTCAGATTTCCTTCTGTTTTTGACTCTGCCAGGCTGAACCCAAAGACCCGACATTGTGACTGGAAAGGGCTACAAAAGAGAGCCCTTGCTGAGTGATCTCTGTATAATTGTCTTTCAGAGACTTCATAAGCTGTGGAGAATATTTGGATGAAGTTGGCAGTTTTATTGATACCATCTGATTCTACTTTGGTCCTATAGCAGTTTCTGCCACTTTGTCCCCAGTGGGGGAAATATGCTGTTACCATAATGGAAAAGGTGGACATTTGGTAGCATTTTTCTGTGTTTATGTCAGGAGTCGTCTAAAATGGTCATATTTTTGTTAAGAAAAAAAACTTACAGGTACAAAGTAGGTGTATGTATTTATGGGGTACGTGCAATATTTTGATACAGTCCTACAATGCGTAATAATGACATCAGGATAAATGGGGTATCCATCACCGTAAGCCTTTATCATTTCTTTGTGTTATAAACATTCCAATTATACTTATAGTTATTTTTACTTATTTATTTATTTTGAGACAGGGTCTCATTTGGTTGCCCAGGCTGGAGTGCAGTGATGCAGTCGTGGTTCACTGCGGCCGCAACCTCCTGGGCTCAGGTGACCCTCCTACTTCAGCTTCCTGAGTAGCTGGAACTACAGGCATGTGCCACCATGCCAGGCTAATTTTTAAATTTTTTGTACAGATGGAGTGTCACTGTGTTGCCCGGGCTGATGTCAAGCGATCCTTCCACTTTGGTATCCCAAAGCATTTACGGGTGTGAGTCATTGTGCCCCACTGACAAGAGGTTTTTCATATTTCTTTTATATCCACTGCCACAAAACTGAGTGCAGTTGGTCTATTCAGTCAGGAAGTCACTTACCTTTCATGTGCTTCCCTATTACCTGGGCATATTTCCAGGGGATTTCAGAGGAAGAAGTAGCTCTTTCCTATGAGGGTATATGCTGGTTCTGAAATGTTTACTTAGATGCATAGTGGAAGCTCAAAAAGTATTTACTGAACTCACTCTTGTGGTTTAGCTTTCAATTATAAGCATAGGAATAAAGAGAGAAAAAAGCAAGAAAAACTAGAGGCTGCAAACAAGGCAGGAAGAGCATGGATCTAGAAAGAAGTGGGAAGTCCGTTTGCTCAGAGGAAGGATACCCACTCACCAATGGGAAATAGGTCCAGTGTTGTGTGGTAGGGTTGTGGGTGGTAGTAGAAATTTCACAGTGGGTGTGGAAGGTTGGTGAGTAGATGGACTATATTCAAAAGTAGATATCTTGCTCTCACCTATAATCCCAGCACTTTGGGAGGTTGAGATGGGAGGATCGCTTGAGCCCAGAAGTTTGAGATTAGCCTGGCCAACATGGCAAAACCCCATCTCTACAAAAAATACAAAAATTACCCAGGTGCAGTGGTGTACCTGTAATCCCAGCTACTCCAGAGGGGGCTGTGGCGGAGGATATTTGAGCCTGGGAGTTCAAGGCTGCAGCAAGCCAAGATTGCACCACTGTGCTCCAGCCTGGGTAACAGAGCGAGGCCCTGTCTCCAAAAAAGAAAGAAAGTAGATAGTGATGAAGCTGGGTAGTTAAAACAGAAATTTGAAAAGCAAGATGTGGAATTGCGATATAGGATTTCAGAGTTTAAAAGAAATGTGACATTTCTTAGTGGATTGTCCTTCGGTTGTGTTTACTAAGCAACTGCCAGCTAGTGAGATTACTGTGTATGGCCAATCCAGATAAATAAGATGATGAAGTCTTTATGAAAAGGAAAGAAAAATTTGGAATGCATACCTCTGTCCAGCTCAATTCCTCACTCCTTTTTAAGATGGAGAGCTGTTAGGTTTGTCTACACAATAGGAAACACCTGATTGAATAACAGCATGGAGTCAATCTTGACAGTGAAACTGGCTGCATCCGGTAGAATCCCAGGGCTGGTCGTGGTGGCTCGTGCCTGTAATCCCAACACTTTGAGAGACCGAGGTGGGAGGATCACTTGAGCTTTGGTCGCAGGACTTTGAGACCAGCCTGGGCAGCATAGTGAGACCTCGTCTCTAAAAAATTAAATTAAAAAAAAAAAAAGTAGAACACCAGCAAAGTCAATTCCTGAACTCTCTTCTGTTTAGTAGTAGCATAAAGGCCTGACCTAAGTGATGGGGAAAGTTGATTTATGTGGCTGTAGCATCAGACGGATCAATGACAATCCTGCTTGTGGATTTATTGCACAGGGGACACTACGTCTAGAAACACCTGTCTGTGGACTGCTGCTGCTGTCAGGTTAGTCATCTGTGTATTTTAATGTGAATGGACGTGACCTCCCTAGTGTCGGCCACATAATGGAAATCCTGGATCAGTATGCTTACTTCTTCCCATCTAGTTGCAAGTCGTAATTTGTAAATAATGGGTTTACTTTTTAATTTTGAGAAGGTAAATGTGTTGCTGTACAAAAGTCCAGGATTCCTTCCCATTAAATCGGCAGCATTCTTGGACATGGTAAATCGTATCACACACTTGTCTCACGAAAGAAGTAGCGCAGTTAGGAGACTTTGAATTCTCCCTTACCCGTGACTTTGAGCAACCTCTCAGACAGCACAGTTCCTCTTCGGCAAAATGGAAATAATGTCTACAGTACATATTTCTACGCACAGAGTTGTTTTAGGACACAAAATGGCAAAGGAAGGAAAGGCTAAGTTACTGCAAAATCGTAGGATACTTTTGCTTTTTAATTTAATTTATACGCATGCCAATTTTTATCTAGAACCTAGATTTCAGGCTAAAGAAGAGAGCCCTTGGGCTTCATTCCACTTGAATTAGTTTCACTTTATCCTTGCTTTAAAATTAGTCTTTATTTCCTTTCATCTCTTTTGAATATCCCCCTTGCCCTGCAATAATAAAAGAGAGCTGCATGCAGTGAAATCAAACCGTGAAATTATAGAATTGTAGAGCCAGAACTAGCTACATATAAACAGAAAAGAAAATCTGATTGAAATATTAATAATTTTCCTCAAGGTGAAAATGACTGGCAGGTGTTACTTTAACAGAGTTATTTATCCTTTTAAAAGGTGTGCTACTGAGCTGTTAACCTAATGAAATTTAGATAGTGGAAGGAATATAAGTTGTTGAATATTTGCGATTCATTTCTTTCCATCTCGGTATTTTCAGAGTGGTAGAGCGATGTGTCTGCATACTTTTGTAATAAGAAACAATTTGGGGCTGGTGTTGATAATCAAGTTGATTGCAATCTCTGGGAGGGGAGAGTGTATCTCTTCTTTTTCTTGCCATTTGCATATATTGTTCCACCTCTCCCATCTCATCTGAAATATGGGGCAGTTTCTTGATTCTTAGTTGTTTCTTTTCTGACATGTTGCCGACCTCTGATTTCTCGTATCAGTGCTCTTCCCTTAGTTCAAAGATACATCTCCCCAGTTGTAGATGGGGGTTTGAAAAGGAAGGTGCTTGTGATTTAAAAGGCCTGCCACGTACTGCTTCCAGAATACAGTGAGTACACCTGTGGACTGAGCAAGGCCGCTGTCACATCTTTCAAGGTTTGCCTCACTGGTCCTACATCAGGTCAGCAAACTTCTGTAAAAGGCCAGATAGTAAATATTTTAGGCTTTGTGGACCATACAGTCTCTGTCAACAGCTACTCACCTCTGCCATTGTAGCATGAAATCACGTGGCTGTCTTCTAATGAAACTTGATTTACAAAAACAATCAGGCGGGTGTGGTGGCTCACGCCTGTGATCTCAGCACTGTGGGAGGATGACACAGGAGGATTGCTTGAGCCCAGGAGTTCGAGACTAGCGTGGGCAACATAGGGAGACTCCATCTCCACAGATTTTTAAAAAGTTAGCTGGGCATGATGGTGCATGCCTGGGGTCCCAGCTACCTGTGGGGACTGAGGCAGGAGGATCGTCTGAGGTTAGGAGGTCAAGGCTGCAGTGAGCCACGATTGTATGTCACCTAGGCTCCAGCCTAGGTGACGGAGCAAGAGTCGGTCTCAAAAAACCAGCACAAATCAATAAAAATAAAAAATAATCATTGACCCAGATTTGGCTTACAGGCTGTAGTTTGCTGACTCCTGTTCTACATGATTTTCATAAAGATGGGACAGGTGCACTTACAATATTAAATGGAATGGAGGGTGCTATTGTAAATACCCTCAAGTTGAATCAAGGATAGGTTTTTAAAGCAGTTTGCTTAGGAATTTGCCTACGAAAGACTATTATTATAATTTTCAGTACCTCCCTGTACCGTGTACCTATAGATTGAATTAGGCAAAAACCTGATAATAGACCTTGGGAATATTTGGGGATATTTACTTTTTTCAAGTAATTGAGTTCTACCTACTTCATCTGCTACTTTTTACCTTGCATTGCCAATTTAAGTTAACATTACTGACCTAATGTCAACTATGTTCCACTCTTAAGGCCGGAAACTGGATTAGAGGTGAGCAAGGAAGGATGAGGAGAGGGAAGTTTACCTTAAATGATCCTTGTAATCAACATTAGGTACCTTTAGAATCCCTTGCTGCTTGATTTTAAGATCTTCAATTACAGCACTTTGATTCTTAACCTTAAAAAAAATTCTCCTTCAGCCTTTTCAAGCCATGTGGAATATCTATTACTGCTTAGGAATTTGCTGTGGTTTTTCATTGACCATGGCCCCAGACTCTGGAATATGTATTAATTTATCTGGGCAGAGAATACAGAAATCCACATGCAGAATAAAGTGAACTTTATGCTGAAGCAGAATATTGAAGCTGGGAATGATTAATTCTTAAAAAACACACCACCAGCCTTAATAAATATTGAATTCTAAGAAGGTATTTTGCAGTTTGCTTCTTAAAGTACTGAGATAATCTGACTGAGTTCCCATTTAAAAGTGAGAAGTTTTTTCCCTCCATGAACAATATTTGTTTACAGTCATTGGTAAATTATTAATCTGCATTCCAGTGTTTCATGTTTGAAATACCAGTCCGCCCTGTCCATGGGGATTTGATCTCACGCTGTAATCAGCAAAGGGTTCTGGGAAGTGAGAATGGCTGTGGTTTGCTCTTTTAAAGACCTTAAGAGAGAATCAAAAAGTGGTGGTTATGCAGGAAGTTGGCCTGTCCGGTGTTTGACGGCTGGCAGTTTTCCTATGGAGTCATATGAGACCATGAACTTGGAAGGCACACTAGATTGTGGGAACATTTGGGTGGGCTTCCCACCGCCCTGTGATTTTCAGAGGTCCTAGAATGTTCTTGAAAGTATTCCTGCAGCTCTTTTGAGTGGATGTCAAATTTCTTTTGGTTTGGGGCTACCCCAAATGTTTACATTCTGAGTCTTTGGTCCATTTTCCTCCCAACAATGCACATTTAGGATTGCTATTGAGTATCTAATGAACTGGATTGATCATAAGATTCTCAGGACCTCTGGTCCCAGCTCGACACCACTTTCTAGCTATGGCACGTTAGGTAAGTCCTTTAACCTCTCTGATTCTCACACTGAATGTAGGTTAGAACAGTATCTACGTCAAATTGTTGCCTGAGGATTAAGAGGAATAATTCATGGGACTTGGCATGAGTCTCTCCACTAGATTGTAAGTTCTATGGAGGAGCTGTCTTCCCAGTGCCTCCAGCAGTGTCTGGCATATAGTGAGGAGCTCAACACATATTTGTTAAATTAACAGTAAGTACTCAGTCAATGTTAATTATTACTGTTGTCATGGTTAATATTTTCATACTTATTATTACTTACACTACCCATTTTGAGTCCTTCTCCTTACCTTCTGTTGACAACAGTCATCTTTGTGAAGCAGCTCTGATGGTGTCATTGATAGGATGCTGGGTTCAAATTCTAACCCTGTCCTGATTACCTATGGGCAAAGTTACTTAACCTCTCTGAACTAGTTTCCTCATCTGTAAATTGCGATGATAATACCCTCCCACAGAGTCTAAGAGGGTAACACACCCCTGCCCTTTGTTTTCTCAAACGTATGGATAGAAATAGCCCTGGGACCTACTCCCTTATCAATGTCTTAGATTTTTCACATGCCCTAAGTGCTTAACTCTACAGGCCTTGCGTGCTCCACACCAGAGTCTTCTGCAGATTGCCCAATATGTGGAGGCTGGTGAGGTCCCCTCCCCACAGAACAGCCATGTGTAGCAGGTTGAACAAAACATCTGTATTCTGATGAGGGTCATCTCTGCACAGCTAGAGTTGTGTATGTCCTTAAAGTTTCCATAACTTGTCATCATAAAATACTAAGTATAGTCATACTCATTTATGTCTCATGAAATGAAAAGATACCAACAACACAACTGGGGTTTCATAGAGGCTGTAAAAATGAACTTTCTGGCCCCTCTCATGCTTGGTATTGGGAGAGGGGCCAGAAAATTCATTATCTGGTCAATTTTCCACCCCAACGAAGGTGCATTCCTTTTCAGAGCTTTCAGTAGTCTTGACGGTTTGAGCCTGACAATGGATCAAGTTCTCTTTCCTCCTACAGGATCTCTCTTCCAGTCTACACTCTGGGAGGTAGATGGGACTAAGCAGGCCACTTCCCCAGTGCGAGAAAATGCACTGCTCCACTCCCACATTCTACCTTTGGTTTGAGCAAAGACCACATTTTGCAAGCCCTTTTGCTGCCCAGTTAATCTCCCAGGGTGAACTTTCTCTCACCCTCTGCTGACACCTCTGCCACCCAGCCCCATCTCCTTTGAGAGGGGGAACCCCCCATGGAGCTTTGTGTTTTCCTCCGCTTTCTCCTTTCAGCAGGGTAAGCCCCCATACTCCTGCCCAGGCTGCTGGGCCCACCATCTCCTCTTGTAACACAGCTTCCGAAGTGCTGGGGATGGAGAGGGTGTCAATGTGGCAAACATTCCTTTGCCCACTGATGAGAAGTCTCAGCCTTGCCCAAGACATGTCTGGAAATGGCAGTCCACCCTGGCCTTTCCTTAACTTCACTCCTTCTCTCAGCCTCTGCACATAAAAGTTGTCAGTACATCTTGTTATTTCTGCTTATAAGAATACATAGAATCTTACAGCTTTACCCCACTGTATAGCTGCCCTCCTAATTCAGCGAGCTGGAGAGGTGATTCTCGCTCAGGATGCTGTAGGATATTCCTAAGTGGTCTCTCTGCCATCACACTAGACCCTCCTGCACTGTCCACTTAACAATGACGTTTAAAAAGTAAATAAATGGCTGAGCATGGTGACTCATACCTGCAATCCCAATACTTTGAAGGCAGAGGAAGGAGAATTGCTTAAGGCCAGGAGTTTGAGACAAGCCTGGGAAACATAGGGAGACCCCATGTCTATAAAATAAATAAATAAATAAATAAAAATAGCCAGATGTGGTGGTGCGCGCTTGTGGTCCCAGCTACTCAGGAGGCTAAAGTGAGAGGATTGCTTGAGCCTCGGAGGTCGAAGCTGGCACTGCACTCCAGCCTGAGCAATAGAATGAGACCCCATCTCGAAAAATGAAAAATGTTACAAAGTGGCTGTTTAAAAAGCAGGTATATGGAGATATAAGCAGGCATCAAAGCTAGCAGTGCCCAGCGGTGGACCACGGCTGCACTGGTGAGTCCATGGGAATAGAAACAAAGTCTTGGGTCCACACAAGGTGGAGGATTACACGGGAGACTCCTGCATGGAGGTGTGCCCTCGGTGGAAGAGTCAAGTGGGAAAATGCCTTCCCCATAAAGGGAGATGGTATCATTACCTCTTCAGTTCTTTTTCCCTACTGCGACCCCACCCGAAAAGCCCCACCTAGGTTCCAGTTCCTAGGGTGCAGGTGCCTGATTGCCTGAAGCCTGGTGCTCAGGATTGTCCTACATTCTCCCCGCTGTGTCCTGAGTGGTTCCCTGACTTGCTGTTTTATAAAACCTTTTTACGTACAGTAGTGTGGGGGGCAGGTTTTGGCCACTCAGCCCATAAGAGGTAGACTTTGAACAGGTTGCTTTTGAGTTTTTTTTCCAGTGTCCTTTTTACCCTATTGACAAAGGGAAGAATTTATGTAGGAATACATCATCTTTAATTAAAGCATAGCTATAAATTATACAAGTAGCAATACATATTTTAACACAAAAGCAAGATTCATAGACAAAAACAGAATGGTAAAATCATGAAAATGTAAATCTGTTGGTTAGGAGACATTTAGGCTCAAAATAATAATTTATGATATGACATTGAAAAACATCTTGTGATTTTAAATTGAAAAATGGGTTCAGGCTGACCACCCAAATAATTCTTTTTTTTTTTTTTTTTTTAGAGGGAGTCTTGCTCTGTCGCCAGGCTGGAGTGCAGTGGTACAGTCTCGGCTCACTGCAGCCTCCCCCTCTCGGGTTCAAGCGAGTCTCCTGCCTCAGCCTCCTGAGCAGCGGGGATTACAGGCATGCGCCACCATGCGTGGCTAAGTTTTTTGTATTTTAGTACAGATGTGGTTTCACCATGTTGGCCAGGATGGTCTCGATCTCCTGAGCTCATCATCTGCCTGCCTCAGCCTCCCAAAGGGCTGGGATTACAGGCATGAGCCACCGCGCCTGTCCCACCCAATTCTATGCACTTTTCCAGAGAAGGGTGAACTATTTGTGTCTTCAGGGAAATACGTAACTGTTTGGGGGTTTTTTTTTTTCTATTTTCTTTTTCCTTTAAGCATCTGATAATACAAATGTACTCAAATAGAAGAGGAACCGAACCTTTGAGTTTGATGAGAGTTTTGGTGTTTAAAGAATTCAGGATCATGAAGAATATGGGGTGACTTCCCTCTTCCTATTCCCATTACTTTAAATGTTGTAGTTGTTGCTTTTTGTGCTTTGGGAAGATTCTTGATGCCTTCACATGCTGATTCAATGGACAGCCCTGGTTATAGGCCATGGGGGTCAGAGCTGGAAGGGGCTATGGGAGTCAATCCATGTCCCGCATTTGACAGGTCAGACACTGGAGAACAGATATTTAGAGTTCAAGGACTTGCGTGGGCTGACACCGGGCACTACAGATGCCGTGGAAATAGACACCTGCTCCTATACTCACCAAGCCCAGCCTGGGCCAGTGGATGGAGGAAATAATGGTTTAATCTTAACTAATTTAATTTTTATAAGTTGAAATGCTAAATTAATTTTTTAAAATAATGTTATTCCTTTATGGAAAAAAGCTAACAAAATGATTGGATATGTGTACATTTTAGTGTTTGTTTAAAAGATGTGTTATTGGATTGCACTATCAAACTTCATAAAACCTGGAGTTGAAATATATAAATAATCTCAACCTGTGGTGCAGATAGGTGCTAGTCAGCTGATGTCACAGCCTACTGACTGGGACTCACTGTGCAGGAATTTAAGGCCTTCAGGCAAGCTGTGATCACTTCCACAAAATCCCTGGTTATGTCATTTGGAGATCTTTTATCCCCTAACTAAAAAGGAAAATTGGCCAGTCACGGTGGCTCACACCTGTGATCCCAGCACTTTGGGAGGCCGAGGTGGTGGATCACAAGTTCAAGAGATCGAGACCATCCTGGCCAACATGGTGAAACCCTGCCTCTACTAAAAATACAATTAGCTGGGTGTGGTGACGGGTGCTGGTAGTCCCAGCTACTCAGAAGGGCTGAGGCAGGAGAATCACTTGAACCCAGGAGGTGGAGGTTGCAGTGAGCCAAGATTGTGCCACTGCACTCCAGCCTGGCGATAGAACGAGATTCTGTCTCAAAATAAAAAAAAAGGAAAATAGAATTTATTTAAATCGTTAAACCCTACTGAAGGGAAGATAGTTCTTCAGTCAAAAGGGTTTTTTTGTTTTGTTTTGTTTTGTTTTCTAAAAAGCCTTAGAATGCTAAAAGTAAAAACAAATCCAACTATTACTTGAAGTTTTGTAAATGGGAAATGTACTTGTAGTTGAGACTATCTGTATTTTTTTTTATGTCTTAATTACTCCCTGATAGAAGCAAGGCCTTTAGGAGTCTTTTAATGTCTGTAGGACATAAGGCTCAATTTTACTCAAGTCCTCTTCAGTCTGAAGGAAGCAGGTGCAGCACTTGAGCATTCATCCAACCAATTCTTCTCAGGCCCTGCTGTATACTGCCCTCTGTGTGAGGGGCTTGGGATGGGAATAGATGGAGCGAGACACAGCTCTTTCTCCTACTTGGGCTTCGGGGAGAAGACTGTCACCTTGAACTTAAGGAGCTGTATCTGGCAGTATCTCTGAGGTGTGCTTCTTCTCTACCTTTTCCTCCCCTGGAACCAACCCACATACTCTGGCATCCCCAGTTGCTCCCCAGAACCTGCCCTACTCCAAAGACAGCCTGATTTTTTTTCTTTTAAAACCCAGACCCAGAAGCAGGTCATTTATGGATGGTTTAGCACAAGGCTCTCCACAGTCATGTGTTGCTCATAGGCCTGGGGGTGGCCCCCTTTCCTATATTGTCACTGATTTTCTTTTGAATATTCTCTTTTTCTTTTTAATTTAAAAACATATTCTGTCGGCCCGGCGTGGTGGCTCACACCTGTAACCCCAGCACTTTGGGACCCCTCTCTGGCTGTACTCTTTGTTCCAAGCCTGCTGTTTTCCCTTAACTTCCAGGTCCCCCTCCCCTCCAGTGTGCTGGGGCCCTGCAGCACACAGCAACATCAGTACAGTCATCAGACAAATGCACACAGCGTTTCTCCGTATCACCCGTAATTTTTTTTTTTTTTTTTTTTGACACGGAGTCTCACTCTGTCACCCAGGCTGGAGTGCAGTGGCGCGATCTCGGCTCACTGAAAGCTCCACCTCCAGGTTCACGCCATTCTCCTGCCTCAGCCTCCCAAGTAGCTGGGACTAAAGGTGCCCGCCACCTCGCCTGGCTTTTTTTTTTTTTTTGTATTTTTAGTGGAGACAGATTTCACCATATTAACCAGGATGGTCTCAATCTCCTGACCTCATGATCCACCCGCTTCGGCCTCCCAGAGTGCTAGGATTACAGGCATGAGCCACCGCGCTCGGCCCATATCACCCTTAATTTTAATTTTGAATGTTAATTCCCTTCTTGAAATTGTTTATGTTTCATGTTCAGAAATTACCATATTTCATCAAAACCTTTGGTTTGGTTTGGTTTTAGAAACATGTTTCTTTTCTGTCAATCTTATTTCCATTTTTGGTTGCCATTGATTTTTCAAAAAGCATCTTTTTTTTTTTTTTTGAGAGGGAGTCTTGCTCTGTTACCCAGCTAGGCTGGAGTGCAGTGGCAATCTCGGCGCACTGCAAGCTCCGCCTCCTGGGTTCACACCATTCTCCTACCTCAGCCTCCTGAGTAGCTGGGACTATAGGTGCCCGCCACCACGCCAGGCTAATTTTTTTTTTGTATTTTTAGTAGAGACGGAGTTTCACCTTGTTAGCCAGGATGGTCTCGATCTCCTGACCTCGTGATCTGCCTGCCTCAGCCTCTCAAAGTGCTGGGATTATAGGCATGAGCCACCGCACCCGGCCAGAAAGCACCATTTTTATATACCTTTAAAAAAGAAAAATATTGCTAACTAAATTAAGACATGTCTTCTATTGTAAGACATATTCTGGTTTAAGATATGTTAAATGGAAGACAAACAAACTCAAAACCCATGTACCTTTTTCTTTTTCCCAATGTGCTTTTTAGAATCAATACAGTCTGGGTCAGGACTCTATTAGATTTCACTTTCCCTCTGACAGAGCCACTTATGCTTTTAAAATAGCCAGGTAAGCAGGACAATTTCCTTTCAGCCCATCGCTGGCTCTCGTGGCTTCCTTCTTACACATGCTAGGTAAGCACTTTGAACTTGAAAAACACTTGACTAAACACTCGTATGATCTGGATTGTTTAACCACAAAAAGTTTGGTCTTTTATAGTGAAAAATGCTGTGGGTTTCTTTTTTACCTTTAATTTCACTTTTCAAAATTAAAATATAGCTTTTAAGGTCAAAATTTTCAGAGCAATTTGTAAGTATAGATACAGTTTCATGGTGACAGTTTCTTATGTTGTAAAGGTGACACAAAACACATCATCTTTTATTTTAGATTCAAGGGGTGCATGTGAGGATTTGTTACTTGGGTATATTGTGTGATGCTAAGGTTTGGGGTATGATTGATCGTGTCATCCAGGTACTGAGCGTAATACCCAATAGTTAGTTTTTCTTTTTTTCTTTTTTTAATTTTTGAGATAGTCTCACTCTGTTGCCCAGGCTGGAGTGCAGTGCTGTGAACTTGGCTCACTGCAACCTCCACCTCCTAGGTCCAAACGATTATCCTGCCTCAGCCTCCTAAGTAGCTGGGATTACAGGTGCCCGCCACCACACCCAGCTAATTTTTTTGTATTTTTGTAAAGACAGGGTTTTGCCATGTTGGCCAGGCTGGTCTGTAATTCCTGACCTCAGGTGATCCGCCTGCCTAGGCCTCCCCAAAGTGCTGGGATTATAGGCGCCTGCCACTGCATCCTGCCAGTTTTTCTTTTCTTTTTTTGAGCCATGGTCTCACTCTGTCACCCAGGCTGGAGTGTGGTGGTGTGATCTCGGCTCACCATAACCTCAACCTCCCGGGCTCAAGTGATTCTCCCAGCTCAGGCTCCCACATAGCCTCCTGGCAAATTTTTGTATTTTTTGTAGAGATGGGGTATAGTTAGTTTTTCAGTTCTTACCCACACCCCTCCCTCCTGCCTCTAGTAGTCCCCATGTTTATTGGTACCATCTTTATGTCCATGAGTACCCAATGTTTAGCTCCCACTTATAATTGAGAATATAGGGTATTTGAATTTCTGTTCCTGCATTAATTTGCTTACGATAATGGCCCCCAGTTTCATCCATGTTGCTTCAAAGGACATGAGTTTGCTCTTCTTTATGGCTGCATAGTACTCCATGGTGCATATGTACCACATTTCCTTTATCTAGTTCACTGTTGATGGGCACCTAGGTTGATTCCATGTCTTTGCTATTGTGGATAGTGCTGTGGTAAACATACAAGTACATGTGTTGTTTTGGTAGAACAATTTATTTTCCTTTGGATATATACCCAGTAATGGGATTGCTGAGTTGAATGGTAGTTCTAGTTTAGGTTCTTTGAGAAATCTCCCAGCTGCTTTCCACAGTGGCTGAACTAACTTACATTCCCACTTACAGTGTGTAATTGTTCTCTTTTCTCCTCTGCCTTACCACCATCTGTTTTTTTTTTGACTTTCTAATAACCATTCTGACTGGTGTGAGATTGTATCTCATTGTGGTTTTGATTTGCATTTCTGTGATAATTAGTGATGTTGAGCATTTTTTCATTTTTTTAACAGTTTATATGTCTTAGTTTGAGAAGTATCTGTTCATGATTTTGTCCACTTTTTAATGAGATTATTTGTGTTTTGTTCAGTTGTTAAACTTTCTTAAAGATTCTGGATATTAGACTTCTGTCAGATGCATAGTTTGTGAATATTTTCTCCTATTCTCTAGGGTGTCTTTTCACTCTGTTAATAGTTTCTTTTGCTGTACAGAAGCTCTTTAGTTTAATCAGGTTCCACTTGTCAATTTTTGTTTTTGTTGCAATTGCTTTTGAGGACTTAATCATAGATTCTTTCCCAAGATTGATATCCAGAGTGGTGTTTCCTAGGTTGTCTTCTATTATTATTATAGTTTGAGGTCTTACATTTAAATCTTTAATCCATCTTGAGTTAATTTTTGTATATGGTGAAAGGTAGGGTCGAATTTTATTTTTCTGCATATGGCTAGCCAGGTACCCTAGCACCATTTATTGAATAGCAAGTTCTTTCCATATTGCTTATTTTTGTCAATTTTGTCGAAGATCAGATGGTTATAGGTGTGCAGCTTTATTTCTGGGTTCTCTATTGAACAGAACAAAGAACAGAATATTGGTCAATGTGTCTATTTTTGTACTAGTACCATGCTGTTTTGGTTATTGTACCCTTATACTATAGTTTAAAGTCAGCTAATGTGATGTCTCTAGGTTTATTCTTTTTTGCTTAGGATTACTTTTGTATTCGGGCCCTTTTTTGATTTCATAGGAATTTTGGAATAACTTTTTTTTAGTTATGTGAAAAATGGCATTGATTGGTAGAAATAGCATAGAATCTGTAGATTGCTTTGGGCAGCATGGCCATTTTAATGATGTCGATTTTTCCAATGGATGAGCATGGAATGTTTTTTCCATTTGTTTGTGTCATCTATGATTTCTTTCAACAGTGTTTTGTAGTTCTTGTAGTTATCTTTCACTTCCTTAGTTAGATGTATTCCTAGGTATTTTAGTTTTTTTGCTATTGTAAATGGGATTGCATTCTTGATTTGACTCACAACTTGAATGTCATTGGTGTATAGAAATGCTACTGATTTTTGTATGCTGATATTGTATCCTGAACTTTACTGAAGTCACTTGTCAGTTCGAGGTGGAGGAGTCTCTTGGGTGTTTGTTCGTTTGTTTATTTTGAGACAGAATTTCACTCTTGTTGCCCAGGCTGAAGTGCAATGGCGCGATCTCGGCTCACCGCATCCTCCGCCTCCGTGTTCAAGTGATTCTCCTGCCTCAACTTCCCGAGTAGCTGGGATTACGGGCATATGCCACCATGCCTGCTAATTTTGTATTTTTAGTAGAGATGGGGTTTATCCATGTTGGTCAGGCTGGTCTTAAACTCCTGACCTCAGGTGATCCGCCTGCCTCGGCCTCCCTAAGTGCTGGGATCACAGGCATGAGTCACAATGCCTGGCCGTATCTAGGGTTTTCTAGGTGTAGAATTATATCATCAGCAAACAAACAAAAAGGTAGTTTGACTTCTTTTCCTATCTTAGTGCCTTTTTTTTCTTACTCTTGCCCAATAGCGCTGGCTAAAATTTCCAAGCCTGCTTATTTTTGAGCAGTTAAACTTATTAGAAATGTCAGGTCAATTGCATTATTTTATTTTATTTTTAAAAAATAATTTCACATCATGCATTTATTTTCTTTTAAAGGTAGAATACAGAAAGGTTATCACAGGAACTTTATGTTTGAGCTAAGTTTTCTTTTTCTCTTTTTTTGAGATGGCGACTTGCCCTGTCACCCAGGCTAGAGTGCAGTGGTGTGATCTCGGCTCACTGCAACCTCTGGCTTCTGGGTTCAAGCGGTTCTCCTGCCTTAGCCTCCCAAGTAGCTGGGATTACAGGCACCCATCACTGCACCAGGCTAATTTTTTTGTATTTTTAGTAAAGACACAGTTTCACCATGTGGGCCAGGCTGGTTTCAAACTCCTGACCTCAAGTGATCCACCTGCCTCGGCCTCTCGAAGTGCTAGGATTACAGGCGTGAGCCACCTGACCCAGCCACTAAAATGTGTTTTTAAATAACACTTACCCATTCATATGGGTTCTGCTTCTCTAGCATGACCCAGTCATGTAAGTCTTCTTAACCCACTATCATGTCTTCTCTGAGGCTTAAAATGCCCAGTTTCTATAAGACAGGAAGTCAGACCTGGGTTCAAGTCCAGCTTTGCAGTTTACTCTTCGTGTAATCTTGAGTGACTTTCTCATTTTCCTCATCTTTAGAATGGGGATAATAATAACATCTGTCTCAAAGAGTTTTGTGAGGATTAAATTAATTGGTGCACATAAAGTCTTTAATGCCTGGCAAACAGTAAGTACTCAATAAATGTTAGTATTTTTAGTCAACATTCTGATAGGCTTCTACTACTCCCTACCCGCAAACTCCAGTAAAACAAAAACATCTTCCTCTTTTGTAACTTCCAGATATCTATGACTGGCAATGCAAATCTTCTAGACTCATAATTTTGAAATCTTTTTTGTTTTTTGGTTTTAATCTGTTGTATGATTTTCGTGTCCGATCAGTTATCAAGTCTACCATCCTTTAGTCCTCTAGTTCTCATGACCACTCACTTTGACCATTATAAAAACCATTACCTAGTTTGTTGCATCTTGCATGTCCAGGACAGTGTGGTGGGAAAAGCAGGGGCTCTCATGGTAGTCTCCGTTGGGCTCAATTCTATTGTATACGGGAGTGTATGGTCAAGACATTGAAACATTTTGAGACTTAGTTCCAGCACTAGGAAGATGGGACCTTCATGTCTGCCTCTTCTAGAGCGATTGTTGGAGAATGAGGTAGGATTATAAGATAATGGCTGGAGAGGCCTGTGTACACCAGAGGCGTTCATTAAATGCCATTTATCTTCCATTTCCCCCCGGTTCATCCTACATGTGGTGACTACATGTGCTCATGAAATCGCAATTGTAATTACACAGTGTCTTTCTTCAGTGACTCCCCATTTCCTCCTTAGTCAGATCTAAACTCTTCTGCCCCACTGAACTGGAGAACCAGGCTGAATGCATTTGAATTCTGGCTCTATGACTTACTAGCTACCTTGAAACAAATTTCATAACCTGCTACCTCAGTTTCCACATCTGTAGAATGGGCATGACAATAATCGTGCCTGCCTTATGAGGTTATGTGGCTCAATTGTAAATATTGAATTAGCCCACATGAAGGACTTAGAAAAGTTCCTGTTTCATGCCCTTGCTCTGTCACACCAGCATTCTCTCCATCTCTTCTTCCATTGCTCATCTTTAGCACCCCTAGGCCCTGACAAACCAGACAATTTGTTCTCCTAAATCTGTCCCCCAATTCTGCCCCCCCTTCTTACACAGGGTTTACTGCTCCAAAGAACAGAAATTCTACTTGTACCCAGAGTTCCAAATTAATATGGGGCAGTCCTGAAACTGAAACTATCAGCACTGCTGCTCTGGTAACAGTTTGTATAGTTGTCCTAGGTTTGGAATGCTGTCTTCCGGGGCTGGAAGCTGCTACGAGTGGTTATCTTGCATATGCTACCACAAGAGCCTTCTTTATGGAGGTCTCTTGTTGCTGCTCTCTTCCCTTTCTCTGTTGCGTTGCCCTTAGTGATTGTGAGTTTAGAGTTTACCCTAAGCATCCTGCATGTTATCATGACTCATGCCAGATTAAATTCTACTTAGTTACCAGCCTTCAGCACCTTTTTCCAGGTGTCTTTAGGGAGGAGGGAGAAAAGGGTATGTCTTACCATGCACAGCTCTTATCAGACTGTTAGCATTGCTTGTTTACTTCTCCGTTTACCTTATTGGACTGTAAGGTCTGTGAGGGCAGGTAATGTGTGTGCCTTGTTCATCTCTATCTGCCAACTCATAGCAAAGTATTTGGACCATTAATCAGCACTCAATATTTATTGAATAGATGGATGGATGATAGACAGATGGAAAAAGATTGGAATGTACATGCCCCTTTTGGCATATACAAACATCCGATGCACTTTTTTCTCTGCCTAGGGAGGAAGCTATTCCTAGCAAGAAGACAGTTAATACTCTAGAATATTCCTGGGCTACTGAGGTTACTTATTTAGCTCTGCTGCTGCTAAGGCCATGGGAAGTTAGTTATTTGCATTTAGGAGTGGTATCTTACCAATGCCAGCTTTCACAGGTACTTGGATGGATTCCAGATTTATTTCCCTACTCTAGTTGCATTATTTGCTTTGTATGATATCTTCCTTAGAAAGCACAGTGCTTTCATATAAATAATTTGAAAGACTTGCTAACGGATCCCGTAGACCTCACATAAATCCTCTGTGAAGTTCGCTATGGAAAACAAGAGGATTGATGTCTAATCCTTACATGACAAGATAAATTTTATAATTGAAAGACCAGTTTATATGGGCAAGAAATGATCAGACTTCCAAAAAATAAAAAAGAAATAAAGAAATAAAGTAGGAAAGACAAATGTAAAAAAGCATATGCAGTCATTTGGTCTTAATATCAGAATTCTTTCTGGCTTTTATTCATTTCCATTTGTTTTCTTTTTCTTCTCTCTCTAATACTGCTATAATAGTGACTGCTGGGAAGAAAGAGTGCTGCCCACAAATTTTTTTGGCAGACTTGGGTATGAGTTAATTAGCATTTTGGCCTCCAGTCTGGAGTGCAGACCCTATTCTCTTTGTAATGGGTGCCGGCAAGGAAGCTTTTCAAAGCAGAGGGAAAAACGGCATCCACTCTGCTGTCAAGGACTTTTATGAGGGTCAAGTGGTGTTGGCAAGAATTCAGGCCAGAATGATTTGGCTTCAGCAAAGAAAGCCACAGCCCTTGTGACAGGTTAGGTTAGCCATAAACCTGGATACACTAAATTCTTAAGATGGTGAGAGATTGTTGCACTCTGGCCCAAGAATTTCTTGTATGCTTTTTTCGGTTTTCGCAAGTGGAGGTTTGATGGTTTGACAGCTGCCCTTCCCTTACTTGCTCTGTCTCCTGCTGCTCAGGCTTCTTCTCAGAATCACCATGAGCCAAACCACTCTGGTTCTTGTTGGCCCACGGATGCCTTAATGCGAAAGTATTTCTCAGTGTCTACAAAATGTTACAAAAACGTGTCTGAGTAAGCTGATGGGTCGCAGCTTATTTGTCACTGAGAAAGTCTGAGTTAGTGCCCAAATTCCACCTTTGCAAGTTTTTTTGCTAAGCCTCAGAGAAATATAAACACGAATCTTAATCTAAATGTGCTTATTTTAATATTTTTCTTAGCAGCAACAGCAGCAGCATTGGGGCATTATTTCCAAAGGCAAATAATTCAAGGAAGAGGTTAATGTGATCATTTTAACTAATCACTGCACATATAAGAGCTCATTCAATCTTCCTCACTGTCTGATGAAGTGGTGTGAGTATCATGTCTGTCTTACAAATGAGGAAACTGAGGCACAGAGAGGTTAAGTAACTTACCCAGTGCTTTTTCTTGGCAGATCAGAACTAGACCTTTTTAATTTTTAGTTCTAGGATACATGTGCAAGATGTACAGGTTTGTTACATAGGTAAATGTGTGCCATAGTGGTTTGCCTCACCTATTAACCCATCACCTAGGTATTAAGCCCAGCCTGCGTTACCTATTTTTCCTAATACTCTCCCCCGCCCACCCTAAGAACTAGACCTTTCCTAAGACCCCTTCCAATTCTGAGATTAAAATGTTTTATGTGGATGGGGATGGCAATCAGGTCAAAAGATGTAGCTGAAGAAGTGAGTGGGAGAGAAAGAGGTAGGAGTTGTGTACTAGACCTTTCCTAAGACCCCTTCCAATTCTGAGATTAAAATGTTTTATGTGGATGGGGATGGCAATCAGGTCAAAAGATGTAGCTGAAGAAGTGAGTGGGAGAGAAAGAGGTAGGAGCTGTGTACTAGTTAAGGCTTTTGGGGGCACATGTTATGGAAGCCATTGCTTAGGCAACACAGAGAACTTATTTTAAAACATCATGGTCTGTTGCCTCACAACATCCAAGGAAGGGGAGAAGCCAGATAGCCTCAAGGAGCTCAAGTAAAGGAGACTTTGGGTCTTCTCTCCCCATCGGAAGCTGTAAGCTGGTGGCCCCCAGGCTCCATGAGGCCTAGAGATGTGTTTATTTGGCCCATACATTTATTAAAAATGGAGCTGGTGCTTAAAAATCAAAAGATTACTCATGGAAATCCAGATTTCCAGCTTCTCTAGAAAAATCAGACCCGGCAACCTTGAGGCCTCATTTCCGCTGCCACCCTGCCTGTGGTAACGCTTGACTGGAGCTGTATGGAAGCCGCCTCCTCCTCAGCCCCTCCACCTCCAGCAGTCAGCTAAGCCAGGGTTTTTCAACAGTGACACTACTGACATTTTAGGCCAGAGAGTTCGTTGTTGTGGGGGTTTGTCCTGTGCATAGGAGGATGTTTAGCAGCATCGCTGGTATCCACCCACTAGATGCCAGTAGTACCCCCTCCTCAGTCTGACAACCAAGAATGAATCTATATTCTGCCAAATGTCCCCCGGGGAGCAAAGCTGCCCCGGAGTTCAAATCACTGGGTAGTGTAATGAGCCTAAACCACTGACCACTCAGTCCCTAAATCTTTCCATTATACCATTGCTGGGAGTGAGATCACTTGGTCTGGCTTGGGTCAGAGGCCTTCTCCTGTGACCAGGTGGCAGGGTGGCATTAACCATCATGGCTGCAGAGAGGGTCCAGGCAGGCAACTCAATAGGTATCCATCACAGGGTGTGGGAAGGAGGGATGCAGAAGATACTGTGTGAAAACAAGAGAGTCCAGGAATAACTCTTAATGGTATGACAATCTTCACTTCCCAGAAGTTCTTTGAATCTGTCTTCTCAGTGTATTCTCTCCAGCATTGTGTGAAATAGTTAAGGCACATAGTTGCCATTCTTATTCAGGGGATGAGGAAACTAGGGTGCAGAGAATGGTTTTAAATGGCTGCCTAAGTGCACATAGTGAGGTAGAGAAGGGACTAGAACCCAGGCTTCCTGGAGCCCACCTCTGCCCCTCTGGCTACCCCTAAAACGGCAGTCCTCTGAAACATACTCTGCTCTGTCTAGTCCAGGGAGATTGAGGAAGAAAGGCAACACTGGCCATCATCAGACTCAGCCCAGGCCTGAAAACATGAATGATGCAGTCACTTGTGTTTGCAGAGCAGGTTTAGCTGGCAGGAGGCCACCCTGTCTAACTCCTGTTCCAGTCAGTCTGGGCGTAACCCAGCCATTATGGTCCCACTCAGGTTTCGAACGCACAGGAGCAATTAAGTCATTCTCATAATTTCATGTGGTACAGAAAGTCCCAAGCCAAAAATACCATCCTTGGTTCCTACTTTTAGACTCCTAGGGAACTTCCTCCTCCCTCTCTCCCTATAATTCACTTTGATTCCTTCTATTTTTCTCTTCGTGAATGCATTGGCCAGACACAGAGTCCTAGTTTACTTAACAAGGGGCTGCAGAGCCAACACAAATCAAAATAAATCCAGGCTTCATTTGGCAGGAGTGGTGGAAGTTGGGAATTGCTGGAGGTTCTCAGATACAAGAGCTTGAAATACAAGAGCATATACCTCTCATCTCCAGGTTGGGAGATAGGAGATAGGAGAACACACCACAAAATGATCACTGAAAGATGATGGAGTGCTGGGGGCGGGGCGGGAGGAGTAGGTGCATCTGTACTCTCGTGATTATTTCAGGGTCCTAGATAACCACAATTAAGTCACTTTCTTTATCATTAGTACAGAAGATTTCTTGTCCTATAGAACCATGACATCAGACCTGTGTTGCTTCCTTAAATGATGAGTTTTTCAAAATATCCTTCCGATGCATATTAACAGTTGCTTCCTGGCAGTCAGGTGGCGGATTTGGTCTGTGTGTGTGTTGAGGGGTACATATGTCTACACACTGACTCTGCCTTCATGTGGACCCCCATTTGGGTTATATCAAGAGCTAAATGAAATCTAGTTGGAGATGATTTCAATGTATCCTCTGTAGGAATAGATAATTAAAACTTATTTCTAAGTCTTCTCACTAAAGCAGTGGTTCTCAAAAGCCTTAACCAGCACCAGAATCTACCGGAGGACTTGTTAAAGTGCAGATTGCTGGCCCCACCCCCATGCCCAGAGCATCTCATTCAGCAGGTCGGGGTGGGGCATTTCTTTTTTTTTTTTGAGATGGAGTCTTGCTCTGTCACCAGGCTGGAATGCAATGGCCTGATCTCCGCCTCCCGGGTTCAGGCGACTCTCCTGCCTCAGCCTCCCGATTAGCTGGGACTACAGGTGCGTGCCACCACACCCTGCTAATTATTTATTTATTTATTTATTTTTATTTTTATTTTCTTATTTTTTTAGTAGAGATGGGGTTTCACTGTGTTAGCCAGATGGTCTCGATCTCCTGACCTCATGATCTGCCCACCTCGGCCTCCCAAAGTGTTGGGATTATAGGCGTGAGCCACCGCGCCCAGCCAAGACTTTGCATTTCTAACAAGTTTCCTGGTGTTGCTGATGCTGCTGGTTTGGGGGCCCCGTTTGGTGAACTAGCATAATCAAGGATGGTGTTCTCGCCTAATCCCAGCACTCTGGGAGGCTGAGGCAGGAGGATCGCTTGAGCCCAGGAGTTTGAAGCTGCAGTGAGCTATGATCATGCCATTGTAACAGCCACAGCGACAGAGCAAGATTCTGTCTTAAAAAACAAAGAGTGGTGCTCTAAACACAAGGTTTTCACAGCAGTAGTGACAGCTGCTCCTTTATGCTTCTGTTTCTTCATGTGTGTTGTCCCTGGGAAGTCCCCCTCCTCCCAGTGGCTGAGTCCTCTGCTTCCTCCAGGCTCGGCCCGAGTTCCTGTTCCTCCACGGAACCTTTCCTGACCAGTGCACACTGATCTTTCCTCTTCTCTGAACTCTTTCAGTTGTAAAAGTGAAACCCTAAAATTTCTTTTGTTGCCTTGTATTATGCTCAGATTGATGCATGGGAGTTCTTTTCCCAACTAGACTGAACCGATTGGATTCATGAACGTGACCATCCCTTAGATGCTCTTCTGTGCGTTGTTGAACTTAGCACAGAGCCAAGCACAGGACTCAATTATTTATTTTGTGATGAAAGTTAAAAATGAATTAAGAGAGAAAATACATTGCTGAGTGTCGTAGTCCATTTGGTTTGCTATAGTTGAATACCACAGACTGGGTAATTTATAATGAAAAGGAATTTTATTTCTCCTGGTCCTGGAGGCTGGGAAGTTCATGGTCGAGAGACTACATCTAGTGAGGGCATTCTTGCTGCTTCAACACAGCAGAAGGCATTACATGGCAAGAGAGTGCACGAAAGTGTGTGAGAGATAGCAAGAGAGGGCCATACTCACTTTTAAAACAAACCACTCCCATGATAACAGCTTCCTTTTATTCATGAGGGCAGAGTCCTCATGACCTAGTCACCTCGTAAAGTTTCCTCATTTTTCTACCTTTCATCACTGTTGCATTGGGGATTGAGTTTTCAGCACACGAACTTTGGAAGACACGTTTAAACCATAACATTGCCTGTAACACCAACTGAGATTGCCTGATATATATATAGTGCTGGAGATACCCACCAAATTATGATTTATGCTTCTTATATGGTAAAGTCCCGTGATTTCTGTGCCCAAAGCTGCAGGTCCTTCTGCCTGCTTCAGAATTGCCCAAACTTTTGGTCTTCTTAAGCAGGGGTCCCCAACCCCTGGGCAATATGGTCCTGTTAGGAACTGGGATGCACAGCAGGAAGTAAGCATGGATGAGTGAGTGTTACTGCCTGAGCTTTGCCTCCTGTCAGATCAGATTCTCGTAGGAGCACGAACCTGTTATGAACTGCACATGTGAGGGACCTAGGTGACGTGCTCCTTATTATAATCTATTGCCTGATGTGAGGTGGAACAGTTTCAACCTGAAACCATCCCACTCCTATGACCGTCATGGAAAAACTGTCTTCCACAAAACCTGTCCCTGGTGCCAAAAAGGTTGGGGACTGCTGTTCTAGAGTAAGGACCTTGTGGTTTTGCTCATTATGATGGACACTCAGGGCCACTCTGGATGGTTGCCATGACCATGCCTGTTGTCTACTGTGTGTGAGAATCAGTCACTGGACTCCAGGGCAGAGTGATGGCTGGAGGTCAGCATGCAGGCAGGGAGATGGACGGGGAAGATGAGCGTGAGTACATGAGTACATGGGACAGGTAGTTTGGGGCCAGACTTGAGAGGGCTTACATGGCGCACTGAGGGCTTGCTTGGAATTTGTCCTACAGAAAGTGGAAGTTTTTAACAAAATCACATTTGTTCTTTAGAACCATAATTCGGAGACCACTAGCTTCTTACAGAGGATATATATGAAACTACCAAAGGCAACTTTGTGAAGTAGAAGAATTTGGGCATGAAGGCTTCTTTCATCTGGGTGGTCAGCCCTTCCCACCTTTCTTTAGATACTGTAATTCATTTCCTAGGGCTGCCTTAACAAATAGCTATGAAACGGTGGCTTAAAACAACAGAAATGTGTTCTGTCACAGTTCCGAACGCTAGGATTCAAAATCAGCATGAGCATCAGAACCACGCTCCTTCCGAAGGTTGGGGAGATTCTCTTCCATGCTTTTGCTCAGCTTCTAGTGTTGCTGGCCAGCCTTGGCATTCCTTGGCTTGTGGCTGTGTCACCCCAATCTCTGCCTCCATCATCACATGACCTTCTCCCTGTGTCTGTTTCCGTGTCTCTTCTCTTCTTTAAGGACATGAGTTATCTCGGATTAAGGCCCACCTTGCTGACTTCGTCTTAACTTGATTCTATCTGCAAAGACTGTTTCCAAATAAGGTCACATTCACAGATACTGTGGCCTAGGACTTCAGCATATCTTTTTTGGAGGGAACACGGTGCCACCCACAACAGACACACACTTCGCTGCACCTTATTTTAGGACTCAGTGGGGGCAGTGGACTTGCTGCCACACTCAAGCTGGTCAACTTGGCGGTGTCATGTGTTCTTGGTGAGGGCTAGGAAGCTGCCTGCACCTTGAATAAGTAATACTAGCAGCTCACTTAAGTAATTGTGAAGGGAATTATGCACAGGACCAAAGCAGCAGGCTGTGGGGAACTGACCAAAAAGATGAGTTAGGGTGCTATTGCAGGTGAGAAATAAGGAGACCTTAAGTAAGGCAGTGACTGTGAGAACAGAGAGGAAGGGGAGTGGTTGAGGGGCGGGTCTGAAGTAGAACCACTAAGATCTGATGTAGTGGGAGGAAGGATCAAGGGTGATACTTAGTCTATTTACAAATGTGGTGGTGGTGGGGTATATAATCCCTATCAGTATATACGAAGGCCTTCCAGACATGCTTCTCTTTGTCTCTATCCACCTAAGTTATGCTGTCTGTGTTGCCAAGAAGCGTAAAAAGGTGAAAATGATATGGAAGAAATTGATGGGCAACCTTAGAAATGCATGTGAATAAATATATTTTAAAGGGAGAAAGGCTCTTCTGGGAAGATTTCTCTAAATGGAGTGTAGATGTCTCACTCAGGGAATGGCAGCTACTGACCTGCTGAGTGGACATCTCACAAAGCAATTCTAGGGCCGTCGTCCAGCCTGAGAATACACAGCTGGCTGACCTCCAGGGACACTCAAAAATTCTTCCTGAACCTGTGTTGCAGGTCCTGGCATCACCGTCATGATGTTCTGTCACTCTTCACTAGCATTTAGTAAATAGTTTTGCATCTGTTTAGTTTACACAAGAATCTTGGAACAATGGAAAATCCTTTGACAAGTCAGAAAATTCAAGTCCTGTTTTTTTTTGGTTGTTGTTGTTTTAGTTGCTTTTTGGGAGGTTGTGGTATTCTGAGGAGACACTTAACTTATGGAAGCCTCATTTTCTCTTCAGTAAATGGAGAACCAACATCATTCTTACAGTATCGCTGTGAGGATGGACATCAGTGAATACATGTAAGGTGCCGGGCTCAGAGCTAGTGCATAATATGCAGTCATCTCTTTTCCCCTTCCCCATCAATCTTCCTTCTCTTCTCTCTTTCAGGTTTTTTTCTTTTAATTTATTTTTAGAGACAGGGTCTCACTCTGTCACCCAGGCTGGAGTGCAATGGTGTGATCATGGCTCTCTGCAGCTTCCCAACTCCCAGGCTCAAGCGATCTTCCCACCTCAGCCTCTCGAGTAGCTGATACCACAGGCATGTGTCACCACGCCCAGTTAATCGAACAGGTTTTCTGACTCTGAGGCCCAGAGCTCCTTCTGCCATTCTACCTCTCTGGGGATAAAATATAAATAATAAATAAATAAATAATAAATCCCTCTAGAAGATTTTTTTTTTTTGAGATGGAGTTTTGCTCTTGTCACCCAAGTTGGAGTGCAGTGGCACAATTTCCACTCACTGTGACCTCTGCTTTCCTGGGTTCAAGCAATTCTCCTGCCTCAGCCTCCTGAGTAGCTGGGATTATGGGCACTTGCCACCATGCCCAGCTAATTTTTGTGTGTGTGTGTTTTT
>NW_012102554.1:2724404-2750064 GCF_000951045.1 Mandrillus leucophaeus | reverse complement strand
TTTTTTTTTTTTTTTTTTTTGGTAGAGACAGGGTTTCACCATGTTGGCAGGCCGGCCTTGAACTCATGACCTCAAGTGATCCGCTCACCTTGGCCTCCCCAAGTGCTGGGATTACAGGTGTGAGCCACTGCGCCAGGCCCAAGGATTTGTTTTAAACTAATTGGAGCCAGGCGTGGTGGCTCATGCCCGTAATCCCAGCACTTTGGGAGGCTGAGGCGGGTGGATCTCCTAAGGTCAGGAGTTCGAGAACAGCCTGACCAACATGGAGAAACCCCATCTCTACTAAAAATACAAAATTAGCTGGGCATGGTGATGCATGCCTGTAATCCCAGCTACTCGGGAGCCTGAGGCAAGAGAATCGCTTGAACCCAGGAAGCGGAGGTTGCAGTGAGCCAAGATTGCGCCATTGCACTCCAACGTGGGCAACAAGAGCGAAACTCTGTCTCAAAAAACAAACAAACAAACAACAAACTAAACTCATTGGAATCAATTACAAATAATATACTCACCCAAATAGTTAGATTAGAGGTCTTAGGGTCTATGAAGCAAACCCTGAGAGTGAAGGTGGGAAGGAAATGTCAGCAGTATAAGCAGGATTAACGTAGATTAAATTTGACAGAATCTGGTTCTTGCTCTGTCCCTTTCCCATGGTGGCCAGCCCTAGCCGCCCAGCTGCTGTTGTCTGTAAGCCAAAGCTCCTGCGTGTTCTCCTTCCAATAGAAAACGACTATGCGGAAACTCATCCTCCCTGGGCCCGAGGTGTTGGTGCAGCTGCTGAGGGATCTGGTGTGCTAGCCTATGTTCATGTGCCACTGCAGATGCCAGGAGAGTTCCAATGCCCAGGCCATACCAGCAGCTCCCTGGGTGATGTCTGCTTGGACTTAGTTTCACTCTGAAGTTGGGAAGCAATAGCCTACATTTTCAGCTAAATAAAAGCTGGAAATGGTGATTTCGTTAGGCCTGCCTCCTGTACTTCGTGCTTTGGTGCTCTGCTTCATTTTCCTGCCAGGAAGACTTTCCTAGTGCCCCTTTCCATCTGCTTGCATCCCATTCTCAAGTCTCTGACCAGCGGTTCCCCTCTGAAGTCCATTCCACAGACGTGTTTGCTCAAGGCTGCCAAGATACAGGAATGAGAACGCTTGCTGCAATGCTGCTCATAACAGGGAGACCAGGAAAATAACCCCAAGGGTCATTCACACACCAGGTTTTTTAGATGAACGACATCATGAGCAACTCGTGAGCATGAACACCAGGAATGCCTCACCATCTCGGCTCCTTGTTGATGACATGTCAGTCCCTAACATCCAGCCTGACTCCAAGGACTGAGATGATGAGCGTGAAAGTACTTTGTAAATTGCAAATGGTTTTGCAAACCTAAGGGATATGATGAATCAACAGTGAACAAAGTCCTTTGAGACCTTTCACAAATAAAGGCGTTTTATATATTTAAACCCTTGGCACTCACAAATTTAGCATTTGAGGTTTTGCCAACCTGTGGAGCAACCATATGGCAATTTGCCATTTAGCTGAGGCATGTATTTTCCTCAATCCACAACCCGAGTATCTCACACGAGGATGAGGAGTGAATGAATGAAGGAGAAAGGTTAAAATATGATTACATTGTAGAGTCTTTAAATACTCATTAAAAACAGGTATTTGTTCAGTATCTTTTGTGCTCTCATCAATGTGCCCTAGGCTATTGAGAAAGGAAGAGTAAGACGAAAAGGTGAAAACTAGAAATATACTATGTAATGGGAAAGACCATTAATATACTCGTAAAACAATTAGTGAGCACAGCAATATACAATAAGGTAATCTATAATAATGTATGTGTAATAAACTACAACAGAATTTTCCTTTATTTTGGATTCTGAGAAGTGAGTACTAACACAATGCAAAGGGATTTAATTACAAATGATTTGTGTAAGCCTGGTGCCATAGAAAAAGTTCTGGGGTTGAATTTAATTTTATCACATTTAAATAGAAAAATGTCCACCTGAGAATATGCAGCTGTAATTACGAGGGAGTTTTATTGGTTGTTACTGTGGCGTGTATTTATTTCTCTCCCATTTAACATTCTGGATGTAGGGAGTTCAAGGCTGCTGTGTAGCTCTGCAGTTGCCTGGTTTTCCTGCTCTGCCATCCTTAGGGTATGCCCTTGGTCTGTGCTCGTCATTATGGGCCCCCGATGAAGCTCTGATTAAGACCTCCTAATTTTGAGTGTCCTAGAACTTGAATACACCCCTTCCACTTATGTCACCCAGCCACATCTAAACTGCATGGTAGGCTGGGAATGAATTCTTTATTCTAGGTGACTGTGTGCCCAATAAAAAGCCAGAGATTTTATAATTCAAGGAAAGGAAGCACAGCTCACAATTGCTGCCCCAGGTCAACCTCTGTCTGTCCATGAGCCAATTGTTGAGATGGGAGGAAATCTGAATAGAGAAAGAGACAAGTCAGGCAAGAAAGTTGTGACTCAGGGTTTATCTCATCTACTGGGGGAGTTCAAGGGACAGTTTAATACTGGCTGTATTTTTGGTTTCTCTAAGTAGAAGTTTCATTTAAGTTATTGTGGAATAGGCTGGGTGTGGTGGCTCATGGCTGTAATCCCAGCACTTTGGGAGGCCGAGGTGGGTGTCCGATCACTTGAGCTCAGGAGTTCGAGACCAGCCAGGGCAACATGGCAAAACTCTATCTCTAGTAAAAATACAAAAAATTAGCCAGGCATGGTGGCACGTGCTTGTATTCTCAACTACTTAGGAGGCTGGGGTGGGAGGATTGCTTGATCCCGGGAGGCAGAAGTTGCAGTGAGCCGAGATCACGCCACTGCACTCCAACCTGGGCGACAGAGTGAAACCCATCTCAATAAATGAATGAATAAATAAATAAATAGTGGAATGATCTTCTTTGACATTCTGCTAGATATGACGGCTGCTTAGAGACAGTTGTTTGAGAAAGAATAAAGCAAGTCCTGACCTCCAGGAACTGGTGACTGGACACTGGACGCCACTCGTTCACAGTGTTGCTCGACGCTGGTCAGGTGCTCACAGCTCGACCATGTTGTCCTTCTGTTGGCCATAAGCTGTCTCACAGAGCACCAACCTTGGACAAGGTCCTAGTGAAACCATGGTAAATACAGACAAAGCAAAGCCACTTGATACTTTTTTCTGAGCACAGACAAAAAAGTTTCCTGTAGAACCCATAATTTTGATCATGACAGGATAAAGACAAATTCCATTTCCTAGGATTTGATTTGAGCCAAGGTCAATGAATAGCTTATTTTATAGCTTAATTGACGACAGTAAATAGTTTTGCAGTCTTAGATCCTGCTTATCTGTCCTAGGGAGGATAATTTGAACCAGGAGCCTGATCCCCAGGCATTTCTGCCCTAACTAGATCACAGGCTAAGGATGCAACAGAGAATAGTTTCAGCAGAGCCCCCTTGAAAAAAAAGTTATGCTGAATCCATGACGCAACATCCATTTGAAAGGAGCAAAGAGAAGGCAAAGATGCCATGATTTATTTTGTGTCATACCTAAATAATTAGAATAAATCCCCTTTTTCTAGCAGCACCTATAAAAATTTCATTGGGCTTTGGAGGTCTAAAGGGAAATTCTAGCATCAAGACATATTTCAGTTCCTGTTAATCCAGGGTTACCATCTCAGTTTTGTGAAAAGATGGAAAGAGACCAACTGAAACAGTAGCGTAGGAACCCAGCTCTGCGTTTTGCTTTCATATGTGACCTTGGCCACGTACCTGACCTTCACCTTTCTCGAAAAGAAAACAAAAATAGGCCGGGCGCAGTGGCTCACGCCTGTAATCGCAGCACTTTGGGAGGCCAAGGCAGATGACTCTACCTGAGGTCAAGAGTTTGAGACCAACTTGACCAACATGGTGAAACCTCATCTCTACTAAAAATATAAAAAGTAGCTGGGCATGATGGTACATGCCTGTAATCCCAGCTACTAGGGAGCCTGAGGCAGGAGAATCGCTTGAACCCAGGAGGCAGAGGTTGCAGTGAGTCGAGATCGCGCCATTGCACTCCAGCCTGAGTGACAAGAGTGAAACTCCATCTCAAAAAAAAAAAAAAGAAAAGAAAAGAAAAGAAAATGAAAATAGAGACGCCTGCCTTTTACTCCTCCAGGCATCACTTTAATGTGTATGGAAACTCTTAACTGTGAAAGGCTGTATATCCAGGAAAGGGGCCATTATATTCCTGGTGCTGTTGTTAATTTTATCAGGAGAGAGTCCTACACTGCCGACTCAGTCAAACAAGTAGCTTTTGAGCAATGGTTTTGTGTCCAGTCACTGTGCCTGGTATTTTGTGCCGCTGCCTTTCCCTGCCACATTTGTGAGCTAGGTAGAGGGGCACATTCAAGGTGATCACACTGCAGTGCCACTACTCGCAGATACCGTCTCACTGTGGGATTATACTGCTTACTCCAAGGAGAGATCTGGGCGGCATCGTTGCCTCTTGCTTTTGCATTTTATGTATCTATTTATTTATCTTTTTTTCTTTCTTCCTTTTTATTATTTATTTATTTATGTATTTATTTTTAGATAGAGTCTCACTGTATTGCCCAGGCTGGAGTGCAGTGGTGTGGTCTCAGCTCACTGAAACTTCTGCCTCCCGGGTTCAAGCAATTCTCCTGCCTCAGCCTCCCAAGTAGCTAGGAAAGGGTCTCACTGTGTTGCCCAGGCTGAAGGACTGTGGCACAATCCCATCTCACTGCAGCCTAGACCTCCTGGCTCAAGTGATTCTCCCACCTCAGCCTCACAAGTAGCTAGAACTACAGGCACATGCCGCCACCACACCTGGCCAATTTTTGTATTTTTGGTAGAGATGGGATTTTGCCACGTTGCCCAGGCTGGCTTTTGCATTTTAGGTGACGGATTTTATCAAGCTGACATCTGATTCTACCAATCAAATTTGCACTTGATGAGGATCTCAAGTCGAAGACTTTATTTGTAGCATGGAACTCACCTGCTGAGCTGGCATCTCAAAATACCAGCCAGGCATTACATTTTCTTATATGTGGGAACCAGCTAATACGTAGGTGGCTTGGAGTGATTCTGAGGGTTATTCTCACCAGACAACAACTGAAAGTTTCCTTTCTCCACTCTAGAGATGCCTTGGCCTAAGACATTGATTCATAGGTGCCCTGGTCAAAATGTCCTTCTCCCCTAGGCAGAACTGGAGACAGCTTTACCAGTCCTTACCTTCCAATGCCATTTTTAGTTTCTAAAGTGGCAAGTGTCTTTTATTTATTTTCAATACTTTTTACATATTTATATAATTTATACAGTGTTTCAGAGTTTATAATGTATTACTTTACACCTCATTTTTCGGTTGTAAATGGAATAAAATTGATCAAGCCCCAAGGAGTGTCAGGCACTGTGTTAGATGGACTCTGGAGATTCAGAGAAAAAGAGACAGATTTCTTTGCTCAGGTGGCATGCAGCGCCTAGTCAAAAAATCAGTTGTGTTATGTCTAATTAAAGTCAAGACGGCATGTGAAATCCAGTAATACAGATGAGTCCTAGGCACAGCATGTTTCCTCCTGGCCTCATGAGTTAGGTTGTGGCACCCTTGTCGTGAATGAGAAAAGTGAGACTAAGCGGCCTTAAGTGACTGCAGTGGTCACCCAGCTAAGGTGGTCTGACTTCTAAATACTAGCCTTGTCTACCCAGCACACTGCCCCACCTCTCACCTTGCGAGCATTCTTTTGCAGTATGTTGCCGTTTCAAGATGGCATGTTAATGTCTGTGATCATATAGAAGTTCTATTTTGGGGTGCCTTTTTTCTCAAGACATTTAGGACAGTGTCTTCGTTATTTGGACATGTCCCTAAATCTTACTTGAGTCACAAACTGATCCCTTCATTGGCATGCCGGTTTCTGTTAGCCTCAACTTTTCTTGCCTTTTTCTCCTGCCCCCCGCCTCCACATCTGATGCTCATCGTACCTGGGACTTTCCTGAGAATTGGCCAGACCCCATGTTCTTATTACCTCCAACAGAGGCTTTACTTCTGCCAGGCAGGGGACAAGCCTACCTTTATTTAGGTGTTCTGTTTGCATTCATTTGAAACTAAGTTTGAGGGCAGGGGAAGGTAAGTTATTTGAAGTGTGTAGCAATTAGGATGAGAATATATATTAGGAAAAATGAATCAGTAGTATTGCAGATGATGTCTTGATGTTATCAGAATAACTCATTGATATGACATCTTCAGGTTAGCTTTCCCGTTCTCTCTCTTGGAAGTCAACCCTGTGAGGTTGGAAACAAGAGTTTAAGAGAATCCCCTGGGCCACCCAGCTGGTAGTAAGTCACAGAAGAGGAATTTGGAATCTGCTCTTCAGGCTCCAGCGCTAAGCCTCTTCTCTCTGCTAGGTCATGGCAGAGTATGGACTTGGCCACGATAAAGCTGCCTCAAGGACCTAGGAGAGTGATTGTTACTGACTGACATGATTCCTCCCAGCATCCAAGAAGATCTCTTCAATTAAACATTATAGCCTTCGGGTATTAGCCCAGGAGACACAGTTGAGGGTCCTAGGTGCTTTCATCTAAGGCAGGGTTGTTGAGTCTGTGAGAGGATGAGGGCATCTCAAAAGAAGGCTAGCTTTCAGGATTGCACAGAGATGTACCTGCTGCCAGCAGACTGGTGTTAAATGTCCTGGGAATGAGGACATTTCTGAGGAAAAGAGAAGGGAAATTTTGGTGACTACAAGTTGCTATAGTTTAAATGGGGGAATTAATCTATTTTTAAATGCTCAGATGTAAAGATACATTCTTATTGTTGAATCCACATTTTCCTCAGAAGAGGGTGGATACATTAATTAAGGAGATGTTTTTATTACATCTTGAGGATTCGGAGGCTGCCACTGATAAAATGTAAAAAGGAAAGCAAATGGGCCAGGTGCGGTGGCTCACACCTAGCACTTTAGGAGGTCGAGGCAGGCATATCACCTGAGGTCAGGATTTCAAGACCAGCCTGGCCAACATGGTGAAATGCCATCTCTACTAAAAATACAAAAATTAGCTGGGTATGGTGGCAGGCACCTGTAATTCCAGCTACTCCAGAGGCTGAGACAGGAGAATCTCTTGAACATGGGAGGCAGAGATCGCAATGAGCTGAGATGGTGTCACTGCACTCCAGCCTGGGCAACAGAGCAAGAGTCTGTTTCAAAAAAAAAAAAAAAAAGAAAACAAATGATATACAATAAGCTCCCTCCTCCAAGAGTTTGTTATGATTGTGATTTTATCGTTTGGCTGTCTTCTTAGAGCTAGCCTGTGATCCCTTCAAAAAAGTCTGTCAGGATGTTTCATAATCATACCTCCAACCAAAGAGGGGCAGTTTGGGAATTTCTTTTTTAATGGGAACCCTGGAAGATTTATAGCTAGAAGGCGATCACAGGTTTCTAGATCAGTGTACCAGCGTTCAGCTTCCTTTTACATCATGTGGCCCACTTCCAGGTTTCAAAAAGTGTGACCGCATCATGGGTAGACTCACTTCCTCTTGTGCTTAGGTCTGAGAATGAGCGGGCAGAGTGGGGAAGTAGCAGTGGGTGGGGAGGGTGGGTGTCTGAGGATGTTTGTGGGAGTGTCCAGTGATTCTAAGCCTCGGAAAGTATCTTTGCCAGTAGAGACTCAGAAAAGGGAATGGCTGTGTGTGCGTGTGTGTGTGTGTGCCTGTGTGCACCAGAAATGGCTCTGTGTGTGTGTGTGTGTGTGTGTGTGTGTGTGCTGGGCAGGCAGAGCCATGGGAACAGGAAAACCCAGCACCCCCTTCAGCCTTTTCCCAGGGACTGGCATTCATTGCCAGGCATGCTGGTTGGGAAGAACTGCCCTAGATTTTCATCTAGAAGAGATTCAAGAGGACCCAAAGCCCAGGCACTTAGGACTTCACCAGATGATAAATTATAAAGTAGCTGACTGGTGTGTGGTAAACAGTTGCTCAAATGCCCTTTTAGTTTCTCAGTGGTGACAAAGTATATCTCCTGGAGATCTTACATTACATTAAAGATGTAGGGATTCCCGTTAGGATATTTAAAACCTTTGCCAGACAGGAGATGGTATCACCTACCTCACACCAAATTTGTGCGTCTCACAGCTGGGTATTGAGATTTTTAAAAGAGCAACTTCTGAGTGGAAAATTGTTAGGGAAAATCTAATCAACTTAATTTAAATGGCACAAATGATGATTAGAACTAATTATTGTCAGAACTTGGGCTGGTGTTTCTAAAATGAAACTACAGAGTTTCTTTAAATGGGGTCATCAGGTTAGGATTCCGTTTTCAAGAAAGATCAATGATTTGTGTGAACTCACAGTCTTCTCAGCTTACCTGGTAGCCAGGGGTAATATTTCACAATTAGGAGTGAATTGCATTTACGTTCTTTTTTCTTCATAGCTCACTCGGGATTTGTAAAGGATGAAAGAATCAAATCTTATGGCAACAAACCCCATTTCTTCACAATGGAACTATAAATGCAGACTCAAGTAATTAATTTGTAAACCTTTGTATCTTTTTGAAACATCGTCCTATCCCCAAGGCCTAGCATAAGTTTTATTGACCAGGTTAAATGACTGAATCAGTGAATGATTGAATAAATGAAAAATACAGGATGCAGTTCAGGAAAAAAAAAAAGACCACAAGAGTGCGGCGGCTATTTAAAAAATGCCATCCCAGAAATTACTGTTATTGTCAATTCCTGTTTGTGTTTATGAATCCTGAGGAATTTTGGAGTGCACTACCAATAATTTGTATCTCATTACTCAAGTCAAAGGAGAAATAAATGAGTCCTAAATGTAAACCTTTTACCGTAAAAATTGAAAACCTGTGTTTTTCCAGTGATGTGTCAGCAGTAGTTATTAATATTAAAATCACGAACCTACGTGCATACCTTTCGGAAATGGGCTCCAGGCTTGTAAAACATGTGGCCGTAGTACTGACAGAACAAGAATCTGTGGCCTCTGAATAAGCTCACTGGCCTTCATGTCTGTGCTGACTTGCTATAGAGACCAGGGTTTTTTTCTGAGGGTCTATCCCAGTCGCCGTAGTTGTGGAAGTGGTGGTTCTTGTATAACAAAGTGCCTGAGGTAATATTTCCACACAATAATTTTTAGCAAAAAGAAAATACTTAATGGCTATCCCAGGTGGCAGCAGATTCCCTTGTGGAAACAAGAATGGCTGAAATCAAAGGTTGGGCACAGAGAAGAACTTTCCTCTTTGTGGTTCGAGGACAGATGTTGGCAACCTCTTTGAACTGAATGGTTGGACTCCATCCTTTTCACTCATGTTGTCCTTTACCCCCAGTCCTCACCTGGCTTTTAACAGTCTGGTCTAAAAGAACTTCCATTTCTACCCTTTAAATAGGTTCTTATTTAATGCCACTGTAGCCAAAGAAGGAAGGGGGAACAGGATTGGAGTAGGGGTGAGGCTCCCAGGTACCCTGAGAGAGGAAACCAGACATGAACATCCCACACATAGCAGCTTTGCATATGGACAGACCTGATTTCCTTGTCTGCCTCTTCCCACAGTGCTGTCTGGGCCATTAAGAATCACCTTGACTCATAGTTCCGGTTTTCAGTTCAGCTTCTAGGAATGCATGATTTCACACCTTGTGGAGGTAGAACGCAGCATCACTGATCAGGGCGCAGCTATCTGGCAACCTCAGCCTCTCTGGAACTCAGTGGGCTGTGAGGAAGTCATGTATCTAAGAAGCTCAGACGCATACTCCATAGCCCTTCTCTGTCTGAAAAACTCGGTTTCGGAGTTTAATACATTCCCCCAGGGTACCAAATAACTAGATTTCTAAATGTAAATTTTTTCAGTCAGTTCCTAAGGTTTGATGAGGAACAGGGTATTTACATAGTCTTAAAGTATCTCACCACAAATAACTTTGCATTTATAATAGGAAAAATTACGCAGTGGGGAAATTGGACAAAACCAAATGATACAAATGAATATCACCTACAAATATCATGTCCCTCTGGACATCATACCCTGAGAAGGACACAAAATTATTTGCCTAGAATTCTAGCCAAAAATGTAAAAGATGAATCTAATTATGACAAATATCAGACAAACTCAGACAGAGGAAAATTCTATAAAATAACTTGCCTGAACTGTTTAAAATGTTGCCATCGTAAAAGACAAAGGAAAACTCATGTCTATAATTCCAGCACTTTCAAAGGCCATGGCAGGAGGATCACCTGAGCTTAGGAGTTCAAGACCTGGGCGGCAACATAGTGAGACCTCATCTCTACCAAAATTCAGAAAAATTAGCCAGGCATGGTAGTGCACCCCTGTAGTCCCAGCTACTCCAGGGCTGAGGTGGGAGGATCACTTGAGCCCAGGAAGTCAAGGCAGCAGTGAGCCCTAATTGCACCACTGTATTCCAGCCCGGGCCACAAGAGCCAGACCGTGTCTCAAACAAATAATAAAAAATTAAAAAGCCAGACACGGTGGCTTACACCTGTAATCCCAGCACTTTGGGAGGCTGAGGCAGGTGGATCACTTGAGGTCAGGAGTTTGAGACTGGCCTGGCCACCAATGTAAAACCCCATCTCTACTAAAAAAAAAAAGAATAATAATACAAAAATTAGCTGGGCTTGGTGGTGTGCACCTGTAATCCCAGCTACTCAAGAGGCTGAGGCAGGAGAATCACTTGAGTCAGGAGGCGGAGGTTGCAGTGTGCTGAAATTGTGCCACTGCATTCCAGCCTGGGTGACAGAGTGAGACCCTGTCTTAAAAAAAAAAAAAAAAAAAATCTGACAAATGTGGTACATGATCCTGCACCAGGGGAAAAAATAAGTCATAAAGGACATTATTGGGATAATAAAATTAGAATATTGACTTGTATAAAAAGTATTCTATCAATGTTAAGTTTCCTGGCTGGGTGCAGTGGTTCATGCCAGTAATCCCAACACTTTGGGAGGCTGAGGTGGGTGGATCACGAGGTCAGGAGATCGATACCATCCTGGCTAACACAGTGAAACCCCGTCTCTACTAAAAAATACAAAAAATTAGCTGGGCGTGGTGGTGGATGCCTGTAGTGCCAGCTACTTGGGAGGCTGAGGCAGGAAATGGCGTGAACCCGGGAGGCGGAGCTTGTAGTGAGCCGAGATTGCACCACTGCACTTCAGCCTGGGCAACAGACTGAGACTCCATCTCAAAAATAAATAAATAAATAAATTCCTGAAGTTGTTATTTCTGCTGTGGTTAATAAGAGAAAATGTCCTCACTGAAATATTCAGGAGTAAAAGGGCATAATGTATACAACTTATTTTCAAATGTTTAGGGGAAAAAACCATATACATATGTGCGTGTGTGTATGTGTGTGTGTGTGTGTGTGTGTGTGTGTGTGTATATGAAAGAGGAAGCAAGCATGGCAAAATGTTACAAACTGGTAAAGTTACTGAGAAACTAAACTTCGGGTAAAGAGTATGTGAATTCTTTGTATATTTTTGTAACTGTTATGTTGAAATTATTTAAAAATAGATGGTTTAAACAGCCCTACCTTCATTATCCTGCACTCAAACACAAAACAAATAAAAAACCCAGTTGTCTTCTACTCTGGGATGGATCAGCAATCACTAAAAGGACTAGGAAGAGGTCTCCATACCCTCTGCCCCTCACCCTTGCTCCAAAATCAAGTCCCTCCAGTTGATGTGGACGGTACCTGCAGACAGACACCTACCAGCATATCCCGACTGTGTTTTAAGGGCAATTAGGCCCGGGGAACTGCTGGGCAAATGAGCTGTTCTCCCTAGGCCTTCATGCTGGCCTGTGTTTGTAAGAGCCCCAGCTCTGCCCTGCAGAGCCAAGAATTTTCTCAGCAACAGTAATGGTGGCCGCAAATTGAGGTCAGTAGGAAAACAGATCTGTTTTGGTTTGTAATGTTGCACACAATTTGATGAGTGAACCGAAAAGAATGTACCCCGGTGAAGGGGACAGCCTGTGAACCCTGTGTTTGGTTCTGAATATCCTTGTGATGCCCAGCATAGGAAACAGGAAACATCAGTTAAAATGGGAAATTGCTGTGGGCTGGATTACTGTAATTCCTTGTCTTACTTAGAAGTTGGCATGGAGCAGGGTCCTTCATCCACAGCGTGATGTCGCTTGCTTTTCTATGCCTTGATAATTTTGCCCTTTCTTTAGGGTGGTGCATTACTAAGCTGAGAGGCTTTTAGGCTGGAATTGCTACCTTTTAGTATGCTTAGAAATTGTGTTTTTAAAGAGCTGTTTGTTTTTTCCCTGTCTCTAGGTTAAAAGCAGTCTAGCTCCACTGCTGGTTCTGGTTCCCTCCTCCTGCCCCCTCTTTAGGTCTAAGTAGGCGAGATTGAGCACACAGAGGGACTCACAGCTCAGCTTAATAATAACCCTGCAGTAAGTGACATAGCCATTGTTACGCTAGACAGATACACAGAGGTAAGTTCTCCAAAGCAGATGAGCCCGACCGGAAATCTGCGCGTCAGTCCTTCCCCACCTCTACCACTCCTTTGGGGTCCTCTAAAACAGAAGGGGAATTTTGCCAGCCTTTCCACACTGTAACATGGAGATAATTATACCTGCTCTCCGCCCTCCTCGCAAAGTTGTTTTAGGACTCGCCTGGGATGATTAACGGCTAAGTCGTGAAACACGAAGCAAATGTGAGGTGGCGTTATTTTCTCTCACTGCATGGGGATCTGACTACAGTAGTTGGGTCCTTTCCCTCTGGAAAGAAGACAATTTTTCTGCATGACCTGGGCTGCACCCTCTGATGGAGATTCCATCTTGGCTGCCTGTTTCCTGTCTCTAGTGCCAAGTACTCAGCCTTGCCTTCCTGGCCCTCCTTCGGTCGGCTCTATTTTCCTACTTAACCGAGGCTACCATTCCCTCAACACAAATCCCCCTTTCTAGTCCAGTTGGTCTTTTTAGGGGGTTCTCACGTGGTGAAAAGCTCAGTGCAAACACAAGCGATGTTGTCCTCATCCATGCCTTTGCTCTCCTTGTTTCCCTCTCAGGAATGCCTTTTTTTCCCCCTCCTTTCTCCCAATTCAATGCTTAAACTTTTTTCAGTCCTAACTCAAATCTGGTCTCCCTGAAGCTTCCTAGGATGACTCAACTTTTAGTGATTTTGTCTCATTCATTACTTCATTGAACAGGCATTTACAAAGCCATTTATGTGCATGGCTCTTTATTAGGACAAGGAGAGTTCAGAGATGAGGCATGCACCATCCTCAAGTCACTTACAGTTGAGAAACGGAGGGAGAGGAGATATAAATAAGCCATCAGTGGGGATCAGAGGACAGACAAGATTACCGATAATCTGGGAACTTGCAGGCTTTAAAGAGATAGCATTTGCATTGGGTCTTCAAGGATGGTCTATAGACTGAACATGCAGGATATTTGGTCAAGGTGGTGAGAACCTCATGGGCCAAGATGCAGAGGTCAGATGTTCTATGCAAAGAGCCCCAGGTAGACTGGTGGCAGGAGCATGGGGCATTGGGGGGAATCACACTGGCAAGGAGAGTGGGCTATGAGCTTGGCTAAGGAATTTGAACCTCAATGACTGGCAGGGAGGAGCTCCCCTGAGGGCAAGAGAAAGACCCTGTCTGTTAGGCCGAGTCAAACCCCAGTCCTGAGGGGGCTGAGAACAACAGAGGCAAGGGAACCAAGAAGACCTGTGTTCTCCCCCTGAGTTGCTGTGGCTGCCATTGCAAATTGGGAGTGAGAAGGCAAAGATACTGGCATTTCCAGGACATTTTGTGGTATGTGGCATGACGTGACCAAGCACAGCTATCCCTCACTATCCAAAGCTGTTTATTTCCAAATTCAGTGGTGTTTGGGTAGGGCATTTGGAAATAAGGAATGCTCCTTTGTCCAAATCTATTCGGGATAGGATGTAGTGAGATTCCAGATAAGAGGTGATTTATCAAAAATTTTATACAGATCTATTTAGTTACTGATTTTGGAGCTTGGAGAATGAGGGATATCTGCCTTTGAAGGAGCTGGCCCAGGAAAATCTCAGAGACCTCTAAGGGGCATGATCATGACATAGAACTCACACCAAACCATCTCAGAGTGTTACCGTTTGTCTAGTTGTTTAACGTAAGCGGGAGTAGTATAAAATGTTTCAATAGTTAGCAACATGCACACCAACCAATCAGGGTGGACGCCAGCCAGACAGACGCTCATTCCAGTGGGAACTGAGTATCAGTTCTGTATATATGTCAGGATTTCTGTTGTTGTTTTGTTTTGTTTGAGACAGGGTCTTGCTCTTTCACCCAGGCTGGAATGCAGTGGTGCAATCACGTCTCACTGCAGCTTTGACTTCTTAGTCTCAAGCAGCTTTGACTTCTTAGTCTCAAGCAATTCTCCACCTCAGCCTCCCAAGTAGCAGGGACCACAGGCATGCTCCCCCATGCCTGGTTAACTTTGGTATTTTTAGTAGAGACAGAGTTTCACCATGTTTCCCAGGCTGGTCTCAAACTCCTAGGCTCAAGTGATCTGCCCACTTCAACCTCCCAAAGTGCTGGAATTACAGGTGTGAGCCACCACACCTGGCCATATATCTGGGTTTTTTGTTTTGTTTTGTTTTTGCTAAATCAGATGAAAAAACTTTTGAAGGCTTCATTTACCTTTTCTGAATTCACTGTGATGCCTAAAACAACACTGTGCATATGTTAGGGGCTTAATATTTTAGATTTAGCTGAATTTCATTAGCTTTATACATATTTTTTCATTTCACAAAAAATACTTATTTTATTTTGAGAGGGAGTCCTACTCTGTCGCCCAGACTGGAGTGCAGTGCTGTGATCTCGGCTCACTGTAACCTCCGCTCCCAGGTTCAAGTGATTCTCCTGCCTTGGTCTCCCACGTAGCTGGGATTACAGGTGCCCACCACCATGCCTGGCTAATTTTTGTATTTTTAGTAGAGATGGGGTTTCACCATGTTGGCCAGGCTGGTCTCAAAATCCAGACCTCAAGTTAATAATAATGCCAATGTTATGGATTGTTGGGACAATTAAATGAGTTAGGATATGTAAAGCGCTTAGAATGTTGCTTGGCAGATAGTGAACCCTCAATTAACTGGGAGGGGGTTTCATTCTAAGCCAGTGTGCCTTCCATCTGGTCGATTGGGGTGATCGTCCGCTGCCCTTCTTTTCCTAGCAGAATAAAAAGGGTGCTTTGCTGAGTTCTGAACTGTTTTCTCCCACCACAGTTGAGACTTACTCCTTACCTGTGGTGTTCGGACCACTGGTACCCCGTGCCTCCCTGCTCAACTCCAGAAAAGTGGCTTTCCGAGCCCAGCAAACAGGACAGTTTAAACAGTTTATGAGCCGAGGCCTCCCCTTTGTCTACAAACTCCCATTTGCCTGCCACCTCCGATCCTATGGGATAGATCCCCCTGACACTTTATACAACAAGTTCGCCTCTCAAGCTCTGGCTTGTAGAAATTCAGTGCCTTCTTTGGTGATGTGGATGCCTGAAGTAGTAGATAGTGGGCTATGTTCAGATAAGAAAAGACCCCCTAAATGGGTGGACCCGTGCTTATTTCACGGTCTTGTTTGTAGCTATAGTACTGTCGCAATTCAGTTGAGATTTTCATCACACTGGTCAGGAAATTCATAGTGAAGGTTACTACAGCAACCTTAACTCTGCTCTGGAAAGCATAGCCCTTACAATGGGGCCTTTCAGAGGCTGGCCCTGGAGCCGGGCAGTGATTCAGTCTATTCAAAACACAATGGAGCAAACCAGAATAGAAAGGAGCTGCACATTGTTTTAGACCTCCCATTGCCATCTGTAGCATTTTGCATTGTTGTCCATCCTTGCGGCCAACGTGAGTTTTAGTTTCTCTAGTAACGCACTTCAAATTTCAGAACTCATATACCTGTCAGTCGTAGTACATTTCATGGGAGTATAAATACTAATACTAATTCTGTAGTGGTGTACAAACTCACAGCCAGAAGATGCTGCAGAAACACATGTAAGAAAAGGTGGATTAAGACTTTTCATTTGGAGACAAGGGAATCACCCATTGGATATGTTTGAAAATATTCAAACCACTCTTCAAAACTGATGAATTTGCCTTGAAATCCTGTAAAACGATCATGGATTTTTTTCTTTAAAAAGAATGAAATCTTTAAATGACCAATAGAATAAAATCACCCCTTGCCTTTATCCACAGCCACTCAAAACAAATCCACTCACCAAACAAAAATTACTTAACAATAGGAGCTGAATGGTTTACTTACATTTTTAAATCTAGAGAGTGTTGGGCAGATTTTTAAAAGCTGAATTTAGCTATTTTGCAAGTGAACTATAGTTATACCAAGCAAAAGAGCTGTGGTTTCCTTAGAATGGAAGTTTGAAGGAAACTTTTTCTTATTTTTTTTCCTTTAGAGCATTTATGGTATTTGATTTATTCATACTGCTTGCCCTGTGTTCAAACAACTTTTCTTTGTTGTATATTTAGATCTCTAGGGTTATTTTATTTCCTTCCCTTCCTTAATGTTTCCCTCATGTTTAATTTAAATCATTTGCTTTTTATCTTCCTCGGCATCTCAAGCTGTTTCTCTTTTTGTTAATCTTTGAAGAGATGGGATTTCACCATGTTGGCCAGGCTAGCCTCTCAGGTGATCCACATGCCTTGACCTCCCAAAGGGCTGGGATTACAGGTGTGAGTCACCACACCCGGCCACCTTTGTTCTCTTTTTGCTGCACTGAATTTAAAAAATAAATAAAAAATAATTGAAAGGTTTTTGTTTTTTGTTTTTTTGGTTTTCTTTTTGCGCAAAACTAGCAACTACTTCTGTATCTTAAAAACAGCAATCTCCAACAAACACCAACAAACAATCGGTGAAACCTTTTCCTTTTAACTCCAGTGAACTCGAATTGACAGGTAGTCACACCCAGGTATCTTTGGGTGTTGGTTATTTGATTAGGAGGTAATACTGTGTTTTTGGCCCAACTCCAAGAAAGGAAGGGGTCACAGACCAGCAAAGACTATCGGGAGTGCTGGTGCTGCTTTTCTTCATATTTTGGGTCTCTGGGCTCAGGTAGAAGGAGACTTTTGTGCACTTGGGAGCAGAGTATCATACAAATCCTTTCAGCATTTTTGCAACCAGAAACCATGCAAATGTTTTTGCAAATACGCTTGTGGTCTTGCTGGCAGTTTGTGAGCACGGCGCTCTGTTTGAGGTGGTGATGTTGACTTCTATTTTCTATTCATTGTCCTGACCCAAATCGAGCATACTGTTTTGTACATAACTGTGTGAGCACACTCTTTTGTACCTAATGCGTGTCAGTTGGTCTCCATTCCTTACATAAAATGATTTTTACTATTACTGCTTTGAGATAATTTGTGTGTTTATCCCAGAGCCTTTGACTCTCATTCCTGTCAGTACAGCAAAGGAATCCGGCATTTACTACCAGCTCTGACTTTGCAGGGTTGAGAGTGGCATGCTGTTTGACTTTGGAAACTATGTTAAAAATTCCTCCAGTGGATCCCTAGCTGGGACTGTTTTGGCAATTGATGTCTATCTTGCCTACTTTTTCTGAGGATGTCTGTGAGGTTATTTTTAACATATTCAAGTTGTCTGATTGTGCTGAGGCACCTTTGTCACAAAAGAAAGTCACAGTCTATTTCCCCTGCGAAATTTTTGAATGAGAAGCCCTCTCTTACTGAACACCAGGCATGGGGAGTCTGACTTTGAAGCTGGCTACGAGGCATGCTTTCAAGGAGACAAGGCAGAGGCCCAAAGATGTCGCAGGGTGGCTCCAAAGCTCTGATCTCAGCTTTGCTGAGGCATCTCCTTTGCCCATGATCTTTCTAAGAGTCTATCATTCAAGGTACCCAAAATGTCCCTCTGTTTAGAAAGGGTAGCTCTGTTCCGTAGCCAAAGCAACACTTCATCCAGTTTACCACTGTGGGACCTAAAGGCAGCTTCAAGGGTTGCATATGAATCCTGGCTCTCAGAGGACATCTCCGGTGAGATATTTTCACTGAGCGGGGAATCCATTTCTTCTGTCTTCTACCATAGCCTTAATAGAAGCTCTCGGGTTTCTAAAGCCACCAAATCAGTACAGATCTGGATTCCAGGACACCACACACTCTGTCACCAATTTTTTCATCTGTTAAATGGGGATCACAGGACCTCCCTGTTTCTAGAATTCTTTTGAAACCAAATGAAACAATGTGTGCAAAACACCTACCATAGCATTGGGCACATAGTTGGTGCTCAAGAAAAGCGATGCCCATTCCCTGTTCCACAAACATGATGGGGCACACTTCTTGATGTGGGTTGCCCTTTTAATGCCATATTATATTTCACAGATACAATGAGAAGGAAGTATTCTTGGAGAAGGAAATCCAAAAATTTCCTTGGATTTTCTAGGGAGTTGTGAGTTTTAAAGTGGTGTGACCCAGCCATGTCCATAATCACATCAGACATGGTCAGCTTATGTTTTGCTTTCAATTTTAGTGATTCTGGCAGGAGAGAGTTACTACTGGAAGGAACACCTTGAAATGCTACAGCCAGAGATCTCTAACTAGATGACAGCTTTCTAATTTCTGCTTGTATTGCCCCTCATCTTCTGGGGATTGCCTTTCTCCTCTCTGTCTGTCTTGTTTCTAGATCTTAAGCCAATGCCTTACCTCTCGCTTTCTGCCCATAAACAGAGGCCTGTGTCTTGGGTGGATGACAAGGGGTTCTGGGAAAGAGATCTCCAAAGTGGGGTCTATGCACTTCTGTGTGCAAGGTAACTCACTGGAAAGAACATACTAAAACCTAATTTGTGTTTATCTTTATATTGAAAACTAAGATGAAATTAAGCTGCTCCCATATTTAATATTTGGATGAACCCCAGTCTCCTCATGCAGTTTGTTTGCCAGAGGGTCAAGGCTCACAAATGGTATTACTTATTATTTGAGAAATTCAAATTATGTAGATGCCTGGACTCAGTTGATTATTTTATGGTAAGCATCCAAAATAGTACCTTATTTTTCTTCCCAGAAACAAAAAACTTTTGGTACAGGTTTGCTCCGAGGGACTGGAAGCAGAGAGCTGCACAGTGCTGGACTGGGAGTCAGAAGCCCCAAGTTCTAGTCCTGGTTCCAGTCTAGGACGGCCCCGTGGACACATGCTTTCACCTCTCTGACGCTCAGGTCCCTCATCTCTAAAGTAAGCGTTTTGGACTGCTTAATCGATAGGCCAGGCCCCTTCCAGCTACAATATTTTAGGGTTCTGAATGTAAATATAGAAGTATTCTACCCCTTCCTTATCCCTCCCCCTTTGTTGTTTGTTTAAACACCTTACTTTTTTGCCTACAAGGCATCAGTCTGTTGCTTACATGGTCTTTGTCACTGGCTTCCGTTTTGCTTAGCCTGCTGAACTCCCTGTGTGTCTTCTCCGCAGCTCCCATCTGTCTGCTACTTTTCTGTGGCGGATCCCTATACTCAGAGAATCCCGTATTCAAATGACTCACATTTATAGGGTCCAATTATACATCACTTGAGCATCATGAAACTTTACAAGTTCTATATTTTTTAGTTGGATCCTGTCTCTCCTGTTATCTTCTTCTTAGCCAGATGAGATGACAGTACCCAATCTCTTTCTTGAAATATCATACATCCAGTCAGAGCTATATTAGTGGCTAGCAGTATCCCAGTGCACTTATTAATAACTAATGCAAAACTTTACTTAGCTGCTACTGTGAGCTAGAGTAATATGAAATCTCTATGCATTATCTCATTTAATGCCCTCAAAAGCACTGATGGGGCTGGGTATGGCAGCTCACACCTGTAATCCCAACACTTTGGGAGGCCAAGACAGGAAGATCACTTGAACCCAGGAGTTGGAGACCATCCTGGGCATCATAGTGAGACCCCCATCCCTACAAAAAATAAAGAAATTAGCCAGACGTGGTAGCACACACCTGTAGTCCCAGCGACGCAGTAGGCCAAGGCAGAAGGATCACTTGAGCCCAGGATGTCCAGGCTGTGGTGAGCTGTGATTGTACCACTGCACTCCAGCCTGGGTGACAGAGTGAGACCCTGCCTCAAAAAAGAAAAGAAAGATTAACAACAAAAAAAGTAATATAATTATTTGCCTAATGTTTGGTGAGTTGGTGAGTGACAGTGGTAGTACTAGTTGGGTTTAAGTCAAGGAATAACTGTTTGCAAACTGAGAACTGTAAGGAGTGCCTCCGCCTACCATGCAGTCCAAAACCCATCAGGAACATGGCAGGCTCGCTGAGCGCCTTCACTCCGCACCATCGATTGCCATGTATTTGTATAACTATCATCTACTTTACAGGTTTTTATTTGACAATAATTGATAATCAATCATTCATTCGTTTTCTGATCCACTCCTTCTAGTTGAGGGTTGCAGGTGGCCAGAGTCTGTCCCGGCTGCTCAGGGAGCATGGCAAGAACTGGGCCTGGACAGGGCGCCATCCTGTCTTAGGGTGCTCACACAATCCCCCACACTCACTCAGACTGAGACCGTGTCAACACCCCAATGTACTCAACGTGCATGTCTTTGGGATGTGGGAGGAAACCCACACAGACATGGGGAAAACATGCAGACTCCTCACTGGCTGGACCAGGAATCCATTTTTCTTCCTCATTATCATTATCACAAAATGGCATCATTCGAGGACCTGCTGTATTGGCTTGCTGTTGAACTTTTAATAAAGATCTAAGCAGATCAAAGGAAGGCAGAGTCTACCTGTTTGTGGCCACCCTAGAAGCATACAACAGTGAGGGTCCTGGTAAGATCAGTGAAGCCATGCTGATCTTCCAAGTTGGTTTTTATTGCAAATTAATTCCAGAGCTTGCTGATTGAACTTGGGGCTGGGGAGGTGACAGCAACTGCAGGTAGCCCTCAGAAAGTCTGTAGGGAAGGACACATCCACGGAAGATAAGGCTCCCGTCTCTGCGTGCTGCAGTGCTTGCCTTCTGCACACTGGGCTTGCGGTTTGGGTGTGGGTTCTGAGAGACAAGCCCGTAGTAGGCCCATTAGAAGACAGTGCCTCCCTTCATGTCTGTTCTAGGGCTTTTAGTTGAATTATCAAGCTTGTTCTTAATTTTGCCCACCCCTTCTAAATTGTTCAAGCCCAATCCTGTTTTTATCCCACTCCTAAAGTTCAAGGTATGGATCAGAAGAAACGGCAAGATAGCCCTGCATCCTCTGTCAGGTGATGGAAGGGAGTGAGAGGATGAACTTGTTTATGATCACACATTGAGCTGCCCTGAGCCTGCAGGACCCTTGGTGACAATGATCTGCCATGTAGATTAGTGGCTGCTCTTGTGGCTTCTCCCTGAGATGTGCCCACAGGACTCTGATCTCTGCCACCCATGAGCCAGCTGTGGTCTGAGATCTCTGTTTGTAAACATGTCTCATTGATACTAAAGGCCCCTAGACCAATGCCCTTATGGCTACATTTTGCCCCAAGAGGGACATGGTGCCAGTGTGCCATAGATCAGAGCAGATCAGGCAAGCCAAGGGTCCAGAAGTGACCATGCCAGAAACAGGCATATTCCTCACTTCAGTCTTTGGATCAGCGTTGGCTAGTGGTTGTTGCGTTCAGGGAATGCTCCTTGCCCCTGAGCTTGACTTTTTTTCCTGGACTCAGTATCCCTATAGCACACCCACAACAGAGACTGTGCCCACATCAAGACACCCCTGATCGCATCCAGACCCTTCCCCACTTAGCACATCCAGACACAGTACCCCTAAGTGAGAGATGATACACCAACACCTTACCTGTGTCACCGCTACTTAAAATCCAACTCTTTCTACTCTTGTGGAGTTTCCACGTTGGCTTTTGAAAGACAAAGATAAGAAAATAATTTCGTCAACCTTATAAAACTTTAAAAAATTGAGTTCTTATTCAGATATGCCCCAAACATTTTTCAGAAAAATAAGGCAATCTGAGAAAACGGTAACATGTGAGTAGTTGGTTAACTATGTCAGCATACCTCCAGCATTTTGCCTGACTTATAAATAATGCATATTTTGTAAGCAGTATAGGAGAGATTCTTCCAAGGATAGGATAGTCCTGACTTTTTGTCAGGTTAATATCAACTCTGGCACAGCCTGCTGATAACTCTTTGCATATTTTTATTTTTCTCAGAATAGCAGTTAAATTAGGGTTTCTTTCTTCCATGGTACAGAGTGATAATTCATATTATGTCACAAGAAATTGTTTGGTTACCTCCCTGTCTTTATTTATATGCACAGCTGCTGCTATTTCTATCTAGTCTCCCTGCCTCATTACCTTGGCTTCCTAATTCAATTAGAGAAATGTATTGAGAGGCTGCTACTTCAGAGACTATCATTTTCAAACCACAAATTAGGACACAGAGTCTGGTAGGATTTTTGACTTATGAATCTGTTAGGCCGGTGCCACTAATGGCAAAAACTGCAATTACTTTTGCACCAATCTGTATGATTAATAAAAATCTTATCAATGGACATGCAAGCATTAATTTGGTATGCATTTAATAGGCTGACTTAATTTTTTCTTTTATTTTCTCTTTCTTAAAAAAGTTTTTTTCACTTTTATTTTTAAAATTGATTTCAGCTAATTAATTTCTTTTTTTTTTTTTTTTTTTTTTAAGGACAGTGTCTGGTCAGGCATGGTGGCTCATGCCTGTAGTCCCAGCACTTGGGGAGGCCAAGGTGGGTGGATCACTTGAGGTCAGGAGTTCTCTATTGAAAATACAAAAAAAAAAAAAAATTAGCTGGGCGTGGTGGTGGGTGCCTTCTGTAAGCCCAGCTGCTACTTGGGAGGCTGAGGCAGGAAAATTGCTGGAACCCGGGGGGCGGAGATTGCAGTGAGCCAAGATTGCACCACTGCACTCCAACCTGGGCCACAGAGTGAGACTCTGTCTCAAAAAAAAAAAAAAAAAAAGACAGTGTCTTGCTACGTTGCCCAGGCTGGTCTCAAACTCCTGGCCTTAAGTGATCTTTCTGTCTCGACCTCCACTGGGATTAAGGACATGAACTGCCATGCCTTGCAAGATTACTTTAACTGTAAATAATAAAATTCTGTGAAACTGGCCTTGCCCAAGGCACAGAGGCATGTGAGAGGTAGAGCTTGTACCCAAGTCTGTTGATTTTAATCAATTGCTAGATTAGGAAGAAAAGTTACATTCCTGATTTGTATTATTGAATGTCTAAGAGCTTTGCACTTAAAAACAAGAGTGATGATGGGGGAGCTATCTTAAGGGACTGTTAAATGCTAGATGCATATGACATGCTAGCAGAACCACAGCTGAAAAGACAGGAACTAACATCAGTGTGACTCTTTTGTCATTTGATTAAAATATAATCAAGAGTAGAAGCGAAATGAGCATTTGTCATATTAAGGAATCTCAACCATTTGATTCCTATTATTCTGTAGCTTGAAATGTCCTTACCTCACTAATGATGTGGTGAAGATTAGCCTGTTACTCTGTTTAAAAAGTTAATTATCCAGGTTGGGCACGGTGGCTCACACCTATAATCCCAGCACTTTGGGAGGCTGAGGCAGGAGGATTGCTCAAGCCCAAGAGTTTGAGACCAGTCTGGGCAGCATAGTGGGACCCTGTCTCTTAAAAAAAAAAAAAAATTGTTTTTTGGTAGAGAAACACAGCCAGGTATGGTGGTGCACACTTGCAGCCCTAGCTACTAGGGAAGCTAAGGAGGGAGGATTAATTGAGCCCTGGAGGTTGAGGCGGCAGTGAGCTATGTTTGTACCACAGCACTCCAGCCTGCGTGACAAAGTGAGACTCTGTCTCAAAAAAAAAAAAAAAAAAGTAATCATCCAGCCTCAAATGTCTGTTACTCTTAACTGGACTACTTACAAGTTTAAGAGAGGGAGAATTGTTTTTAGGGGCCATATCTCTTCCCTTTGACCTCCTGAGTTGGGGGCAAATAGGAACGCTTTGGAAACTTATTTCTTCCTTGGAGCAGACTCTGGGCCCAGGACTCCCATTTACCCCACGATAGCTGCTGCCACAGTGCCGCCGTGTACCTGCAGCAAACATGGTCTGAGGTGAACCAATGTAGCCTGGAATTTATTCACCCAGCTAGTACAGATTGGACACTCCCATGCTCCAGGCACCACCTTGCTGGGGGGACATGGCAGGGGGCAGAGGTCATCCCAAGGCTGACCCCCGGGCATGGAACTTTCTCTGTCTTGTGTGAGGATGTGCAGAGCCAGGCTGCTCTGTGGGCTTCTAGCTGCAGGGCTTTGTACCAGGTATTCTGTTTACCACATGGTACTTCTTTTTCTTCTGTTAAAAAAAAGAGGATAATACAAGTACTTGGTGGTGTCATTGGGCAGAAGAAAGAAGTTGATACATGATACATAGTAAACATGCAATAAAGCCGTTACTATGAACTTTAGAACTATTGCTGTTTCCAGCTGCTGTTACTTTATTATGAGAGGCAGTAGGTACAGTGTTTGAGGGCAGAGATTTGGAGCAGACCACCTGGGTTTGAAGCCCAGCGGTGGGAGCTGAGCAAGTTACTCCACCTCCCTGTGCTTCATTCAGTTTCCTGCCTTGTGAAGTTGTAAGGATTAGATAAGTGATATGTAAAATGTTTACAGCAGTGCTTGATATGTAATAAGAATTAGCTGTTATGTGAGAATAATAATAATGTATTTCATTCATTCAACGAATACTTGGGGGTTGCCCATGCCATGCATCGTGGCACTCTACTAGGTCTTGGAGCAGAATAGTGAATAAGACTTGGTCCAGGGGTCAGTTTAATCAGGGAGTCAGGCACTCGGGTAATGATGTTAGAGGAGACTTCTAAACAAGATGATGTCTCACCTGTGCTGGGTGAGTTGAGTAGGCATAGAGTTGGGGGTGAGGTAGGGAGGAGTTCATAGAAGAATACCCTAAGCTGGGGGACAATGGGAATGTAGGTACTGAAGATCCCACCTCACACACACACTCTGGAAACACAGAAACAAAGCCCAGTATGATATGCACAGAAAATGGTGTGTTGGGAACCTCAAAGCTGGGAGAAAGCAGGGGTTAGAGATGGACAAGGACAGGCCAGAGAAGCCTCACTAAGAGTTGCACTTCAAACGCATGCGCAGTTACCTTGAGGGGTTCCAGACCAGGCTTGTGAAGGCAGCCACTGTCCTCTGACTGCCCGTCTCCCTGGGATGAGGGCAACCAGAGCCCTTTTCGTGCCCTGTAGGATGGATGCCCTGAGCATCTCAGAGAGCCTGGGCTGCCTCCCTCCACCTCCCCCTCCCTCTCCCTTCCCCCTCCTTCTCCCTTCCCCTCTCCGTGCTGCTTCCCCTCTCGCACCTCCTCCGCCTCCCGCTCCCCTCCTCCGTAGCCACAGCTGCCATCTTAACACACCTACCGCCACAAAGAGCGCCCTCGCTGGCCCACGGCCTCCCGGGCACCACCCGGCAACCGCTGAGAGGCTGTGCGGCCCCACGTGTGCCTCCAGGTCGGGATGGCCACGGGCTCCCAGGGCTCACGGGACTGCCAAGGTCTGGCAGGCACAGGGGCCTAAAACTTTTAAAGATAGGGAAAATAGGGAGAATAACAAAATTTTGTGGCAACAGAGAAAGATGTGAGTAGCGCCCATTCATTCATGTGTTAACCACTTGCTACTGTCCAGGGTAGGCCACACATGAAGCCATATTCTTTTTTTTTTTT
>NW_012102554.1:2709851-2723755 GCF_000951045.1 Mandrillus leucophaeus | reverse complement strand
CATAGTGGGACCCTGTCTCTTAAAAAAAAAAAAAAAAGAACACAAACACAGGGTAGGTTGTACTTGTGAGAACAAAACCTAGGCTCTCAATTTTCCACAGCAGAGTAAAATACGTTTGGGAAATAGAACAGAAGTTATTTAAACTCCCTATGGCTAGACTTGAAATTGACAAGAAAAGGCCCAGTAGGGAATGCCAGTGTGTCCCCAGGTGTGGAACATAGCACCAAGATAGACCTTAACATCGGTATTACAACCCCACATTGGTATATTTTACAATATTTGTCTTTTCCTTTCCTTTTTTAAACAGGGTCTTGCTTCGTCACCAGGCTGGAGTGCAGTGGTGCAATCACAGCTTACTGCAGCCTTGAACTCCGAGGCTCAAGCAATCCTCCCACCTTTGCTTCCCAAAGCCTGGGGATTACAGGCATGAGCCACTGCGCCTGGCTTACAACATTTGTCTTCGTAGCTATTTTTACACATTGAAGAAACAAAACTAGCACACCAAACTAGCACCAGGTTTAATCAAAATTATTAAGGACGGTTTACAGAAAAATTTGAAGCATAGTACTGGTGGAACGTGGATATAGGAAACTTGCTAAAATAGTTGAAAATGACTGAGGTTTGGGAAAGATTGCAATATGGTATGGTGTATGTCAGAAAAGTCATGGGGTCTGGGCGCAGTGGCTCACACCTATAATCCTAACCCTCTGGGAGGCCGAGGCAGGCAGATCGCCTGAGGTCAGGAGTTTGAGACCAGCCTGGCCAACATACTGAAACCCTATCTCTACTAAAAATACAAAAATAAACTGGGCATGGTAGCGCATGCCTGTAGTCCCAGCTATTCGGGAGACTGAGGCAGGAGAATCACTTGAACCAGGGAGGTGGAGGTTGCAGTGAGCCAAGATCACGCCATTGCACTCCAGCCTGGGTGACAGAGCAAGACTCTTTCTCAAAAAAAAAAAAAAAAAAAAAAGAAAAGTCATGGGGAAAGTCAGACATGGTAATCCTAGGGCAGACATACCGCATGGAGGGTGGGATACCTTCCTGCTTCAAATGGTGTTAATATTGAAAGAACCCGTAGGTTGAAAGAGGTACAAACTTGAACACGTCTTTACAAAGCGAAGAGGAAGTTACATAAAGACCTTGCTTTGCGACCTGTGGTCTGGCGATGGGTGGCTTCTCTTGGGCAGCGTGTCATCCAGGACACCCTTGTCCTCATCCTGTAGTGGGTTAGAGGTGGGGATGGGGGCGGCCTGGCAGCTACAAAAGTTTCCACAACAAAGCCTCTAAAACTGGGTAATCATCAACCTCACCAGTAAAGCCACTACACAGTTCCTGACATGAGATTAGTATTTGGTACAATGCTTCCAGAATAATCAAAATTTTTATAATATTTTTTCATCTGTGATGATATTAAACAGTGGTATTTGAAGAGTAGCTGGCCCTTAGTAAATGTCATGCACCGTAATTCATCACACCTAACATGCTACTGGTTATAAAAGGAGCATCATTATTTTATTTACTGCATTGAAAAATAAAAAAAACACTGCCAGTTAAGCTATGACACATCACTGATTATAAGACATCCTTTTTTTTTTTTTTTTTTTTTTTTGAGGTGGAGTTTCACTCTTGTTGCCCAGGCTGAAGTGCAATGGCATGATCTCAGCTCACTACAACCCGTGCCTTCCAGGGTCAAGCAATTCTCCTGATTCAGCCTCCAGAGTAGCTGGGATTACAGGCATGTACCACCGTGCCTGGCTAATTTTGTATTTTTAGCGGGAACGGGGTTTCACCATGTTGGCCAGGCTGGTCTTGAACTCCTGACCTCAAGTGATCTGCCCTCCTTGTCCTCCCAAAGTGCTGGGATTACAGGCACAAGCTGCTGCGCCCAGCTGATTATAAGACATCCTAATTTCAGAATGTGAAAATGTGAAAAAAAATACATCTTAGAGTTGACGGAACACATTAACTCTTCATTTACAACATCTTATCTTTGAACTGTTCATTGATATAGAAAAATGATCTTTTTGAGATTAACATTTCAGGCAGAGAAAGTAAAAGAAAGCCGTTGTGTGTCTTCCTTCTGGGGACCTATTGTTAAAAAAAAAGAGTTTGCTATATCTGCGAGCTGGAATAAACAAAAAGAATTGGAGACTGAGTTGACATGAAATAATAAAAAATATGGAAAACAGTGTCAGACATTTATATATTTCATTCTGCTTAGCGACATTCCTTCACATCCATTATCTTATTTGATCTAATTTTTTTTTCCACAATGAAAACAGCTCTATGTGTGTATATTTTATAGATACACACTCAGTAGAAAAATAAAACCATACAGAAAGTACACTTAGAGACAAACAACCATAACATTTTAACAACTGTATTTTTGTACAGAGATAGTGCATATAAATACTATCATATGTTCAATCAAAACAAAATTGGGGCTCGTTACCATCCCTTGTTATTTTTAACAAACTTTTTTTTTCCTCCTCCTTCTAACCCACTCAACCAATGTTGCTAGCTTGGTGTTCACCTTCCATGCATTGGATCATGTCATCATGTAAAACCAACTCTACCCCTAAAAGGATTGGGGGTGGTTTGATGGTTCTTCTTATTTGATCTTCCCAATGACCTGGGGGCAGTGTAGTGTTATGAACCCCTTTTTGCTGAGGAGGGGACAGGCTCTGAGAGGTGGAGTGATTTGTGTGACACTCTATGGCTAAGTGGCACAGGGTCTTGGCTGGGAGGGCTAGTCTTTGAGAGTTGTCCTTGGCTTTTTTGAGATCAGGTTGGTCACAGATACAACCTTGCAGCCTGAGACAGTCCCAGTTGATGCCTCTTCCTCCAGCTTTATTATTAACAACTGTCTCTTCTGCATCAAAAGTGTCCCAGGTTGAATGGTACGTTATATGTTTGCTCTAGTGGTGGAATACTTCTCCAGTGGGGGCCAACTCTTCTGGGAAAGTTGATTCCAGACACCACCAAGAGATCACCGGACCCACGGTAGATCTGGAGCCAGTGTCTACCCTTGGACTTAATGATGATATTGGAAGTGAGCTGTGGTATAGCAGAAAGAGAAAAGGAAGTCAGAAATCCCTGTGTCAAGTCTCAGGGACTAAAGGAGACCATGTATGTGAAAATCCTACACAAATAATGAATTTGTGGTATGGGCACATATATTTAAGTGGATGAAACTTTATGAATGAGCACAAACTCCATATTCATTGAGTATTCTCTGCCCCAAGCCTCACATGCCAACCCCCCAGTGCACTTTTCCACCCACTCCAAGCAAAGGCAACATGGTGCATTATGACCCCAGGCTTCAGTTTCTCCATTTGTGAAATAGTGCAGAAATTATAATACTTGTGTCTTGCAAGTGTTGTGAGAATTAAATGAGATAATTATGTAAAAAGCATTGGCACATATTTCTGGTTTCAGTAAATGTTAGTTCCAATTACCTAGGGGTGTAAGGGAATGAGAGTGGTTTGTTGGCTACTGACTACCCTGTCCCCTGTGCACTGTTCCAGAAACACTTTTTCTTTGTATTGTACTCTGTGCACTGAAGTCCAGCACACACATACTTGCTTCAGAGACACATCTTCCCATCACCAAAATATTGGGTTTAAATTTCATAAAGTTGAAATAAAGTGCAAGCCCATTGCTGGTTTGCAGACCAGTTTGCAAGCCCACTGCTTTGTATGTAGCAGACAAATATTTTTGGCTGAGTTTTCATAATTTGCAATGGAAATAAATGTTTTTGTCCAGTAAAATGGCAGAAATGTAAAAGGTGGAATTCCAGAATGTCTTAAAATTAAAAGATCAAAGTGTTAGCAGGTGGTTCCTTTCCTGTTATTACTCACGGAGACAGAAAAATCCCATTAAAAAACAAGCTCAGTTCGACTGCAGGCCAGAGTGTTACCCATTGTCCATTGTTCACCATAAGAGTATGGTTTATCTGCTTCTCGGGGTGATCCACTTATAACACGGGGGGCATTCTAGTCCCAGGTTTTCTGAAGTCAGATCTGCTGTCCTATTGTGCTCATGGGCCACGTGAATGGCCCAGACATGATACTATCTTATTGTCCGGACAGCATCTTCCAATCACCTTTCAAACCTGGACTTAGCACAGAATCCAGTCTTAGGACAGTCCTAGCTTTTGACTTTGAGAGTTTGGTCAGTGTCCAACAGCACCCCAGAAAATGCTCAATTATATTGATGTTTCTATTTCTTTTAAGATTTTACTGACACATGCATATGGTTAAAAATTGTGAACTGTACAGAAAGGTCTAAAATGGAAAATAAAAGTTACACATCTCTTAGAACTCCAGGTTTTCTCCCCAAAAGTACCAACAAAACAATTATAGCACACATGCCTTTTTAAAAAAAATTACACAAATTCAATAATTCCATTTCTGTTCCACATATTGACTACTCTTTCAGTGAAAGTGTCTTGAAGCTCTTTCCATATCAGTACATGCAAGTTCCTTTAATGACTGCAAAGTACTCCTTTGCAGAGTGTGCTGTATTCCACTCAACCAATGTTGCTAGCTTGGTGTTCACCTTCCATGCATTGGATCATGTCATCATGTAAAACCAACTCTACCCCTAAAAGGATTGGGGGTGGTTTGATGGTTCGTCTTATTTGATCTTCCCAATGACCTGGGGGCAGTGTAGTGTTATGAACCCCTTTTTGCTGAGGAGGGGACAGGCTCTGAGAGGTGGAGTGATTTGTGTGACACTCTATGGCTAAGTGGCACAGGGTCTTGGCTGGGAGGGCTAGTCTTTGAGAGTTGTGCTTGGCTTTTTTGAGATCAGGTTGGTCACAGATACAACCTTGCAGCCTGAGACAGTCCCAGTTGATGCCTCTTCCTCCAGCTTTATTATTAACAACTGTCTCTTCTGCATCAAAAGTGTCCCAGGTTGAATGGTACGTTATATGTTTGCTCTAGTGGTGGAATACTTCTCCAGTGGGGGCCAACTCTTCTGGGAAAGTTGATTCCAGACACCACCAAGAGATCACCGGACCCACGGTAGATCTGGAGCCAGTGTCTACCCTTGGACTTAATGATGATATTGGAAGTGAGCTGTGGTATAGCAGAAAGAGAAAAGGAAGTCAGAAATCCCTGTGTCAAGTCTCAGGGACTAAAGGAGACCATGTATGTGAAAATCCTACACAAATAATGAATTTGTGGTATGGGCACATATATTTAAGTGGATGAAACTTTATGAATGAGCACAAACTCCATATTCATTGAGTATTCTCTGCCCCAAGCCTCACATGCCAACCCCCCAGTGCACTTTTCCACCCACTCCAAGCAAAGGCAACATGGTGCATTATGACCCCAGGCTTCAGTTTCTCCATTTGTGAAATAGTGCAGAAATTATAATACTTGTGTCTTGCAAGTGTTGTGAGAATTAAATGAGATAATTATGTAAAAAGCATTGGCACATATTTCTGGTTTCAGTAAATGTTAGTTCCAATTACCTAGGGGTGTAAGGGAATGAGAGTGGTTTGTTGGCTACTGACTACCCTGTCCCCTGTGCACTGTTCCAGAAACACTTTTTCTTTGTATTGTACTCTGTGCACTGAAGTCCAGCACACACATACTTGCTTCAGAGACACATCTTCCCATCACCAAAATATTGGGTTTAAATTTCATAAAGTTGAAATAAAGTGCAAGCCCATTGCTGGTTTGCAGACCAGTTTGCAAGCCCACTGCTTTGTATGTAGCAGACAAATATTTTTGGCTGAGTTTTCATAATTTGCAATGGAAATAAATGTTTTTGTCCAGTAAAATGGCAGAAATGTAAAAGGTGGAATTCCAGAATGTCTTAAAATTAAAAGATCAAAGTGTTAGCAGGTGGTTCCTTTCCTGTTATTACTCACGGAGACAGAAAAATCCCATTAAAAAACAAGCTCAGTTCGACTGCAGGCCAGAGTGTTACCCATTGTCCATTGTTCACCATAAGAGTATGGTTTATCTGCTTCTCGGGGTGATCCACTTATAACACGGGGGGCATTCTAGTCCCAGGTTTTCTGAAGTCAGATCTGCTGTCCTATTGTGCTCATGGGCCACGTGAATGGCCCAGACATGATACTATCTTATTGTCCGGACAGCATCTTCCAATCACCTTTCAAACCTGGACTTAGCACAGAATCCAGTCTTAGGACAGTCCTAGCTTTTGACTTTGAGAGTTTGGTCAGTGTCCAACAGCACCCCAGAAAATGCTCAATTATATTGATGTTTCTATTTCTTTTAAGATTTTACTGACACATGCATATGGTTAAAAATTGTGAACTGTACAGAAAGGTCTAAAATGGAAAATAAAAGTTACACATCTCTTAGAACTCCAGGTTTTCTCCCCAAAAGTACCAACAAAACAATTATAGCACACATGCCTTTTTAAAAAAAAATTACACAAATTCAATAATTCCATATCTGTTCCACGTATTGACTACTCTTTCAGTGAAAGTGTCTTGAAGCTCTTTCCATATCAGTACATGCAAGTTCCTTTAATGACTGCAAAGTACTCCTTTGCAGAGTGTGCTGTATTCTGATCAGTCCCTTAATGATGCTTCTGTTTCCCTATTACAAACTTTGCTACAGTGAACAACCTTGCCTATGTATCTTTTGCAGGTATATCTTGAGGTAATCCCTAAAATATACAGTTGCTGGCTCAAAAAAGATGAGGCTTTGATTTTTTTTTTGTTTGTTTTGTTTTGTTTTGTTTTTTTGTTTTTGAGACGGAATCTCGCTCTTTTGCCAGGCTGGAGTGCAGTGGCACGATCTCAGCTCACTGCAACCTCCGCCTCCTGGGTTCAGGCGATTCTCCTGCCTCAGCCTCCTGAGTAGCCAGGACTATAGGCACATGCCACCATGCCCAGCTAAATTTTGTATTTTTAGTAGAAACGGGGTTTCACTATGTTGGCCAGGATGGTCTCGATCTCTTGAGCTTGTGATCTGCCCACCTCGGCCTCCCAAAGTGCTGGGATTACAGGCATGTGCCACAGCACCTGGCCGAGACTTTGATTTGTATTTAGTCAATTATGTTTATATATTGGTCTGTGTCTCTAAAATTTCAATACTGATTTCCAAATTGCTACCTAAAAATACTGTGCGGTATACTCTTTGTAGAAGTTTGGAAGAGTACTGATGGTCACCTCCTCCCCCCTGCCCTGTACGGGGGCCTTGTTGTACTTACACAACACACTTAATTGTCTCTCTTTTCTGGGCATTTGAAGGCATTTGAAGATGGTGGTTACCCAGTATATGGGTAACTCCTCCTTTCTCCCAGATGAATCAAAGAACAGTGCTCCCTGGGACACTAGTAAAGTGTTCGCAAAACCGCTGCTCTGTCGGCCGGGCCTACCCTGGGGCTGTCTCCTGGGCAATGAAGGTGGACTTTCAGGAGAGAATAATCCTCCCTGTGTATGCTGACTCACCTTTGCTCTTCCTGGTCCCCACCCTGGTAAACACACCCCAGTTAGTGAGGTTCCACCTTTAAAAAAATCAGCCAGGGAATCACGCAGCTGAGGTTCCCAGCCTCAAGGCTGAGTTCTTCCTCTGTGTGAGGGACTCTGCTGTTTGGGTGCCACCTCTTAAATGTTAGCAACAAACCAGGCTATTATGTGGATAGGGGCGTACCCTACTTTCCAGAACTTGCACATGAAGCAACTGCTTTTTAATAAACTACATCATCCTTAGAAACTGAATGTGGATCTAAGAGTGTCTGTTCTCAATCTCTATCTAATGGAAATTTCTCCCTCATCATTTGTAGGAAGTCTCAGGGGTAAGAGTAACTTTTCATTATTGTGACTACATTCACGTGGTAGCTGGCATGCCTGCCACTGCCCTCCTCCCTGTGCACAGTGTGCTGCGCTCACCAGGGGCTGCTGGAAAATGCAATACCTTGTCGAGTGTCCACCTGTTTAAAATGGTACCATTTTTAGTGTGGGAAGCAAAAGGGAATTCGTCAAAAATGAAGCTCGCCTGAGAGTCGTGAGGTGGTAGCCTTTGCCCTCTGAAGAGAATGGCTGTCCTCACACTGATGAGGAACCATCTCTGCTGCCCCCCCCCAGCACACATGGCAGCCAAACCTGCCCCTGCCTGTCAGCAGGGGTAGAGGAAGAAATGAGGGGCAAAACAGGTGTGAAGGGTTAGTTGCTCCAGAGCCCTAATGCATATTCTCACAATTCCAGGGTAGTAGTTTGTGTCTTAGAACAACTTTCAGCCTCTGCTCCCTAGATCGCAGGATTGTGTATGGTAACGGTGCCCCACCACCCTGCCCACTTCTAGGATTCAGCGGCTGTGTGCAGAGGCCGTGTGCCTCTGGACAAGTCACACTAGTACTAAACTCTGTTGTCCCCAACCCAGTAACAGAAAAGGGTTTTTGTTTCACTGTGGGGAACTTTTCAGCTTCCCAGGCTGTGCTGAGAGCCTGCACATCCATGTTTGGTTTCCAGCTTTCCTGACAACCTTACCACCCTCTGTTAGAGCTTCCCAGCTCAGCCCTAGCCCAGCTTTCGTTGATCCACCTTGTCCTTGACGCTCTGGGCAGGTCAGGTTCTCCCAAAGGCTCTGAGTTGCTCCCACCTCTAGGTTCTTTCCTCCCTCCCTTTGCCTCATCTGGGTGGGTTTTTGGGGGAGTGGGGAGAAGAAACACATAGTGAGGAGTGGTCACTAAAGACAGAAGTTATCATTAGAAAACCTTGGGCAGTTTACAGTTTTTCAGCAGTAAAATAGAGATAGTAATACATAGTATGGGGGGAGGGTTGTGAAGGTTGAATGAGTTCACATATGTGACTATAATTGCCTGGCAGAGGAGGGGAGAGACAGGGAAGGGAGACAGTAGTTAGGGAGGGAGGACAGAAGAGAGACAGAGAGAGGGGGGGAGAGAGAGAGAGAGAGAGAGAGAGAGAGAGAAACTGATATGTGACCTACTGGATATAAAAAAAGTATCAAATCAAAAATAGCTTTGGTGTTTAGTCTTTAATGCTAAGAAGAGATGGTCATGAATAAAAATTATATGTCTTTTTTTGGTTTGTTTGTTTGTTTTTTGAGACAGAGTCTCACTGTATCGCCCAGGCTGGAGTGCAGTGGCGTGATCTCAGCTCACTGTAAGCTCTGCCTGCTGGGGTCACACCATTCTCCTGGCTCAGCCTCCAGAGTAGCTGGGATTACAGGCACACACCACCATGCCCGGCTAATTTTTCTATTTTTTTTTTTTTTTTTTTTTAAGTAGAGACGGGTTTTCACTATGTTGGTCAGGCTGGTCTCGAACTCTTGACCTCGTGATCTGCCTATCTCGGCCTCCCAAAGTGCTGGGATTACAGGCGTGAGCCATCATGCCCAGCCTAAAAATTGTATGTCTTTTTAATGATACATTTTGTTTTGGAGACAGTCTGTCGTTCTGTTGACATGTTAAACTTAATGGCTAGAAATATCCAGTAAGTCATTCATTTAGGAGACTGTGAAGAAACCACGTTTGGATGGATCCATAGTCATTGAATCTTCGGTTCACATCTTGCCTTTGCTACTTATTAGTTGGGAGATCTCAGTTTCCTCCTATGTGGCATGGGAATATTAACCCCTCTCTCCTAGGATTGCTTGCAGTAGTAAGTAGATCATCCTCCACAAATCAAATAACTCGTTGCTTTGCATATGGTAACCACTGTCGCCTCGTTGGAGATCGCAGACTGGAAAATGAGTCCTCTTCGAGCACTAGAGACTGGGGCTAGGAATCTTCAGTGTCGAGTGATATTTGGAACTATAAGACTCAATGAACTCCACCGTGAGTGCTGTTCTACTAGGAAATAACTACCGTGAGAAAGAGGAGGAAACAGCCTCTGAGTGGGGGCAGTCAGGAATGTGTCTCTGTGCAGTGAGACACAGAAAGACTGGTGGCTTTGATGGGTTATGCTAGGAAGGCAGTTTCTTTGGATCAGCACAAACATATACACCATGACACAGAGCTTCTCTGTTTCTTGTCCTTTATAGAAGTCTAATAACCACTTATTAACAGCCCTTGTGTTTTGTTCAACGGTGCTTACATTTTTAGACGTCTATGAGGGCTAAAAAACAACCAACCAACCTACAGGTTGGTTACTCTGGGACCTTAGTTTTCTGTGCAGAGTTACCGTGGGTGCCCAGAAACCTGGAAAAGGTGGGGAGGTGAGGAGAGGAGGAATCACTGGGAATTATCTGGCTGGACGGAGACCATGGGCATTCAATGGAAATCTAATGAGTCACGCTGTGGCCAGTGCTTTTTTCTCTTTCTGCTTTGCCACAAGAGGAAAAGGGAGTGGTGAGGTCTGAGGTAATTTTGTAGAATTGATGCTGCATGTAGTTCTGAGAATGCCAGATATAGAGAGTTTCCCTCTGCAAGACAGCATGGGTGGCAAGCCTTCCAGAATCCCTTCCCATGTATCCTTTTCCGGTGGTAGCCCCTTCTTGGCTGATTTTAGAAGATGACTTTTCCTAGAGCCTCTTAGAACTTGCTGTTAGCAAAGGATCTGTGTTTCCCATAGAAAAAAAAAAGTAAACCATTTAATGAATTTTTAAAATAAAATTTGAAATGGCTTCTATCTTGTGTCTTTTCATCTTCTCCTCTCAAAAAGCCTCCTTTTCCCTTTTTTCATCCTAGTTTTGATGTCTGAGCAGTTGGCCCGTCTAGATACCCTTATTCAGAATTTTTCTCTCCTTCATTCAACGTCCCCCAAGTAGTGAGCAGGGAGGGAGCAGGGATGAGTCTCACCCAGTTCAGTGCCCACTGCACTTACCCATTGGCGACACTCCCAGTAGAATGCAAGCATTTGAAGGTAAGGGAGGATCTTCCAATATTGTCATGTAATATTTGCCATTACCTCATATTTATTAACTTTTTTGCTGATAAGTGTAGATTATAATGAATGTCCTTCCTCCTCTGGTCTCCTCTGGCAAATTCTAAATATCTTAGACCTACTTCAAATGGCTCCTTTTCCAGGAAGTCATTTCTTCTGCCTCTCCCAGGACAAAGTGGCCTCCCCTCCACTCCTGGAACACCCGTTTTGTGTGTGTATGTGTTGACTGTTATTGATGTGTGAATCACTTTGTTCCATCATTATCTAGGTGTCCTTCAAGGAACTTTGAACTGCCCAAGTGCTCAGCTCCCCAAGTGCTCATGAATCAACTTTGTTCCATCATTATCTAGGTGTCTTCATGGGACTTTAAGCTACCCAAGTGTGCCATAAGAACTTGGCATATAGCTGAACACATGAGGAACCCCACTACAGAAATGTCAAATGAAAGGAAGCCCTGCAGTCCACAGAGTGGTCAGAGGCCGCCCCTGGTGTGAAGCTGAAAAATGCTAGACGTAGATGAGGGCCACAGCTTCGTCTACCCAAGGGGGCCACGCAGGGATGAGGTCTTCCTCTCCTGGGCGTGTTCTGTGATCTCATTTCGTCTGTCCTGTCCACATCCTTGTTACTAGAGCAGTCATCAGTCATAAAAATGTAGCCATCTTTGGAATATGGAAAGACAGTATTACATGTATGACAGTGATAGGTTTATGAAGGGAAAGTAATTTAGATGACTTGAGAAATTATGACTGTGTGACACAGCCTTTGTGTGATACACATTCTTTCCAGTTCTGGGTTCTATCATATAATGTGCAAAACGAGACTAGAAAGTTTCTGTGTCGTTGCTTATTTTCACTGACAAACTCAACACAACAGTATGGTTGAAGGAGTCATCAGAGACTATCGATCATGCGTTATGCTGTATTCCTGACACTGTTTAGCACTTCATGCGTGTTATTTTGTTTGATCCTTACAGCAACGTTGTGAAGTGGGTCTGTCTCCCATTTTACAAATGAGAAAAGAGGTCACTTTGTGTCACCTCAGGGACACAGTGAGCTTAGGGAGCTTTTCCCCACTTAGTCTGTAGATAGCAAAGCTGGAACTCGAATCCTCATCTTATTGATTGCAGAATCTTTCTCTGCACTGCTCATTCTGCTACATTTTATTTGAAGAGTATTTGGGACACAGTGAGCGCTTAGGGAGCTTTTCCCCACTTTACTTAGTCTGTGGGTAGCAAAGCTGGAACTTGAATCCTCATTGATTGCAGGATCTTTCTCTGCACTACTCATTCTGCTACATTTTATTTGAAAAAATATTTGGGAAATTAACAGCATTTTCTCTTTGTTACTACAGGGGAAAACGAACTATCCTAGTAATTGTGTGTTTTATGTTCCCAGGGAAGCAAAGGTGCCTACCGATACCATTGGCAAAGCCACAATGTCAAGCACAGTGGTGTGGACGACATGGTGCTACTCTCCAAGATCACAGAGAATTCCATCGTGGAGAATCTGAAGAAGAGATACATGGACGACTACATTTTTGTATCCTTTATTGGCTGTTTTGGACATTTCTAAGTGATATTACCATGTCCATAGTTAAATTGTGGCTTTATGCTAGGTGCAGCAGCTCACGTGGGTAATCCCAGCAATTTGGGAGGCTGAGGCAGGAGGATTGCTTGAGCCCAGGAGTTCCAGACCATCCTGGGCAACACAGGGAGACCCCTTCTCTATTATAAAAAACAAACAAACAAACAAACAAAAAACTGAACTTGTGGCTTTATTCCTGCTTGAGAAGAGGTGTCTGAAAGTCTGAATGGATGCTGTGTGCTCACATTGTTTTCACAGTTTCAGAATGAGGTTTTGTATGTTTATATCACTTGGTTCAGGCTGTGCAAAGGGCAGAGACGATGTCCAATTATTCTCCTGGCATTTCACAAAGTGAAGACGTAGCCAGTATTTACCTATTTTCATCTGTAATATTGTCCCTTTGACATGCTGTAGTCATGCACGTGGTGTCTGAAACCTCTGCTCTTCCTAGAGGAAGTCCTGGTTTGCAAAGAGTTCTGTCAATAAAACATCCTGATTGCAAAGCAGAGACATTAAAGTCTGGACTTAAAAGGCTTAAAAATTTTGCCAGTTTTTCTGCATTTTAATGTTTACTAAAGGAAATGTGAGAAGTGAAGATTGACTATTGAAAATATCTGACGTTCTGGAGTTGTTCTTTATGTTTCAATTTTAGCTTGCCAGTTGCCAGTTTTTACGGGGCTTTAAAAAATGCAGAATGGAAATTTGATTCAAATGTGGGTTGACTTCATTATCAACAGGGAACTGTGATATTTGCTTAAGTTCCTATAGGATTCAGGAGTTTCGTCTGATGCAACTATGTAAAGATATAGTGGTAGAACTATTGTGAGAGTTAGTCATGGACATGCAAAACTCTGTGTGAAATCTACATAATCGTACCAAAAAGTTTAACTTTGATGCCAGTAGTACCTTCTGAAAGTATGGTGTCATGGATGACCTATTAAAAAGTGGAGTCTTTGCTACTGATGTAATACACATCTTAGATTTTTACCCAAAAAGCTTGGGGAAGAATAGTTTTCACATCAGTGGCTTATTATGATTACTTAAACCGCTTGTTTGACTATTAGCTAAAAGCACTGGAACGTATGCAGTAATAACTTTTGCAGGGGCTGCCTATCCCATCACTGGTAAGTTGGGGGCGAGGTGGGAGTTCAAATTATCAGGTATTTAGTAAACAATACTGTTAAATAATTAACAGCATTATTCCAAGGCATTGGGACCATTCTGACCAGTACTCTGCTGTTTCTTATTTACTATAAGGGAATTTTACCAATATCTATGTAGTTAAACCTCTGAACCTCTGTTTTCAAGGGTTAACAGATACAGTTGGATTTATTGGCTGCATTATAATTGCATCATTTAAAAAATTTATTTTATCTTTATAGCAATTTGGGAGGCCGAGGCGGGTGGATAACTTGAGATCAGGAGTTTGAGACTAGGCTGGCCAACATGGGGAAACCCTGTCTCTACTAAAAACTCAA
>NW_012102554.1:2705513-2709591 GCF_000951045.1 Mandrillus leucophaeus | reverse complement strand
TTTTTTTTTTTTTTTTGAGACAGGGTCTCTCTCTGTCACCAGGCTGGAGTGCAGTGGCATGATCCTGGCTCACTGCAGCCTCTGCCTCCGGGGCTCAGGTGATCTTCCCACCTCAGCCTCCCAAGTAGCTGGACTACAGGCACACACCACAATGCCTGGCTAATTTTTTGTAGAGATAGGGTTTCACTATGTTGCCCAGGCTGGTCTCAAACTTTTGAACTCAAGCAACCCACCTGCCTCGGCCTTCTAAAGTGCTAGGACTACAGGTATGAGCCACCGCGCCTGGCAATGTGATGTTTTAATATGTGTATACATTTTGAAATAATAAAATGAAGCTAATTAACATATCCGTCACTTCACATACTTATTGTGTGTGGTGTAAACATTTAAAATCTATACTCAGCAATTTTGAAATGTACATTATTACTTATATAACTTCTGTATCAGGGTGGCGACCCATGGCTGACAGACAAAATCTTACTTACCACCATTTTTTGGACAGCAGTTTTGTTGGAACACAGCCATGGTCGTTCGTTTAGTTGTTGTCTAGGGTTGTTTTCACACTACAGTGGCAGAGCTAAGTAGTTGTAACAGACTGTCTGCAAAGTCTCAAATATTTACTTTCTGGCCCTTTGCAGAAAAAAAAATTGCTGACTTCTGCTCCAGATACCTGTGCAGGACTTCCTTTTTTTGTTTTGTTTTGTTTTGTTTTGTTTTGTTTTGTTTTGAGATGGAGTCTTGCTCTGTCACCCGGGCTGAAGTGCAGTTGGCGTAATCTCGGCTCACTGCAACCTTCACCTCCCAGGTTCAAGCGATTCTCCTGCCTCAGCCTCCCGAGTAGCTGGGACTACAGGCATGCGCCACCACGCCCAGCTAATTTTTGTATTTTTAGTAGAGACAGGGTTTCACCTTGTTGGCCAAGATGGTCTCGATCTCTTGACCTCATCATCCGTCTGCCTCGGCCTCCCAAGGTGCTGGGATTACAGGCGTGAGCCACCGCACCTGGCAGCTTCATTTAATTTAATTGCACAAAAGCAGTTATGTTCAGTTGCAAGTTTTTATTTTATTTGGTCAAAATACTGAAATATACTTTATCTGGACTTACCACCATCAAAAAAATGCCAATCACTTTTACGTGCAGCACCCACAGCACTTGAAAACTGGCAGATAATTGATTAGAAGGAGCTGGGTGGCAGGATGTGGATCTGGACTGTCTGGCTTGGTCTGCATAGATCTGGTGACCGGAATGTTTTGTGACCTCTGTGCCTTGGTTTCCATACCTGTAAAATGGGAGTAATAATAAAATCTCCCACATGAGGCTGTTGTAGGGTGAAACGAAATGAAGAATGCAGCAAGTAAACAGTAAGTATGACTCATTATTACCACGCACTGGGGCAGGTGTGTAAGTGCTTCCCATATTTCCGAGTTATTTTCCAAAACTTCAACTGTAAAGTTGTTTATTGGAAATTAAAATTATTTTGCCACAGAAACCTAAGTTAGAAATGGAGGATTGACAAGCCCATGGAAATCTTCATTTCCACTGAATGTAGTAGTTGAACAAATTGTATTTTGAAATGTTCTTGGAACGTGGGCTGAACTTACTGCGTTGTAAATATGGAAATACGATTTTTTGATAAGCTGGGTATAAAAAGAAACAAATGATGTCTGTAGTCAGTCCCTCCTAACTGCAGACAGCCTCACTCCTCCCTATCACGATTGTTTCTCCCAAAACACCAGAAGCAGGGACTATGTCTTGTATATCTTCTTCAAAAAGCAACATATAAAAACCCCTTAAAGCAATACATGTTCATTTAACATGGTTCATACCATGCAGTCAAGCAAAAAGGAAAATACCAAAGTCACCCAGAACCCATCGCCAAAAGTTAGTTCTTATTAATCTCTTGGTGTAGAGCTCTCAGTTTAACCACATATGGTCATGCATATAGGTGTGCTTTCTTGTTAATTTTAACAAAAATGGCATCATCCTGCCTCATGTATTTCTTGGTTTCCTGCATCATTTTTGGCATGGTGCATTGTATTAAGTATTCATTGACAATTTGTTGACTGTTAAGACTTGCTTTTTAAATTCAGACAACAGAGTTTTTAAATGACTCACACAGAGAGGGCTGTTTATGCGCCTTTGAATTAATGCTTTTGAATCGATGACTGATGAATCGTGTGCTCTACCAAGGAAATGAGTTACTGGACCACTAATGACTTTATGTTTTAGAAATCTCTACCCACTCAATATATGGGAAGCCCAGCATAAATGTGCTTTCTATCATTAGCACAGAGTAGCTTTCAGCTTTGAGGAAGCTTGATGGATGTTGATGAAATAACACGGGTGGTCTGCTGCAAATCTTCCTCTGCTAAGTGATAAAAGCGTCCTTTAACACTTCAATGTTAAGGGAATATTATAATAGAATGGCATTACTGTAAGTAAGAGTTGGGTTTTTTCCCTCTCCTATGTTTAATTGTTAAGACAAGAAGAGACTTGATTTCACATTAAGTTATAAAATTGCTCACTTTATCCCTTCTATATCTAATTCCTGCACATTGTCTTGTACTGAAAGTCAGCATTTGGGGCAATCGATTGTTAATGCATTCAGGCTGAATGCACATTTCTTCTACATTAGGAAAAAAAAAATCCACTTTGAAAATGCTGACATTGTTTACCAATAAAACTCCATATTTTTGAGTTATTTGTCCTATGACAAAGAAGGTTTAATTTGCCATCTGTTTGTCATCAACGTTGCCACACTTTTTACAGTTACATTGTAAGATCTATGAGGAAAACATTAGTGTTCTCTGTTGTGCGTGGGGAGAGAGCACTTCTGACCACTTGGCTGACGAAAAGAGTTCCTGTGCAAAGCACTCCGTGCTCATTCGGTCCAACTTTCCAAACTTGTTTTTACTCAAAGACCGCACATTTTTAATCCTTGAATTAGGAGTCCAGACTTTTGTGCTAGCCCCACTGGATTTCAAAGCAGCGTAGTTGTTTTCGAGCGAGGCGTGGCCCTTGGCATCCAGTTCACTTGGAGGGGCAGCGTGCTACATAGCAAGATAGATGCCCGGCTGAAGCCAGAGCCTCGAGTTCCAGCCACGTGACTCTGGGAAAGTCACCTCACCTCCCTGTGCCACCTCAGGGATGAACCCAGGGAAGTCCACTTAACCAGCATAGGTGGTTTTGGGAAATTCACTGACTATTAAAACAGATTTTAACTGGCAGGGTGTAGTGGCTCATGCTTGTAATCCCAGCACTTTGGGAGGCCGAGGTGGGCGGATCATGAGGTCAAGAGATTGAGACCACCTTGGCCAACGTAGTAAAACCCCATCTCTACTAAAAATCCAAAAATTAGCTGGGTGTGGTGGCACACGCCTGTAATCCCAGCTACTTGGGAGGCTGAGGCAGGTGAATTGCTTGAACCCGGGAGGCGGAGGTTGCAGTGAGCCAGGATTGAGCCACTGCACTCCAGCCTGGTAACAGAGCAAGACTCCGTCTCAAAAAAAAAAAAAAAGAAAAGTTCAACTCTTAGCACTGCCTAATAAGACTATTGAAAACAAATATTTGAGGCTGAGCATGGTGGCTCATGCCTGTAATCCCAGCACTTTGGGAGGCCGAGGTGGGCAGATCACAAGGTCAGGAGATCGATATCATCCTTGCTAACAAGGTGAAACCCGTCTCTACTAAAAATACAAAAAATTAGCCGGGCATGGTAGCGGGTCCTTGTAGTCCCAGCTACTCTGGAGGCTGAGGCAGGAGAATGGCGTGAACCTGGGAGGCGGAGCTTGCAGTGAGCCGAGATCACACCACTGCACTCCAGCCTGGGCAACAGAGTAAGACTCTGTCTCAAAAAAAAAAACCAAAAAACAAACAGAAAACATTTTAAAGTTGTGCTACCATCACATTTCATAAAAGAAAGAATATTTTTACACCAAAAATGTAGGAAGGAAATAATCTAAGAATAAAGGACAGTTTTTTTATATTGAATACATTAAACTTTATGAAAAATTCAGTGCATTGTTTCTTTTTTTGTCATTCTTGCTGCAGGTTAGTGGAAACTCATAGATCCATGGA
>NW_012102554.1:2701908-2704643 GCF_000951045.1 Mandrillus leucophaeus | reverse complement strand
CTGAATATCTCCTTAACCAGGCCTTAATCAGAATTTATGTAATGTACTTGGTGAAAAATCAAGACTTAATGAGGTATCTCTTTATATAGCAGATTAACAGTGTTTAAAATGTTGGTTACTTTAGGAGCTCATAGGCAACTGAATTCATATTTACTAAGTAACCAAGGGATTGGTGGGGAGGTGGTACCTTTGGCTGATGGCCTGAGGGCAGCCCTTTATCCTTTGTGTGCAGTGATCAATTTGTCTAGGACAAGGTGGCAGTAACCACATTCCCTTTACAGCTAAGGGAAGAAGTACCCTCCTCCACGGAAGGAGCTTATTTTGCCTGTTTGTTTTTCCCTGGGGATGGATATAGACATGAAATAAACATCTTCCTCTTCTGAAGTGAAGATGGTTCTAGCAGTGCTGTATTTCTTTAAAATTGGGTTTGCCATAAGAATCATTATTACTTCATTCATTAATTGTTTGTTTGTTTTCTTTTTTTGGAGCCAGGGTCTGGCCTCTGTTGCCCAGCCTGGAGTGCAGTGGCATGATCATGGCCCACTGTAACCTCGACCGGCTTGGCTTAAGGAATCCTCCCATCTCAGCAGGAACTACAGGCACGTACCAACATGCCTGGCTAATTTTAAAAAATTTTTTTGTAGAGATGAGGTCTCACTAGATTGCCCAGGCTGGTTTCAAACTCCTGAGCTCAAGGGATCCACCCGCCTTATCCTCCCAAAGTGCTAGAACTACAGGCTCCAGCCACCACACCCAGCTTGTTCATTCAATTTTGATTAGGTCCTTACCATTTAGAAAAGATACTTTAAAAATCCACCTAAGGGAAGTGGGTTTTCGAGTATGCAAAGCATCACAGAATCTAAGTCAGTAGAGGCTGCCAATTTAGGGTTGCCAGATAAAATTCAGGACTGCTGGTTAAGTTTGAATTTCAGATAAATAACAAGTTACTTTTTACTATTTGTACCAAATATTACTGGGGAACATACTTATTTGGGACATAGTTTTAAAAAAATTCTTGTTTGAATGACTTTCCAATTTAACTAGTTTTCTGTGTTTTTATTTGCTAAATCTGGCTACCAATAATAATGTTAACACAGTACCTGCTTATCTTAGACATTCTAGCTTGTTGATCAGGAGTATGGGCTTGGGATCCAGACTGCCTGAGTTAGAATCATAGCTCTGCCATTTATAGTTTGTGACCTTAAGCAACTTTTAAAATTTCTCCATGCCTCAGTTTCCCTGTACAGGTTGAGTATCCTTAATCTGAAAATTCCAAATTTGAAATGCTGCAGAGTTTGAAATGTTTTGATAATCGACACGATGCTCATCAGAGCATTTCGATTTTGGGTTTTTGGGTTAGGGATGCTGAACTGATGGTGAGTGTAATGCAGATGTTCCAAAATATGAAAAAATGCAAAATCTGCAAAAAGCATTTTGAATAAGGGATAGTCAACCTGAAGTAAAATAGGGTTGTTAGTTGGTGCTAAGATGTAAATGTATATGTGTTTAATTAATTTTATCACCCCTTATTGAGTCTTGGCTACAGCATCATGGACGTCTTACCTGCTTGATAATTTTAACAGTACATATATGTGTCCTAAATTTTACCTCAAAGAAGGCAGGCTACTAATCTATCATTGGCCTCATTCTGACTTTGGCAATTGGGAATACATTTTCCATGGCCCTGCTTCCATTAACTCTTCTAATTTTCAGTGATGGCTCACTGTATCATTAGCATTTTCTCTTAGCACTATGGCCTGCTCTTAGACCAGAACTGGGTGCCGCTGGAGTGGTCTTAAAACCACCTCATCTTCCCTAATAGCAATTCATGTTCAGCCTCTTCAAATCTGAAGATCTTTCTGGTCACTGACAAAGAGAAGTAAAATCACAATCATGTCATCCTGCATGCTCACCTTGGTATATGCACAATAATTTAAAATCTTATCTTTAAAAACATTATATGATTATATGATCCATCTCACATTGATTTGTATTCAATAATAATAATAACCCTGTGTCTAATAGAAACTAACAAACCATTGCCTCTAAAACAGCGCCTGGCATGTTAAACCACACTTGAAATATGCGTCATGATTTCAGATATTAACAGGATAAAACATGTGCCTTAGGCGATGTTAATTAAGGAAAAGCCACTACTACGTGCTATGTTCAGACACAGTGCTGAGCATTTTATAATTATTTAAGTATAGTGAGACTATCAAGTAGGTCCTATTTTATCTCCATCAGCACCAGCCAATCTGACTGAACACCTGGGCTGGTTTTCATGGTACACAGGTCTTAATATGTAAATAGAAAAATGTCCCCCTGTGGGAGGAAATCTCATCGTTTTAAGTCTTTATCTAAAACTAGATATTTGTAAATAACTTTCTGTTTAACAATTTATTTGTAAAACTTCTAAACACCTTGAAATCGATCATTGAAAGAAACAGTTTTGAATGTCTGTGTGTGTGTTTGTTGTTGTGATTTTTCCATGAAGTCAAGAAGTTATATCTATTCTGTTTATTTTGTTCACTGTCATATCCCGAGCATCTAAAACAGTGCCTGGCATGTTAAGTAAGCACCCAATTCAAATTAGTTGATTGTTGAATGAATAAATGGAAATTTTTTTTCATGTGATCATAAGACTTCATTTATTTTGGCATATTAAAATGTGTTGTGTAAAATTTTTAAGGCCCAGCATAAACATAGCCTCTCTGAGAAGCCTTCTTGGATTC
>NW_012102554.1:2700404-2701443 GCF_000951045.1 Mandrillus leucophaeus | reverse complement strand
TTTATATTGAATACATTAAACTTTATGAAAAATTCAGTGCATTGTTTCTTTTTTTGTCATTCTTGCTGCAGGTTAGTGGAAACTCATAGATCCATGGATAGGCATTTGGGAACCCATCAATTAAAGATATCTTGGGTCTCTTTGGTCTCCCAGAGTCTTTTAAATAATTTACATTTTTTTTACTCCTGTTTTTTGGTATCATAGCTTCATATCATCCTGCAGTTTGAAAATTAACCTTAGGCCACACCTTCACCACCAAGGATTATGTGGGTAGGGACAATGATTGGAACGGCCTTTCCCAGAGGCACACCTGAATTATGTAATAGGAGTGGGAGTGAGCATTGTTGGAATTACCTGGAGTTCCCAAACCAGCAGGAGAGCACAGGTCTCCGGAAAACAGCTAAGGCCTCTGCACACATAGCAAGGTGGAAAAGGTGAAAATTGTTTAAATAAACAATTATTCCAAACACTCACCGGAAATAACTCCGATATGTTTATTTTCTTGAAGTCTAAATTAAAGTCTCCTTAGTTTTTCTGTAGAAACAGCCATTTTATTTTTTGAGACTTTATTTTTTATTTTATTTTATTTCATTTTATTTGCTCTGTCACCTAGGGTGGAGAGCAATGGCATGATCACAGCTCACTGCGGCCTTGCCCTCCCAGGCCTAAGTGATCCTCCCACCTCAGCCTCCCAAGTAGCTGGGACTGCATGTGAAGACCACCATGCTTGGCAGGTTTTTTGTTTTGTTTGTTTTTAAGAGATGAGGTCTCAGCATATTGCCCAGGCTAGTCTCGAACTCCTGGAATCAAGCAGTCATCCCAATTGTCTTCCCACAGTGTTGTGATTATAGCACCCAACCAGAAACAGCCATTTTAAACCAAACTTTATTTTTTAGGTGTCTTCCCAAATAATATTATCCTCAAGAACCCTACTGATAAATTTAGGGAGCAGTTACAAATTTCCCTCTTCATTTCGTTCTGAGCTAAGTCATTGATTCAGGATTGGCCTAGGGTAGTCCAAAAGAAATTTTTTTTTTTT
>NW_012102554.1:2683096-2697369 GCF_000951045.1 Mandrillus leucophaeus | reverse complement strand
TAGAGTTTCGCTATGTTGCCCAGGCTGGCCTCAAACTCCTGGCCTAAAGCAGTCCACCCCTTTGACCTTCTAATATGCTGGGAGTACAGGCATGAGCCACTGCACCTGGCCAGAAAATTACCTTGTTGACGCCTTTTAATTCCTCTAAGCTTGTGGAGAACAGAGCTGTTAGTTCATCTTGTATCCCTATATTTGTTAAATAAGTAGATGATTTTTTTTTTCGGGGGACAGAGTCTCACTGTGTCGCCCAGGCTGGAGTGCAATGACACGATCTTGGCTCACTGCAACCTCTGCCTCCTGGGTTCATGCAATTCTCCTGCCTCAGCCTCCTGAGTAGAGCAGCAGGGACTACAGGCTTGTGCCACCACACTCGGCTAATTTTTGTATTTTTAGTAGAGATGGGGTTTCACCATGTTGGCCAGGCTGATCTCCAGCTCCTGACCTCAAATGATCTGCCCACCTCAGCCTCCCAAAGTGCTGGGATTACAGGCATGAGCCACCGTGCCCGGCCGATGAATGTGTTTTTAGTGTACCTAACAGATACGAAAGTTCAAAGGAAAAAATGCATATAATTTGAGGGGAGGACTGGTAAATGGTTTTTTCACTCCTTGGCCATTTTTGCTTTGTTTTCTTTTCTCCTTGCTGCACATGTCGCCGATCTTGAAAGAATGTGCTTTAATTTATTTAACATAATGATTTCATTTTGTAGCACCTTGGTAATTAAATTTATTACTCTTCCTTAGGAGGAACAAAGCCTGTGCTAGTTGCATGATTGCTTTTGTCTTTATTTGTAATCTTTTAGAAAGCAAGCACACAACCTTTCCACTTGGACGGTCATTACCAATTCTTGATAACATCTGGTTACTTAATTTGAAAAATGTGTAGCTATGAACATTAATGATGGACCTTAACCGAGTTTAAATTCAGACATACATAGGATCTGTATTAATCTCAGTCAACCCTTTCAAGCAGATGCCATATTTTGGGGAAAAGGAAATTGAAATGTACCAAGGAGCGGTAAGTTACATGTCACATAAATTGCTGCCTTATTTTGGGCTTTTATGATGCAGACATGGTTTTTCTTGAAGTTAGCAGTACTTTGCACTTTTCTGTTATGAACTTTTTAACTGGAGAAACTTAAGTGACTTTTTTTTATTTTTAATGATCTTTTTATTTTTTAATTTTTATTATTTTATTTTTATTTTATTTTTTTATTTTTTTGAGACAGAATTTTGCTCTTGTTGCCCAGGCTGGACTGCAATGGCATGATCTCGGCTCACTGCAACCCCCACCTTCTGAGTTCAAACAACTCTCCTGCCTCAGCCTCCCGAGTAGCTGAGATTACAGGCACACGCTACCACACCCGGCTAATTTTGTATTTTTAGTAGAGATGGGGTTTCACCATGTTGGTCAAGCTAGTCTTGAACTCCTGACCTCAGGTGATCTACCTGCCTCAGGCTCCCAAAGTGCTGGGATTACAGGCGTGAGCCACGACGCCTGGCCAATGATCTGCTTTTTAGAGCACAGCTCAAAAAACCTTAGGACTGTCTTTTTTTTGGGCTTTTTTGCTTTGGAAATTTATTTAATTGGATTTTGGGCTTTCCGGTTCGGGGTTTTTCTTGTTTCCCCTTTTGCCCCAAAATTTTAGGGATTAAAATTTGTTTTTGGTTAAAAATAGAGCAATGGGTACTGATTTGCAGAATCAGAACCATTGTTAAACTATGACTATGACTTGAACATGAAAAATGAATCTTGTATTCATTTTTGTCTTCAATCTTGTATTACTTCATTTATTAATTTGGCCCTGGTTCCTATTCATAATCAGCTCCATAGCCTTTCAGTTGTATAGTAAAACTGGAAGCTGTAATTCTCCTTAATATATTTTATTCTGTGATTCATCACTTCCCGAGGCCTCCCCATCTCTGCATCTTTTTCCTTTCCTTTTCCTTCCCTCTTTGCAGCAGAAGCACAAGAGCATTCATTAATCCTGACCCCTAAAAAGCAAACAAAAGAGAGCCCACACAAATTCATCAGTTGAAGTGGAAGGCAATTTACCCAGAGCAAGAGCCCACCCCATTGTTGCCAGATGAATGGTGCCGGTAGCTGGAGCCGAAGGAGGCTGCCACGCGAAAGACCTTTGATAATGCTGCCTTTATGGGAGCCCAGCACAAGCGAAACACTGTCAGCAGAGGCTGGCCCTGCCCTAGTACCCCGATCAGCAGGCACACAGAGCTGGCTTGGCGTCCTCGATGACAGCCAAGGCACTGTAGATGGAAATGCCGTGCATGTGTGTTTCTCTAGTTTTCTGAAAAGGGTTGCTGTATGCACGTCCCTTTTAGACCATTTATCTTTTGAAGTGTTCTCTTTTAAGGAAATGTAGAATTTCTTAAAAATATGCTTAATTTTACTGCTAATGGTAACAGATGATTGTAAAACTGGTATTTACTGAGTGCCGTGTACTATGTTATACTTGCAGCAATAGTAAAACAGCCCTGGTTGCTGGCTTTGTCATACCACCTATCTCCATTTCACAGATGAGGAAACTGAAGGTTAGAGAGGTGAAGTACTAAAATCTACTGAGTGGTGGAGCTAGGAGTTGAAGTCAGGTCCTAATGACTTTGAGAGTCTCAGGGGAGGGAAGAATCAGGTAAAGGAAATGCCCACTGTATAGTTTTCTCACAGATAGCTGAGAGGTTCAATAAGACCACAGATAGGAAACCAGTTTGGAAAATACAGGGTGACATGCAAAGGTCAAGTATGACAGTTCTGCAGCATTGAAACCTTACTGGGCAGTGACTTTCCCCCGTTGCCCATGGCTTTCTTTCCACTCCATTTCCTTCCATTTTCCATCTTCTTGTCTTTCTTACAGTCCTCTACTTTCTCATTTCAAAGAGTCATTAAAGATTGTGCACTTGAGACCAGAAACCCAAAATGATGGTAACTGAGAGGGGTACTAAGACCTAAGTTTTGGTGACACTCTCACCTAAGTGAGAACCTGACCTAAAGAGGGGAATTTTTAAACAAAATTATGAGATTCCATTGTTTTGGACTGATCTCATGCACTAGCATTTGGTCTGGTCTGACAGACCAGACCAAACGAACATGGAGTCACTCATGTTACATGTGATGTAATCGAAATTTTAAAGAAACAGACCAGGAGATACCAGCAGGGAGGAGGTCCCCTCTACTCTAACCCTTACAGAAAGTAACCTAAAATCTTTGTTCCCATCTTACAAACCCCACTGTTCTGCTATTTCTCAATGATATTTGAGAGCAAGTAAGTACATTTTTACAGTGGTGACAGAGTGACATCAGTGCCTAAAGTTTTGGTATTTCAAAATTGAGAGGATGACCAAAAGAGGGAAATTGGACTGGGCGTGGTGGCTCACGCCTATAATCCCAGCAAATTGGGAGGCCAAGATGGGAGGATCGCTTGAGTCCAGGAGTTCAAGACCAGCCTGGGCAACATCGTGAGACCCCGCCTCTATTTAAAAACAAAAACAAAAAAACCAAGAGAGGGGAATTGTTAAATTAAGTTTAGCCTAAAGCTGCTTCCTTGCATATTTTAAGTTTGGGCTAAATGTTTTTTTTCTTTTTTTTCTTTTTTCTTTTGAAACAAGGTCTCATTCTGTCACCCATGCTGAAGTGCAGTGCTGTGATCTTGGCTCACAGCAACCTCCACCTCCAGGACTCAAGTGATCCCCCCACCTCAGCTTCCCAAGCGAATAGCTGGGACTACAGGCGCACACCACCATGTCCAGCTACTTTTGTTTCTTTTTTGTAGAGAGGAGGTCTCACTATGTTCCCAGGTTGATCTGGAACTGCTGGATTCAAGTGATCCTCTGGTCTTGCCCCAGAAGTGCTGGGATTACAGACATGAGCCATCACACCCAGCCCTAAATGTTTCTCTGTACACAGTAAACTGTAGCCTAACCAGATGTGTAAACAAACTATAACCTACTCTTCTGCCAGTCACTGAGTTTTGGCCAATCAAAGGTGGCCAACAATTCAAACTGTGTTCAAATAAGGCAAACTCCAAACTAATCTGTAACTAATCTGGCTCTTTCTGTACCTCACTTCCATTTTCTATATATATATATTTATTTTTATTTTTTTTTAATTTTGTTTTGTTTTGAGATGGAGTCTCACTCTGTCACCAGGCTGGAGTGCAGTGGTGCAATCTCAGCTCACTGTAACCTCCACCTCCTGGGTTCAAGCAATTCTCCTGCCTCAGCCTCTTGAGTAGCTGGGATTACAGGCATGTGCCAGTACGCCTGGCTAATTTTTGTGTTTTTAGTAGATACGGGGTTTTGCCACATTGGCCAGACTGTTCTCGGACTCCTGACCTCAAGTGATCATCCCACCTCAGCATCCCAAAGAGATTACAGGCCTGAGCAAGGGCCGGCCCTCACTTCCATTTTCTGTATATCACTTTCCTTTTTCTGCCCAAAAATCTTACAGCATATGGCAGCGCTGGAGGCTCTCTGAACCTATTCTTGTTCCAGGGTGGCCTTGTTCACGAATCATTCTTTTCTCAATTAAACTCTGTTAAAGTAAAATAATAACTATAATAATCCTGTAGAATCCTAGTGTGTACTAGAAGTGCATTTAAAACCATATCCAGATATCTGCTCCTGACCATAAGGTTAAGGCAGAGATCACATATTCTGGCTCCTGCATAGGGTTCTTTAGGTGATCAGTCCTAGGCATAGCTTGCAGCTCTCCCTGGGTAGTTCCCCTTATGAGCGCCCTGCCTACAACATGGGAAGAACATTGGGTATTGGATACAAAGCCCCCTCATCCTAACCCCTCCCCACCAAGCTCTCATCTTCCAGAGCATGGCAGTGAGCAACAGCTTCTCAGCCAGGCCCCCTTTTCTATAGTAAGTCACTGCACAATAAAATGGATTGAGTAAATTAATCCAAAGATGGATTAAGTAAATTAAGCTTCACCTTTGTATATCACTCTACCTTTCCAAATTGCTTTCCCATCCATCATTTATACTGTGAGACTTGCAGCTTGGATGCTATTATTCCCATAATTATAGCTCACTGCATCCTCCAGCTCCTGGACTCAAGCTATCCTCCCACCTCAGCCTCCCAAGTAGCTAGGACCGCAGGCATGTGCTCCCACACCCAGGTAATTAAAAATTTTTGTGTGTGTGGAGACTAGACTCCAAGTCCTGGTGTTAAATGACTCTTCTGCCTCAGCCTGCCAAGTAGCTCGGAGTGATCACAGGCTAGGAGTGCTCTTTCTCCATATATACCCAACAAAGTATTTCTCCTTTTAGTAATTTTTGAGGTTGTGGTGAAGGTGCATGTCAAGAAATTGAATAAAGCAGGGCTGAAGTCAGCCTGAGAATTTATTAAGCATGGAAAATGTATTTAGTTTGATATTTGTGCGTAGCTAAGATATCCCATAAGATGAAATCGCAAACCCAGGAGAATATCTTAATGTGGTAGGATTTTTTTTTCCAATAGAGATGAAAGAAACTGGCCAAACTAGCTTATCCCTTTAAAGAACACACCTTCTTGCCCTCTTCTTATGGAAAGATTTAAGTCTTTTTTTCTGATCCATAGATAATCTCACCTAATTCCTTCTGAGGCCCCAGAATCTACAACGTGGCCTCTTCGAAAAAATTACATAGGAATTTAGAATTCTGGTAGAAGTCAGAGCTAAGTGTTGGGCAGGCCTCTCCTAAGACCTGTTGCCCGAGTGTCTGTAGAAACATTTAGAAATGGACTGTCACCTGCAGAGGCATGTATGGGTGGAAGGGTGGGGTGTTGGAGTGTCTGAAGACACTCCACATCCGGAAGGCTGAATCATGGATATGCCTACGGAAGACTCCTTCCAAATTCCGTCTTAATTTTGCGAGGGTGTAACCTTGATGACCTAGGAAATTTTATGAATTCTTGTATCATGCAACCTTTAAGATGTAATTATAGGCGTTGGAACTATAGTGCACGATTCATTTCCAAATTCAGAAAAAGAAATTTAATGTGTTGCCTATCTGACCATGATTTTGTTTTTGTTTAATTTTTATTATTTATGTATTATAATTTTTTGCTTTTCTAGGCACAGTATGAAAACCCACCACATATCTATGCCCTTGCGGATAGTATGTACAGAAACATGATCATTGACAGAGAGAACCAGTGCGTCATCATCAGGTATGAAAAGTATCCTTATCTGTGGCCATGGAAGATATGAGACTATGCTGTGGTTATGTATTTCGGTCGATAAGCAGTGGTTTTGCAACGGCTACTGATGTCACGGCCTGGTTAATGTGTCTGAGTAACAAGCAGGTTAGCTGCTTTATCTTGGTTTATTTATAACTCTATGTAATAGAGCTCCATACCATAACACTTTTGAGCTCCCCTGGGGTTGCAGTAAGTATAATAAACATATTTTCACTGTTTAGTCAGATGGAATCCTTTTCTCTAAGTCCCTGTTTTTTCTTTGCCTTCATAATTTAGTAGTTCATGTTTGAACATTTTTGGTGAACTTTGTCATTTGCATTGAATTTGGGGGAAGATTACTGGTAATGGCCGGCATTAGGTGTCTGTAACCACCTTTCATAATCCCTCTAGCTTGACACACGGCTCTGAGTCCTGCCTGGTTTTAAGTCAAGTTTGTCCAACCTGCGGGCTGCAGGCCGTGGGCCACGTGCAGCCTAGGACAGCTTTCAGTGTGGATCAAAGCAATCATAAACTTTCTTAAAACGTTATGAGATTTTTTTGCAATTTTTTTTTTAAGCTCTTCAGCTATCATTTGTCATAGTGTATTTTATGTGTGGCCCAAGACAATTCTTCTTCTTGCAATGTGGCCCAGGGAAGCCAAAAGATTGGATACCCCTGGCTTAAGTGCTTTTAAAATTCTGCTTACTTACAAAAATTAGCTGGGCATGGTGGTGCACGCCTCTAATCCCAGATACCAGGGAGGCTGAGGCGGGAGAATCGCTTGAGCCTGGGATGAGGAAGTTGTAGTGAGCTGAGATCGTGCCACTGCACTCCAGCCTGGATGACAGAGCAAGACTCCGTCTCAAAAAATAATAATAATAAAATAAATTCTGCTTACCAACTCCAGGTGGGGTGGCTCACACCTGTAAGCCCCAGAGTTTGAGACCAGCCTGGGCAACATGGCAAAACCCCATCTCTACAAAAAAGTACAAAAATTAGCCAGGCATCTGGTGTCATTTGTCTGTAGTCCCAGCTACTGGGGAGGCTGAGGGGAGAGGATCACTTGAGCCAGAGAAGTCAAGGCTGCAGTGAGCTGAGATTGTGCCATTACATTCCAGCCTGGGTAACAGAGCAAGACTCTATCTCCAAAAAAAAAAAAAGGAGGCTCATACCTGAGTGGAGGCCGAGACAGGCAGATCACTTGAAGTTAAGAGTTCAAGACCAGCCTGGGCAACATGGGGAAACCCTGTCTCTACTAAAAATACAAAAATTAGCCAGGCATGGTGGTATATACCTGTAGTCCCAGATACTCAGGAGGCTGAGGCAGGAGAATCACTTGAACCAGGAGGTGGAAGCTGCAGTGAGCCAAGCTCATGCCACTGCAATCCAGCCTGGGCAACAGAGTGAGACTCCATCTCAAGAAAAAAAAAAAGCTCTGCTTACTATTGTGAGTATTTTCAAACACTAGAAAGTATAAGCATCCATATTCGCATCACCTAGAATTTGACAGTTCCCAATTTTATCATACATATTTGTGTTCATCTCTTTTAGTTAATTTTTCTGAGATATTTTTGAAAAAAAAAATCTTTTATTTTGGATAATTACAAATATACACAAAATGAGAAAGAATAGTAGAATGTGTCCCTGTATATCTGTTATCTGTTTTACACTGTTATCAGTATATGGCCAATTCTGTTTTATTTGGTCCTCCCATTCTGTCCCACTTGATTACTTAAAGCAAATCCGGTAGGGCATGGCAGTGGATTCATTTCCAAGGTCAAGAAAAGATTACATGTAATACTAGCACTATGGGAAGCCAGGGGGCAGGAGGATCACTTGAGGCCAGGAATTGGAGACCAGCCTGGAGAACACAGCAAAGCCTGTCTCCATAAAAAAAATTTTTTTAATTAGCTGGGTGTGGTGGTGCACACCTGTAGTCCTAGCTACTAGGGAGGCTGAGGCAGGAAGATCACTTGAGCCCAGGAGTTTGAGGTTACAGTGAGCTATGCTTGAACCACTGCACTCCAGCCAGGTGACAGAGACCCTATCTTTTTAAAAAAAAAAAAAAAAAAAAAAAAGCAAACCCAAAGATCCCCTTTATTTGTAAATAATTAGTATGTGCCTCTAAGAAATCATTCTTATCACACCTTAAACATGAAGAATTCTTTTATAGTATGTAATATTATCAGTATTCCAATTCCGTTGTTTTCCTATACTTTCTTTTTTATAGTTAGTGTGTTTTTATTTAGGATCCAAACAAGGCCCATACACTGCACCTGATTGCTATGTCTCTTACGTCTCTCGGCTTTTAACAATTTTCCTTTCCCCTTTTTGTTTTCTTGGGTTTGTTAAAAAAAAAAAAAAAAGTTGTTTGTCCTGTAGATTTTGCTATACAGTCTGGTATTGCCTAATTGTATCCTATGATGTTGCTTAAGTATTCCACTGTCCCCTACTTTTTCTGTAAATTAATAGTTAGATATAAAAACTTCATCAGAGGCCGGGTGCGGTGGCTCACAGCTGTAATCCCAGTGCTTTGGGAGGCTGAGGCGGGCAGATCACAAGGTCAGGAGATCGAGACCATCCTGGCCAACATGGTGAAACCCCATCTCTACTAAAATACAGAAAATTAGCTGAGCATGGCAGCATGTGCCTGTAGTCCCAGCTACTTGGGAGGCTGAGGCAGGGGAATCGCTTGAACCCAGGAGGCAGAGGTTTCAGTGAGCTGAGATTGCGCCACTGCACTCAAGCCTGGCGGCAGAGTGAGACTCTGTCTCAAAAACAAAACAAAACAAAAAAAACTTGATCAGACTCAGATTCCTTTTTTGGCAAAAGAGACTTCATCAGTGATGCTGTGCACTTCGTGCCTGTTGCTCTCTCTTCGTGTGTCCAGATTGTCATTGAACCCATCTGTCATAAATCATTGTTTAATTAGTGGTTGAAAAATCGTTGTTTTCTAATTCTGTTATTTTTCTGCATTTATTAGTTCTTTTGCTTGGTCACCTTGAAATAAAAACTATGTGGGAAATTTAGACAAAACCCTGGATTCATTGCCATTACTCACCTGTTTTCAAAACAATGAATTGTTGCCCTAGCAGTCTCCCAAGGTAATGTGTTTTATTTTCTGTATTATTCCAAACTAGTGGACTTTTAATATTGTACCTGTTTAACTACATTGCAGCTGTACTTTTCAAGGCTGGAATGATCCTATTGTTGAGCTGTGACAGTCTTTTATCTTAACTCTTATGTCCTTTGGACATGACCCCAGTAGGCTCTGTTAGTTTCCTTCTTTAAGACCTTCTAGCTCATCTTGTATATTTCCTATGTAGAATCCACTGTCTCTCTGGGGGCCTTGGTTCCTTTCTTTTCCTTTTCTTTTTGAGACCAAGTCTCATTCTGTCACCCAGGCTGGAGTGCAGTGGTGTGATCTCAGCTCACCACAACCTCCGCCTCCTGGGTTCAAGCAATTCTTCTGCCTCGGCCTCCTGAATGGCTGGGATTATAGGCATGCACCACCATGCCTGGCTAATTCTTTTGCTCTTTTTTTTTTTCTGAGACAGAGTCTTGCTCTGTCACGCAGGCTGGAGCACAGTGGCGTGATCTTTCTTCATTGTAACCTCCGCCTCCCAGGTTCAAGCAATTCTCCTGCTTCAGCCTCCTTAGTAGCTGGGATTATAGGTGTATGCCACCATACCTGGGTAATTTTTGTATTTTTTGTAGAGATGGGGTTTCCCCTTGTTGGCCAGGCTGGTCTCAAACTCCTGACCTCAGGTAATCCACCTGCCTTAGCCTCCCATATTGCTGGGATTATAGGCGTGAGCCACTGCGCCCAGCCTCTTTTGCATTTTTAGTAGAGACAGGGTTTTACCATGCTGGCCAGGCTGGTCTTGAACTGCTAACCTCAAGTGATCTGCACACCTCAGTTTCCCAAAGTGCTGGGATTACAGGCACGAGCCACTGCACCCTGCTGGGCCTTGTTCATTTTAATGGGAAATGGCGTTAAAAGACCACTAAACTGGGTACCAAGAGTGCTCGCTGCCCTGTGTTGTCAGTGCCTGTAGTTCTTTGAAAGGAAAAATCTAGGGAATATGAGCTTTTTAAGAGAAAAATGAAATTGGAAAATTGTTTTCAATTAATTTTTAAGATTTCAGAGTTTTTATCTCTTTGATTTTAATTTTTGTATCCCATTTCTCTTATGCTGAAAAATCTTAGTTCCTGATTACGTTAGCAATTATTTGCATTGCATTGTATTTTAGACAGAATAAGTTTGTTAATGCTTTTAAAGTAACAATACCAATATTAGTAGCAATACTGAATTGATTTTAAAATTTCTTTGTTATTTTTTGTCCAAATACCCAATATTTACAGTCAAAATACTGGGTTTCATAAAAGTCACTTAAAATAATCCTTTTCTATGTCAACCTGACCTATAGTTGGGTTCATTTATTTCATTTTCAATTTTAGTTGTTTAGCATTTTTAAATGTAATTTTGTTTTTATAATTATGCAAAACATTTACATGGTTCCAAAGTCAATACTGTAAAACATGAGCACTGAAGCATTTCAAGGTAAATATATATCTGAAGTATTTGGAGGCAAATATAGACTTCATGACATTTTACCCCTAAATATTTCCACAAGCATATTTGAAAAATTGAAACATTTTCTTACTAATCCCAAGACCATTATCCTAACTCAATAATTAGTAGTACATTTTCAACATCTAAAAACTACAAACTTCTCTGATAGTCGCAAATGTCCTTTTCTGCTGGTTTATGCAAATCAAGTAATGATGAATGCATTTGGTTATGAATCATAAATGTATTTTTATCCTACCACAGTTGCCCTATTACTACTATTTTTTTCATGACACTGACTTTTTGAAGAAACCAAAACTAGTTTTCCTACAGACATCATTTACATGTGTCTAATTGCTTCTTCCTGGTCTCACTATACTTATTCCTTCGATTGGATTGTCTACAAATTTAAGGTTATATCTAATGACTTGATTAGATGCAGGTGCCAGTTAAATTGTGTGAGGAGGAGCACCTGGGTCATGTTGCATTCGGTTGCTTAATAGGCAATGCTTCTGTTTGACACTAAGCAGAGGTCACCAGCTACTAGAGAGGCAGGTGTTTTCCTAACTGGAATTTAATGAGGGTCCAGGATGAGTTTTCTGATAGAGTCCTCTGCCATTTCTCCTTCCTCCCATTTTCCCTCTTTTGGGTGTGTGCCGAAACAAGCGGGATGGGAATGGTCTTGTTACGTGAGCTTGCCAGTCTGGAGGCCCCCTCAGTCTTCTGCAGCCCACGTGTCTCCCTCCACCTGCCACTGCAAGGTCCACTGGCACTGAAGCGGGATGATGCCCACTTCCAGATCCTTGTTTCCAGTTGTTCAGGTGGTAGAGATTTCAAGGAACCTGCTCCCAAGGATTTCTGTTGCAGTGGCTGTGCTTTCATTTAGGAGATGTGCTTTCATTTAGGAGCTACCTGGAGTTGGACCAAACTTCAGGTTAAGGGCACAGGCCTCCAGTAGACTGCCCTCCCTGCAGACATCAGCTACATGTTCAGGGCTCCCCAGGCCACCCTTATCAATTCACGGGTTCCCACTGCCCTCCTCTGCCACCCCGCAGGTTCAGTAATTCACTAGAAAAACTCACAAAACTCAGAAAAGCCCTACACTTAGGATTACAGGTTTTTTCCTGGCAAAAAGATACAAATTAGAGCCAGACAAAAGAAGAGAGGCTGAGGGTGAGGTCTGGGAGGGTCCAGAGGTGGATCTTCTGGTTTTCCTCTCCCTTTGGAGTCATGGACGGCGCTACCTCCTACTGGTGGTGAGGTGTGACAATACTCACAGTATTGCCAACCAGAGAACATCACCTGAGCTTCTGGTGTTTGGGCTCAATAACGCACTGCCTGCCTGGCCCGCCTTCAGTTTCCAGCTGCTCTCGAAGGCTTGTGCAAACACCTTTAGTTTCCAGTTGGAGGTCAGAATTGTGATGCTATGTCCCAAAGCCCCCAACATAAATCACATCATCAGACTGTCCTATGGTCAAAGCCCCCAAGCAAGCAAAAGCACTCCTCTTAGGTAGGACACTCCAGGGGCATAGACATCACCGCCCAGTCACCAAGGGCAAAGGCCTGAGCCCTTGAGTTCATTCTCTTCTGCACCAGGGCTGTGGTTTGTCTGCTTTGAGAAAGCAAATTGGAAACCTCTGGCATGCCGTCGTTCATGCTCACCTGACCCTGGGCAGCACATCTCACACCTGTCTGGGCCTTGACTTTTTCACCTGTGAAGGAACTGAATGACTAGATGACCTTTGAGGTTGTTCTGGTTTTGGAACTCTTCCTTCCAAATAATTTTGGAGAGGAGGAAAGGCAGGGAAATCCTGTTCTGGGTGGAAAGGCCAGGTTTGTAGCCCCTGACACTGGATGGGGCAGGTGCTCCATCTGTTAGGGGCTGAGTTGAATGGTGCCTTTTTTTTTTTTTTGAGACGGAGTCTCGCTCTGTCACCCAGGCTGGAGTGCAGTGGCGCAATCTCCGCTCACTGCAAACTCCGCCTGCTGGGTTCACGCCATTCTCCTGCCTCAGCCTCCCTAGTAGCTGGGACTACAGGCACCCGCCACCAAGCCCAGCTAATTTTTTTTTATTTTTATAGAGACGGAGTTTCACTGTATTAGCCAGGATGGTCTGGATCTCCTGACCTCGTGATCCACCAGCCTCGGCCTCCCAAAGTGCTGGGATTACAGGCGTGAGCCACCGCACCCGGCAAATGGTGCCTTTTAAAATGCATTTGTGAGCAGAAAACAAACAAACAAAACCATTTTCCTGGAGGCTGGAAGAGAAGCCTGGTGCTCGTGCTGAGGGATTCTGGCATGGCTGGAAAGACTAGGAATCTCTGGTGTCATTTAATTAGGAAATAAAAAATGAAAGATGACCTAATTTCTATGGTGTTGTTTTAGACTTCCACCTCCCAATTTCCCTGGTGTGACCTTGTCTAAATGACACTTTAGATGGCATAATGCAGCCCTTAAAGGCGGTGTTTTTAGTTTCCTCTCAGTCTTACTCATGTTTTCTAATGCAGTGGATACGGTGACAGGATGGACTGGCACCTGACCATTTTGAGACTAGAAATGAGTGTAACAAATTGGATTTTTTTTTTTTGAGACGAAGTCTTGCTCTCTTGCCGGGCTGGAGTGCAATGATGTGGTCTCGGCTCACTGTAACCTCTGCCTCCCGAGTTCAAGCGATTTTCCTGCCTCAGCCTCCTGAGTTGCTGGGACTACAGGTGCCCGCCACCACACCCAGCTAATTTTTCTTTTTTTTTGTATTTTTAGTAGAGACGGGGTTTCATCATGTTGGCCAGGATGGTCTCGATCTCTTGACCTTGTGATCCGCTCGCCTCAGCCTCCCAAAGTGCTGGGATTACAGGTGTGAGCCACTGCGCCTGGCCACAAATTGGATTTTAAAAGAAATAAATCAAGGAAGGAGACACCCTGCTTTCTCAAGCACAGGGCTCCATGGAAGCCTAGGTCCATCTACCAGCTTGATTTATCAAAACAGCTGGAGTGGAGTAGCCTTGGGTAGACTGAGCCGCCAAGCAAACTCACAAGGAAGTGTGAATCAGACCCCAATTCATTGTTTCATAGGGAGAATTCTGCCTGTGGACAGCTGATTATGTGCCCTGGTATACAGTCCATGAAGGGAGCTAGATTACCACAAGAAGGCTGGATAGAGGGGTGAATTCTGAGCGAACAGATGATCATATTCACTAATATCGGCTCACAGCACTCACCTCTATCTGGAGATGTGAACACATGAACTAAGGGTGTTGCTCTAGTCTGCAGAACAGTCCTTTTTCTTGGAGAAAACATCTTATCTCTGCTGTTTACTTTCCTGTCCTGACTCTGCTGTAGGTCAACCCTGTTTTGTTAACCTACAATCTCTCCTGCCAAGCCCTGACATCTATTAGGCTAACTTCTAGTCAGGAATAAACACCTGGGGTTGACCTTGGATATTTCTTATGCCTTCCTCCTTAGCCCACTGGCAGACAAATCAGGGAGAGTGGCTTCTATAGATGCCGATTTTTTTTTTTTTT
>NW_012102554.1:2673304-2682566 GCF_000951045.1 Mandrillus leucophaeus | reverse complement strand
TGGCACACTCTTGGCTCACCACAACCTCTGCTTCCTGGGTTCAAGCGATTCTCCTGCCTCAGCCTTCTTAGTAGCTGGGATTACAGGGGTGTGCCATGACACCTGGCTAATTTTTTTTTTTAATTTTTAGTATAGACGGGGTTTCACTCTGTTGGCCAGGCTGGTCTTGAACCCCTGACCTCAAGTGATCTGCCTGCCTCAGCCTTGCAAAGTGCTCTGATTACAGGCGTGAGCCGCCATGCCTGGCCTAGGTTCACCAATTTAACTTTCTAGGGGTAAGTATTTCTGATTCCTGAATTGCCTTACTGGTTCAGTGGCTGTACAGATATGTAGGCTCCACCTCCAGAGATTCTGTTTCAACTGATCTGTGGTGGCCTTGGAGCATTAATATCTTTTTTCAAGCTCCCCCAGCTCACACTGCTTAAAAGCCAGGGTTAAGGCTCTTGAAATCCTGATTTCGGTCACCCCTTGCTGTTAGCACCATCAGGCCCTGCAAGATAGGCTTCCTGACTGCCTGCCCTCTGCTGGTTGCTTTCATATAGGTTGTCTCTTTTCATCCTTACCACTGTGTTGGCATTGTTTTTTGAAACTTCATGTAGAAAATGAGGCCTAGGAGAATTCTAAGATCCAAAACTAGTAGATGGCAGAGCCTCTATTTGAATTTAGCCCTGTCTGACTTCAAACCTTATGCACTTTCTTTATACCTGTTAGCAGTGATGTCTCTCTAGGTCTCATGTTTCCCGTAGTTTAATGGAGATGTAATAGCTACCATACACCATGGGATAGAGGTCAGGACAGGTTAGTTACCACTAGACTTAAGCTCCTAGGATTAAAGTCTCCCACTCTGTCCCCCGCAAATACAGGTGCCTTTTTATTTTTGTTTTTGCAACAGAATCTTGCTCTGTCACCTAGGCTGGACTGCAGTGGCACAATTTCAACACACTGCAACCTCCACCTCTCAGGCTCAAGTGATCCTCCTACCTCAGCCTCCCGAGTAGCTGGGACCGCAGATGCACACCATAATGCCTGGCTAATTTTTAAATTTTTTGTAGAGATGGGGTCTCCTTATGTTGCCCAGGCTGGACCCAGGTGCTTTTTAAAACTAACCCTTTGTACATTGTTGGCCGTGATGCTCTCTGCGTACCCAGGAGGATGATGATTGGGCTTGTCATCAACTGGAGGATAAATGACCACACAGACTGAGTTAATGGAAGAACATGACCTCATTGACACATTAGCTTTGATTTCTTACCAAGAAGTAAAGATGCATTTATATACCAAATGTCCATACCTGGCAATTTCTGTATTTTACCTGACTTGTTATCCAGTGGATGTGTTTGGGGGCCAGAGCTCAGTCTTCCCCTTCCTTTCATGGTTCTCTATGGCCTATTTCTATATTATAGCAGGTCTCTGAGCAGAGAAATTATAGCATTGATGCCTGGTTCAGGAAGATAAGGCTATTGGTAGAAAAGAGATGGGATGTTGAGGGAATATGGAAATTAGTGCAGCAGTGAGGGCCTGACCTGAATTAGAAAGGCAAAGAGGAAGCCAACGTATGACTTTCAATAAACCTGTAAAGAAACAAAAGAATGGGCAAGTAGAGGTAGACTCTGGGCAGTGCCAACAGAAAAATGCAGCAGCAATAGCTACATTAGCATCATTAAGAATGATAGTGAGGCTGGGCGCAGTGGCTCACTCCTGTAATCCCAGCAGGTGGGCAGATCACCTGAGGTCAGGAGTTCAAGACCAGCCTGGCCAACATGGTGAAAGCCCATCTCTACTAAAAATACAAAGATTATCTGGGCGTGGTGGCAGATGCCTGTAATCCCAGCTACTCGGAAAGCTGAGGCAGGAGAATCAGTTGAACCCAGAAGGTGGAGGTTGCAGTGAGCCAAGATGGCACCACTGCACTCCAGCCTGGACAATAGAGCAAGACTCTATCTCAAAAAAAAAAATTAAAAATTAAAAAAAGGAATGATAGTGAGCCCCTGAAGGCTTGGTGGGTACCTGTGAGCCCAATAAATGAGCCACCCATATCTGCTTAGCTCATTAATCTGTTCTCCAAAATCCAGAATTTGGATTTGTGCATTAGAACCACATATGTGATACCTTTGGATGTCAGAGACATCTCTGCAAATCTGTTCAACAAAATGGTCATGATGTGGTAAAGGAAGAACTGGCAAGCTTGTCCATGATGTCTACCATCTCTACATCACCAGACAAGATCTTGGCAGTGGCCACACACTTCACATTTGTGAAGCCCTTGCCAACTGACCCATGGAGAATCACTGGGTCTTAGAGAACATGTATGTGGCAGTTTTATGGCTGCCATCAAAAGTGAATTCTTATCACTTTTGGCCTAAGTTGGCTGTTGCGCCTTAGGCTGTTTAAAAAATATGATGTCAATTGGAAAGCATCCCATTTGGTGCTGTTCCTACTTTTTTTATTTGAAATATCCTGACGCAGTTATTTTCTGGTGAGTAGACCATCTGTCCTAAATATATCCAGTACCAGTTTGCAAAGTCTTTGTCGGGTGCATCCTGCCTAGGAGCTAAATAAATACTTTTTTAAAGAATAAATAAAGACATGAGAGATATTTTGAAGGTACATCAGTGGGATTTGCTGACTGATTGAGTAAGAGAATTTTCATACAGGAAAAGGAGATAGTAGTCATCACGAGCTGAGATTTCTGACTCGTGTGCTTCAATATATATTTTAGATTTGAAAGATGGCATTTTTGCAGTAGTAAAGATAAAAGGAAAAAATTCCCAGTGCCTTTAATATTTGGCTCTTGGGTATCCTGTACTCTTTGCCGTGGCACCATCAGGTGTCTCCGGATTCTCAAGCTATCTTCCTGCCTTTGATGTATTTCAGGAACCTTTTATTATTAGCATGGGGACTCTTTTTAGGGCTCTCCTGAGTTGCTGTGGGTCCACCCAATTTCTTGTTTATCCCAGCAGCACCGGCCTTTGAGCTCGCCATCCCCCTGGCCTGGCTTTGGGAGGCCCTGTCAGCCCATACCTCTAACCATGGTAGGGTTGCCTGGGGCTGCCGCTGGCTGTAAATTTGAAGAGCAAGGGCCTAGACTGACCCTCTTCCCCAAGCCTTCTGCAAATCTTACATTCTAGTCTGGTAGCTAAAATTCCTTTATCATCAGCTAACGAGTGCTATTCAGGAGGGCTGCCTAATTAATATATTACCCATAATCATAACAGCAACTCTTTTTGAGTACCTTCTTTGCATCCTTTTAATTGTATCATTTTTCATCTTTACGTCAGCGTGGCAAACTAGGTGTTGCTATCGCCCACTTTTGCAGATCAAGAAAGTGAGTCTCAAAGAGGTAATGAAACTGTTCAAATTTTGCATTTGAAATGTGACGAAGTTGTGCTCCCAGCCAGGGCTGTCCGCCTCCGGTACAGCGGTCTTTATACTTTTCTCTGCTGCTTTAAGCCAGCAGGTGTTAGGTTAACTGGTTAATAATCCATTACCACTTTCAGTCATGAGGTGCAGTGGAAAGATCTCTGGGGGGAGTCATAGGGTAGATTCTGTTCTTTCTGTCTAAGGCGTGTGACCCATGCAAGCCTCAGTTACTTCATCTATAAAATGGGAATTCATACCTTAAAGGAATGGAAAGAAAGTGTAATGAGGAAATATACATGGAAAAAATTTTTTAACTCTTAAAGAGTGATGTAAAAGATCCGCTAGTAACATTAAAAGGAATTTCAGAGCTGGGAAGTAGCTGAGCTGGGACTCAAACTTGGTCTTTATACTCAGCATTGGGTTCTTCTGACTGCATCAGGCTGGGCCAAGATGAGCATTGCCATGGGGCCATCCATGTTCTTGGCAGACTAGGCGAAAATTTTGTTTGCTTGACAACACCAGTTAACTAGATATTTGTCTGGGGTTGGGAAGAAATAACAGCTGTTGGTCTTATTCACACTTTCCTCAGTGTGTTAAAGAATAAATTTGTCTTATTTACCCAGTGATTTCAGCATGGCTGTTTGTTTTTGTGTCTTATACCATTAGCCATGGCATGTATTTGAGAATTAGTTTTTTAGTGAAATTCTAAAGTTGGACAGAGGACCCCTCTCTCCATAGCCCTGGAACCTCCCAGATGTGCTTCACCTCCGACTTGTTTCTGTTCCAGATCTAGTAGCGCTGCCAGGAAGGGGAGTCTGTGAATTGAGTCATTGGAGAAGGCTGTCCAGGACCTTCTTTGATGTGGTTTCTCATTCTCGCAGAATTATTTTGTCTTGTGATCACAGTGATGTAGGCTATTTATTATTTGTTAGTTCCAACTCTGTGTCAGATAATAAATGTTGTTGGCAGAAGGCTTGCTTAAATGGGTGTGTATCAGTAAAGACTCAGGAGTAGCTAAAAGTTTGCTAATACTATAAACTGTGCTATTCATGGGGTTACTTTGGGAAACGTTGTGGATTTTGATTGACTAGTCAACCCATATGAGAATCTTCAAGGTTGACCTTGCTCTGAGCAGTAGAGCTCTGGCCCCCGACACAGCCTCTCTCACCTCCTTTTCTAGCTCTGCCACTCACTAGCTGAGCATCCTTTAGCAAGTTGCCTACCTTTTCTCACTTCAAATAATGGAGATAATAAAAGCACCTACCTCACAGGGCTCTTATGCAGACCAAGTGATTGATACATGTAAAGCACATATAACAAGTCTCTGACATGCATGATACACACAATGAACATATCCTACCTACAATTATCATAGCCACAATATTTCAGTGTGTTCCTTTCAAGCCTCCTTTGGAATTGATGTTATTTCTCATCATCTGGACTATATTTCAATAGATGCACAACTGTGTTCGTCTTTTATAACTCTAGAATTACAAAAATTGGTTTTTAAAAAACTATCCCTTTATTTTTCATCCTTGGGTTATACCTTTTGAAATAAGAGTTGTGTTCAATACTACATATCTCTATATTTGGAAAAAAAAAAAAAAAAAAAGCAGAGTCTAATTAAATAAGCCGAGTGGGAATTTCCATTGTCTTGTTTATCTCCCCAACACATTGACACAGTTGATCCCGACTCTCTTGGCCCCCATGAAGCCACATGCATCTTCTTGCTTCTCTGTGGGCCTCTCTGACTTTTCTATCTTGTTCTCTGTGTTTGCCATGTTTTTCGCACTTTACAGCTCTAAAGAGTTCAGGCATTAAATTTTGTAGGATAACCTCAGGCTGAGTCTACCCATTTCCTCGTGACCAGGCTGAGGTCATGTGTTCTAGGCTGGACTACCATAGAAACAATGCAGTGCTCTTGATCACCTGGTTCCATAGGCATCTGCTAAGTTTCTTCACATTAAATTCACTGTATTTTCTTTTAGGATGTGTATTTTGTGGGGATATATTCTGAGATTATGACAACATCCTGCTCCACATCAAACCTCCACCTACCAGCCTTAACATCCATTAATGACTCCTAGTCACTTGTATGATGGTTGCCAAATGGTGATGATCTATTTCCATCATTCCTTCTACATTTATTAGTTGGTATTCCACTGTGAGGAAGATCTTTCCCTTCTCTCCTATTTATTGATTGACTCATTTACTTTCTTATGGCAGTATGGAATTATGGCTTCCTATTTTATTCAAAGGATAATAATCCATTATTATCATTACTTATTTTGATTTGGTCAGTGGGAACCCCTTCCAGCTCGCTCTTATATGCTTGAGATGTCCACACCAGTCACTGTACGTTTCCTTGCCTTTTGGCACAGTTATATGTTTCACGCCCAGCTTGAATTTTCCCTGCTGCAGCCCTGGCATTGGCCATTTCCCCGAGCAGCCCTGGTTCCTTTTATTGAAGAATGGTATTCAGAGACCAGCGTCTGGTGCTTCGTGTGTTTAGTGACACCGGTGTGCCGTTGCTTTGAGGCCCTCTTAGTGAACAATGCTAAGAAATATGTTTACTTATCGATTCTACGTTGATGGGTATTTGCATTATTTTCACTATAGCTATTTTATTTTCATTATATTTATTTTTAAGGTTTTAATTTTGGGCAAGTGATTCTGGTTTTGTATTTACAGAAGTCAGATAGTGGTTCATTTTTACATTAATAAATTGACTCAATTTTGAAAAACTAAATAATGTATCAGTTGTTCTGTATAGGTAAAGGCAAATTCATCAGTATGCTGCCTTGAGAAAAGGGAAGTCTAGAGTCTGTATAGAATGTAGCACGAAATGGCACAGGCCAGAACCCTTGGTGCATCCGCAAACCTGAACCCAAGGTCACTGTCTTGGGTCTCTGCACTGCCTTCCAGCTCCACTCCCAGCTTCCCACCTCACAGTCAAGCTCTATCATTTATTTATTTGTTTAATTTTTTTTTTTAAAGAGACAGGATCTCACTTTGTTACCCAGACTGGAGTGCAGTAGCTCGACAATAGCTCACTGCAGTCTCAACCTCCCAGACTCAAATGATCCTCCCACCTCAGCCTCCCAAGTAACTAAAAACAGAGGAGCACACTACCACACCCACCTAATTATTTTTAATTGTTTTTATTTTAAAATTTTTATTTTTATTTATCTCTTTATTTTTGAGATGGAGTCTTGTTCTGTCACCCAGGCTGGAGTGCAGTGGTGCAGTCTCAGCTCACTGCAACCTCTGCCCCCCAGGTTCAAGTGATTCTCCTGACTCGGATCTCTTGAGCGGCTGGGGCTATAGGCATGTGCCACCACGCCTGGCTACTTTTTTTGTATTTTTAGTAGAGGCAGGGTTTCACCATGTCAGCCAGGCTGCTCTTGAACTCCTGACCTCAGGTGATCCACCCACCTTGGCCTCCCAAAGTGCTGGGCGTGAGCCACTGCACCCAGCCAATTGTTTTTATTTTTATTTGTTTTATTATTATTATTGTTTCTTTTGTGTTTTTTGGTTTTGCTTTTGTTCTTTTTAAGAAACGAGATCTTGCTGTTTGCTAAGGCTGGTTCTCCAACTCCCTTGGCCCCCCAAATTATTGAGATTATAGGTGTGAGCCGCTGTCTCCTCAAGTCCTGTTTACCCATGATTCCCTTCACATGTACCCCACAGAATTTTTGCCTCTTATGTATGGCTCAGGCTTCATCCCAACCCCTAACGTGTACAACACAAGTGTACATACACACACACAGCCCACCTGGCTAATTTGATTGTCTTTGTTGAGATGTAACTAGTTGTGACTTTGTTTAGGAATCTTCTCATCAGGGATAGCTGCCACCCACAAATCCCTGAAACCATACGCCCATCTCCACTGTGTTATTAATAGCCTTTGTATACTTGACTGCCCTGTGAGATAGTGAGTGACTTCTTCTCTGACAGGAGCCACATCTCATTCTAGCCTTCGGCTTAACACACTGGGGCAGGGGAGTTGTTAGACAATGCTTGTTGGGCGAACAAAAGTAGGCATCATTTTTGTTTTAAGTGTCTATCCTTTTTAAACCACAAACAAAAAGTTGGAAAAGTGACATTTCAATTACATTGATTCAGCCAGTTACAAGGGAACACCAGTTCCTGTGGTACAGAAACAACCAGGAGAGAGATTTTGAGATCAGATATGGGGGATGGGAGTGCACTGGTGAATCTTCCAACAGTGATAACAGGTGATCCTACTTATTTTATGGAATATCTCAAAAAATAAAAATAAAAAAGAACAACCGGGTGCGGTGGCTCACGCCTGTAATCCCAGCCCTTTGGGAGGCTGAGGCGGGCTGATCACGAAGTCAGGAGATTGAGACCATCCTGGCTAAGAAGGTTAAACCCTGTCTCTACTAAAAATACAAAAAGTTAGCCGGACATGGTAGTGGGTGCCTGTAGTCCCAGCTACTCGGGAGGCTGAGGCAGGAGAATGGCGTGAACCTGGGAGGTGGAGCTTGCAATGAGCTGAGATCGTGCCACTGCACTCCAGCCTGAGTGACAGAGCAAGACTCCATCTCAAAAAAAATAAATAAATAAAAAGAAAAAAAGAAAAAGGAACTGAAATATTTTTACATTTGCTGAATAAGTTGAAGTGAATAGGAAATATTATTGACTTTTAAGTGAGGAATAACCTTTCTCAGAAAAATAATTATGGTCCTTGGATTATACCATTGTAAATGGCTTTTTTTCCGCAGAACATTCTTTCCATTTCGTTGATATTTTACCATATGTTTCCATTTCTATAGTTAGTACACAGACCCACAGACACACACTCTACAATACTTCCTATTTGAATTAATATTTCCTATAAAGCTGTCTCTTATACACATCTAGATGTGTATAAGAGACAGTACACAGACCCACAGACACACACTCTACAATACTTCCTATTTGAATTAATATTTCCTATAAAGTCTGTTATGACTTCGATTTAAAATTGCTTGGCTTAATCCCAGCTGGCTATACAAGAACTAGGGAGTTTGTTAGAAATTCCTATTCCTAGACCCTGTCCCTGGAGACTGGGATCCAGCAGGTCAGAAGACGGGCCCAGACATGGGCAATTAAAAAGTACTCTGACGATTCTGATAGACTGCCAGATGTGGGAACTACTGGCATATTTTCCTAATTTCTAGAGTATTTGTGTGTGTGTGCATGTCCATTTTAAAAGTCAATTAAATTAGGAAGAGCTGCCTGGAAGCATAAACAAAGCAAGTTGCCCTACAACAACTGCTGTGAGATGTAAAGTAAATAATTTGGGATATATTATTTTGTCTGATACCTTCACTTTCTTTTAACTTGGGTTTTAGTCCCCAAGAAGAAGCAGTATTTTCTCTTCCCAAATAGGCCAGTATAATTATGGTTGTATATACTGTAAGTTTCAAGTCATTCTGTAACATTCCATTATTGTACCATATTTTGACCAAATCAGCAGCTTCCGATCAATAAAAATTCTTCTTAAGTGTCTGTAAATTGAAACCAAGTAATGAAAATTCCGATCAATGTTTAGTGAGAACTAATTATTTTAAGTCTTCTGGAAAAGATCACAGTTACTGAGAATGCAGATACCCTATTTTTGGAAATGGTATACTTATTTTAATGTATGAAAAGAGCTACTTTCCATTATTTTTACTTTCTTTTGTTTCCAACAAAAGAGACAAAATATTTCATGTCTGAATACAGTATTAACCAAAGACACAGTGGGGGGATTATTAGGATTACTTTTCTTTTATTTTATAATTCTTTTTTAAATTTAATAAATTCCACTTTATATATATTATTTTATATTCTGATTCTAATAGGGTTTGCTCGTGCTCACCCTCTCTCTCTTTTCCAGCTTGTTCTAACGAAG
>NW_012102554.1:2670206-2672856 GCF_000951045.1 Mandrillus leucophaeus | reverse complement strand
TTTTTGTATTTTTAGTAGAGACGGGGATTCACCATGTTGGCCAGGCTGGTCTCGAACTCCTGACCTCAAGTGATCTGTCCACCTTGGCCTCCCAAAGTGCTGGGATTACAGGCATGAGACACTGCATCCGGCCTAAAAATCTTAAAAAAAAATTCAGCATTATGAGAAAGCACATCCAAAGAAAAAAGAGCCAGGTGCTGCGGCTCACGCCTGTAATCCCAGCACTTTGGGAGGCCAAGGCAGGCGGATCACCTGGGGTCAGGAGTTTGGGACCAGCCTGGCTAACATGGTGAAACCCTGTCTCTACTAAAAATTAAAAAATTAGCTAGGTGGGGGGTGCACACCTATAATCCCAGATACTTGGGAGGCTGGGGCAAGAGAATCATTTGAACCTGGGAGGTGGAGGTCTCAGTGAGCCGAGATTGTGCACTGCACTCCAGCCTGGGCGACAAAGTGAGACTCCATTTCCAAAAAAACACAAAAAACCATTCCTTTCTCAGCCTCCTAACAAGTCAGGAATATTTCTTTTTCCTTATGGATTTGTTTTTGTCCATACATTATTTTCACATAGTTGTAAACTTGTTATAAATATAGTTTATAGGTATTTCACATTACCACTTAACTTTAGCTGCACTATCTTTATGTTGCTACATAGTCTTCGTAAGTATTTCAAATGACTGCAGTATTATATTGGGTGGTTGTACCATTGTAATCTTGAACTTTCCAATACTCTTGAATGTTTACATTATTTACAACTTATAAAATGGAGTTTCATTGTTGCCAAAATGTGTAATTCAAATGAGAGAGTGCATGTATTGACCCTGGATCTAGTAAATACATCATCTGAGTATGTCAACCATTTGAAATATAATTTCCCCATGGAGTTGAATTTGCCAGACCTACTTACTGACTGTGAGTAAGCATGTCCTCTGGAAGCAGTGTGACAGCTTGTCCCAGTCTTGCTGGTTTTCTACTTGCTACTGTAGCTTATGAAATTTCAGTTTGGTTTTCTTATTCATGTGACCATGAAGCCGGGAGCATAGCACTAGGATGGTGAGTGAATTGCATAGATGGGTTCAGACTTTTGAAGGTCATGAGCTCTGAACAGAGGATGGTTCCCACCTCCGCATAATTTCTTTAAAACCATATTATTAGTTCAAGGAAATTCAGCGAAGTTCTGAGTTTTGCTATATGGCCAGCTCAATTCTTTGTTCGTTTGTTTTGTTTTGTTTTGAAATGTAAAATTATTTCAAATTTCAGTTTCCTTTTGGGAATGGGAGGGTCGCCTTGCTTGGTTTTTCTCTAAGCAAATGTTTTCTCTTTTATTGGGTAATTCAGCAATTGATAACAATTGATTTGGGCTGGATATTCATAGAACATTTGCCCTGCACCCTAAAATTTTTTATTGCAAAGAGCAAACAAAAATATTGTCCTATGAACTTGTAACAGCCTGAATTTTTCATACTAACTCCCGTCATCATTTTATATGACATGGGGTGCTTTAACTCTATCCTGGTAACACAAAGGGTACCAACAGAAAGATGAAAAATCTGACTGACTTAAGCATGTTTTGAATTGAGGTCATTATCAATTCAGGGGGATTTTGAAGGAAGAATGGGAATTTTGAAGAGCAGACTGTATATTATTAACAAAGGCTCTCCCCGTGCAGGAAGGCTACCCAGCGGAAGGTGGCCTTTGTTACTCAGGATGTGTAATATTGCTTCAAGGTTTAATTTTAGAACTTCCAAAATAAGGAAGCTTGCATCAGTTCAAGGCACATGGTTTGAAACCTCAGAGTGCCCACTTTTTCTTTTCTTTTTTTAAATTACAAAAATAGCATATGCATTACAAAATGTTTGAAAACTAATGAATTAAAACAAGTTTCTCATAGTCTCTGGCTTGACCAAAGCCTTTGTTAACCTTTTGTGGTAGTTCCAGTCTTTTTTTCTTAGGTACTTTAGAAAAAAAATTGTAATCATGTTTTATATATAACTTGAATGACTTATTTCACTTACCGTGATTTCATATGCTTGTTTCCTGTGTTTACAGTCTTCATGTCAGTTGTAATTTATGCAGAATTCCACCCTTGTGATACTCCATAATTTTTCTGATCATATCCCCCATTATTGGGCATGTAAAATGCTTAATGGTCAGTGGTGTGCACAGTGGTAATTATCCACACCATGTTAATCCGACTCACATGGGCGACTTAATCCTGCTGTAACTTGCCTTTCTCTACTGGTATTGCACTTTAAAAAAAAAAAAAAAAAGGATTCTTTTCTGCCTGTTTTGTCTTTGTCTGTTTTGTGTGATGGAGGGGGACAAGGAAGGGAGCTGGTTGTAATCCACTTCTCAGGTGGGCACTTTGTCTGTTTTTCTTTAGTGGTGAAAGTGGTGCTGGAAAAACAGTGGCTGCCAAATATATCATGAGCTACATCTCCAGAGTGTCTGGAGGAGGCCCCAAAGTCCAGGTGAGTGGGCAGTGGCCCATTATGATACCTTATGCTGTGGGAAATGTAAGAGGCTCCATTTGCTGTTAGAAAAGAATTTTTCTTCCACAGAAAAGACACTGGTTCTTCTATAACTGTGAAACTTGAAATCTGGAATGGAAAGGAATAGCGCGCGTGCACGTGTGTGTGTGTGTGTGTGT
>NW_012102554.1:2664854-2668416 GCF_000951045.1 Mandrillus leucophaeus | reverse complement strand
AGAACATTTGCCCTGCACCCTAAAATTTTTTATTGCAAAGAGCAAACAAAAATATTGTCCTATGAACTTGTAACAGCCTGAATTTTTCATACTAACTCCCGTCATCATTTTATATGACATGGGGTGCTTTAACTCTATCCTGGTAACACAAAGGGTACCAACAGAAAGATGAAAAATCTGACTGACTTAAGCATGTTTTGAATTGAGGTCATTATCAATTCAGGGGGATTTTGAAGGAAGAATGGGAATTTTGAAGAGCAGACTGTATATTATTAACAAAGGCTCTCCCCGTGCAGGAAGGCTACCCAGCGGAAGGTGGCCTTTGTTACTCAGGATGTGTAATATTGCTTCAAGGTTTAATTTTAGAACTTCCAAAATAAGGAAGCTTGCATCAGTTCAAGGCACATGGTTTGAAACCTCAGAGTGCCCACTTTTTCTTTTCTTTTTTTAAATTACAAAAATAGCATATGCATTACAAAATGTTTGAAAACTAATGAATTAAAACAAGTTTCTCATAGTCTCTGGCTTGACCAAAGCCTTTGTTAACCTTTTGTGGTAGTTCCAGTCTTTTTTTCTTAGGTACTTTAGAAAAAAAATTGTAATCATGTTTTATATATAACTTGAATGACTTATTTCACTTACCGTGATTTCATATGCTTGTTTCCTGTGTTTACAGTCTTCATGTCAGTTGTAATTTATGCAGAATTCCACCCTTGTGATACTCCATAATTTTTCTGATCATATCCCCCATTATTGGGCATGTAAAATGCTTAATGGTCAGTGGTGTGCACAGTGGTAATTATCCACACCATGTTAATCCGACTCACATGGGCGACTTAATCCTGCTGTAACTTGCCTTTCTCTACTGGTATTGCACTTTAAAAAAAAAAAAAAAAAGGATTCTTTTCTGCCTGTTTTGTCTTTGTCTGTTTTGTGTGATGGAGGGGGACAAGGAAGGGAGCTGGTTGTAATCCACTTCTCAGGTGGGCACTTTGTCTGTTTTTCTTTAGTGGTGAAAGTGGTGCTGGAAAAACAGTGGCTGCCAAATATATCATGAGCTACATCTCCAGAGTGTCTGGAGGAGGCCCCAAAGTCCAGGTGAGTGGGCAGTGGCCCATTATGATACCTTATGCTGTGGGAAATGTAAGAGGCTCCATTTGCTGTTAGAAAAGAATTTTTCTTCCACAGAAAAGACACTGGTTCTTCTATAACTGTGAAACTTGAAATCTGGAATGGAAAGGAATAGCGCGCGTGCACGTGTGTGTGTGTGTGTGTGTATGTGTGTGTGTGTGTATGTATATATATTTTTGAGACTAGAGTCTCGCTCTGTTGCCCAGGCTGGAGTGGTGCAGTGGCGCGATCTCACCTCACCACAACCTCTGCCTCCCGGGTTCAAGCGATTCTCCTGCCTCAGCCTCCTGAGTAGCTGAAATTACAGGTGTGCCCCACCACGCCCAGCTAATTTTTGTATTTTTAGTAGAGATGGGGTTTCACTATGTTGGCCAGTCTGGTTTCAAACTCCTGACCTCATGATCTGCCCGCCTCAGACTCCCAAAGTGCTGGGATTAAGGAATAGCATAGTTTAAGGTAGAAGTGCCTAATATATAATGAACTCCTACAAATCAATAAAAAGTTCAGCAACCCAAAAGGAAAATAAACAAAGGACATGGAAGACAACTCATAGAAAAGGAAAGATAAATTACTCACAAAACATGAAAGTATGTTCACCATCATGATAACAAGAAAAATACAAATAAAAACTACATTAGAAAACTATTTTTTGCCTATCAGATTGGCCAAAATCTTACCAAGTTTTAAACACTTGATTGATAGGAAGTAGGGACGCAGTTGTTTTCATACATTGCTGGTAGGAGATAAACTAGTACATTTTAATGAAGGACATTTCAGCAAAATCTATTAAACTTACACATATTTGCCATTCAATGCAGCAGTTCTGAAAAGAATTTATTCTTTAGAGATGCTGAAATGTATACACAATAATACATGTATAAAGTTATTTCTGGCGATTTTGGTAATGCAAAAGACTGGAAATAACTTAAGTGTTCATCACTAGGCAACTGGTGAAATGATTTGTGGTTCATTATGTAATAGAATATTATACACCAATAAAACTGAGGCTTCATGTACTGATAGACAATGGTCTCTAACATATATCATTAATTACAAAAGGCAAGGTTCAGAACATTGTGTGTAATATATGCTGCCATTTGAGGGATCAAAAGAGAGTGTATATTTCTATTTGTTTGGATATGTGTCACATATCCCTCGAAGTATACACAAGAAACTGTCAACAACAGTTGTCTTGAGGGAGGGAAGCTGGGGGATTGGGAGAAGGGCCTACCCTTCCTGTATACCCTTTAGAAACTTGCATGGTTTGAATTATGTGAACCACTTACCAATTCAAGAAACTTATAAAAATTTTAAAGGACATAGACAGAAAGGGGAAAAAGAGAAGGAAAAAAGAGAGATTAAAGAGTGTAAAGGAAATGTTAGGAAAGAGAAAAGATCCAGAGAATGAGGGCACTCAAGAGGTGAAAATTAAAATCAGCATTGGCAGGAATGAGTAGAGCCTGCTCCCCAGAGCCATGGATGATGGTGATGGAGAGCTGAGGTCCGTAAGGGGCAGCCCAAGCTTGGCGCTCATCACCACTATGCACCACTGGTGACAGAATTCATTCCAAAGATTAGTTTTTAAAATCAGAACTGTTTAATGTTATTGCTGTGGTCGGCTGTAGACTTTTAAAAGACACACAAAATTCTCTTTATTGTGGTTCTTTTTTTTTTTTTTTTTTTTGAGATGGGGTCTCACTCTGTCACCCAGGCTGAAGTGCAGTGGGGCGATCTCGGCTCACTGCAGCCTCCTGCTCCTGGGCTTATGCAATCCTTCCACCTCAACCTCCCAAGTAGCTGGGACCACAGGTGTGTACCACCATGCCTGGCTAATTTTTTTTATTTTTGGTAGGGACAGGGTTTCACCACGTTGCCCAGGCTGGTCTCAAACCCCTGAGCTCAAGCGATTCACCCACCTGGGCCTCCCAAAGTGCTGGGATTACAGGCGTAAGCCACCATGTCTGGCCCCTATCTATTAATTAAATAGTGTTCTATCATGTACTGGTAGATCAGAAAGCTTAAGGTAGAGCCAAATAGTCCTCCTTTGAGTTTGTGGATTGACTCTTTCTATCTTTTGTTTGCTGGCCAGACGTGCCTATACCATTTAACAACAGCTTCTCTCAGGGAGAGAACCAAAGACTGAATCTTCTCTATCTCTTCCCTTCTTTACTTACAGACTTTAAAACTGAGAATATTTATGCATCCATCCATCCATCCATCCATCCATCCATCCATCCATCCATCCATCCATCCCATCCATCCATATCTGTTCATCAGCGATCAGTGATGTCCAACAGAATTTTGTGGCATGTAGTGAGCATATCAGGGAAAAGAGAAAGAGCAAACTAAGGTTGCAGAGTGAAGGGTTCTTAAAGTGGCCTCTTTCTCTGAATGAAAGGAAGATGGAGAGCAGCTCTGTCCAGTGGAAAGA
>NW_012102554.1:2650245-2663440 GCF_000951045.1 Mandrillus leucophaeus | reverse complement strand
CTGTGATTGTACTGGATCCTGAGAGGGTTGACATGGAGACAAGAATCCAGGATGCTGTTTTACAGATGGTCTGCTCTTTTTTTTTTTTTTTTTTTTAAGACAAAGTCTTGCTCTGTCGCCAGGCTGGAGTGTAGTGGTGCAATCTCAGCTCACTGCAACCTCTGTCTCCTGGGTTCAAGCAATTCTCCTGCCTCAGCCTCCTGAGTAGCTGGGACTACAGGCATGCGCCACTACGCCCAGCTAATTTTTGTATTTTTAGTAGAGATGGGGTTTCACTATGTTGACCAGGATGGTCTTGATCTCTTGACCTCATGATCCGCCCGCCTTGGCTTCCCAAAGTGCTGGGATTACAGGCGTGAGCCACCGTGCCCGGCCGATGAGCTGCTCTTTTACCTTGGTTTGCTCTTTCTCTTTTCCCTAATATGCCTGCCGCATGCCACAGAATTCTGTTGGACATCCCTGATTGTTGATGAATACATATAGATGGATGGATGGATGGATGGATGGATGGATATATAAAGATTCTCATTTTTAAAGTCTGTAATTTAAAAAGGGAAAAGATAGAAGAAGATTCTGTCTTTTGTTCTCTTCCTGAGAGAAGCTGAGTGTTGTTAAATGGTATAGGCATGTGTGGCCAGCGAAAAAAAAAGATAGAGTTAATGAAGATCCACAAACTCAAAATTGACTGTACAAAGAAAAGCAGAGTTTTATAAATCCATGAGTTTTTAAAAGAGAGTTGAAAGTGTGTTTCTAGGCTTTGAAACTGACCCATGAAAGGACCACCCCCAGAATTGCCGTCGGTGCCATTGCTAAGGATGATTCCCCAGTCACAGTGAAAGCCCAGTTCTCATTTCTCATGGCAGTTTCTCTCCTGAAGGTTCAGGAGGGTGCCAGAAGAACACTTTGGCTGTTACATAGTCAGTCAGTAGTTAGTGCATTAATTTACTCCTCTTTGCTACACCCCTACGACCTGGTAGCCAGACTGCAGACAGTTAATGTTGATTTTCCTCTTCCTGTTTTCCTATGAGGACAATGATACAGAGCCCTTGGCTTGGAATTAGTCAGTAGCTAAAGAGCACAAGCCAGAAGACTTGTTATTTCTGGAACATGTTTAACCATAGCATGTGAATAATTAGAAGTACAAGGAATGACTCACTTGTTGAAAGACTTCTCCAACATCAAATTCTATCTCTTGAGCTGTCTCATGTCTATGGTGTGTTTTGCACACTTTTGCACAGAACTGGGATGTTTGAAAAACAAATCCTTCCCCCCTAGTAGGCCAGGACTTGTTCCACGCAATCCACTGTTGACCCTTGCTGCCCAAAGTGTGTATCAATGCTGGCAAAACCAGCAACACCAGGGAGCTGGCTACAAGTGCAGATTCTTGGGCCCTACCCCAACCTTACTAAGTCCACATCTGCATTTTGACAAGATCCCCAGGTGATTCATGAATATTAAAGTTTGAGAAATACCAGGCTGTATTTCCATAACCTTGTTTGCGGGGGAGAAGTGGGTTAATTTTCCTTAAGATAACTTGCAGTGAAGCAGGTGGAGGTGGGATGAGATGGGTGGGTAGACTAGTTGGGAAGGGGTAGTGAGAAGAAAGACCCTGGCCAGAACAGCAAGGAGACACCCCTTCATGTACCACTTCACTTTTTTTCCTGCTGTGATACCTGGCACTCCCACAAGTGCAAGGTGAAGCTGCAGCAATCAATTTGGAAACCCAAGCTGAGAACGTTTGTGTGAATAGTTCCTGATTCACAGTGGCACCCTGGCTCCTGGGGATCCTGTATCAAGCCATGAGAACTGGAAGACCCAAATACACAAACAGGTTGAGGTCTGTCATGGTGAAAGAATAAATCCTCCAGAAACCCCGCCAGTGACACATGGATGTGGGGCCCCTCGCCTTAATGCATTCAGAAACCAGCTCCTTAGAGAAAGTTTGGCATACTGTGTGGTAGGTGTTCACACCTTCCTAATCTCCAGTCTGTTTGCTGGGACAGCACGTGAAGGACATTATCCTACAGTCCAACCCACTGCTGGAGGCCTTCGGGAACGCCAAGACCGTCCGGAACAACAACTCCAGCCGATTTGTAAGTCTCTTCCCTGTTTCAGACAGTGTCACTTGATTGATAATGCTGATGTTTCTGACTGAAGTCCAGTATCCCACGGGAAATGGGAGCTTTTCACATGCCATCAGGAGGCCACCTCTTCAATCTTTCCTTCATTTTCTATAGCAGCATGCCACCAAGCTGCAGTTTACCCTTTTTTGTGCCCCGGGGATACAAACAAGATAATTTTGAAGATCATTTTCCACATCAGTTGCCTTCGTAAGGAAAATAAATGATGAAAGTGGCAGCTTTGGCCTTGGAGGAGTTGTCTTTATGCCCTGGAGAAAAGACTTGCTTTCCTAGACCAAGAAATAACTAGAGTAGATGGGTATCCCGGGTACCAACCACTGGCAGTGGTTTTGCTTCTTAGAACTTGGTCCATAGGCTCTGAAGGGTGCAGAGAGTTGGACTGATCTGGCACCTTGGAGACAAACTTCCTCCTCTCCGTCCCTCAGAGCGAGCTGCCTGCCCACTCCAGCCCTCTGGCTTTGTGCATCTGTCTTATGCCCCACTCATACAACCTAACGACATCCCAAAGTGACTGGACCTGGCCTCACAGGTTGCCTCTTAACTGGCTTACCTAACTGGTAATGAAAATATCAACCAAATGCATTGTTGTGAAGGCTTCTTTAGTCATGTTTCTGTCTGAGTGTCTCCCGAGGGGGTAAATAGGAAAGCTGGCAAGGCTGAATATGAGTATGTTCCCCTTAACAAAAGCCACATTTACAGAGAAACAAATGTTTACCCAGTAACCTTGATTTATATAGATTTTGCATCTTATTTCAACCATAGATCATGTCTGGCACTAAAGCATTCACGGAGCCATCTGTGAGGCTGATTCTGGAACATTTTAAAATAAATAAGTGGGAATTCTGGAGAAAAACAATTTTCTTTTCCACTGTCTATTTTGGAAAGAAGCTTCTATTTCCAAGAGAATTTTTACTATGTGCTCATATAATAATTGTCAAGTTCCCTGGTGGGTTCTCTCTGTTAGACTTGCCCTTACTTTCTTTGCTTTCCAATATTATTCAAACTACTCATTTGTTTGTCTCTCATATTTGGGCCCAATGCCTGAGTTGTGTTATCTTGAAGTTTTCCGGATAATAAAATAGGAAAGAAGAATTAAACAAATTTTCCACTTGAACTTTTTTCTTAATTTTCAATCTAAATCTTGTAAAAATGGACTTGACCAAATTTAACTCTTTATTTGCCTTTTCCCCTGTCTTGGATTCCTTGGAGACCAGAAAAAAATAATTAAATTGATATCTTCATTGATTTTTGCAATATAAATTGTTCATTATATTTGGAGGATACATCAATTTCTGTAAATAACAAAAACACTCAACATTTATTATTTTCCTAATTGCAAAATTTTATACAATCCTGATGGAAAGATGGGAGAGACAATTCAGACACACACTGACACACTCACCTACACACACACACACACACTCTCTCTCTCTCTCTGTCTCCCACTATTCACCATCATGGATGAGAGAAATGTAAATGAAAACCACATATCATTTTCTGTCTCTCACATGGGCAAACATTAAGTTGATTGATAATAATCAAGAAAACATGCTATTGGTTGAGAACTGATACATTCTTCCAGGAGAGCGATGGGGCAATTGTTATTAAAATTTTAGTCGTTCATTATCTTTACCCAACAATACTTTTAGAATAAATTACATAAGTTTCCTGCTTAAATAACTACTTATTTTAAAAGATATTCAGAATATGTTGTTAAATTAAAAAAACAGATTACAGAACAATATTTACAACATGTTCCTTTTTTTTTAAATGTGCACATGATATGAAATGTAACTAAGAGATATATAAATCCAAGTTTGACATCTGACAGTGATTATTTAGCAAGAGAATGAAGAAGTGGCATCAGGGTAGAATTATGAGTAATTTCACTTTTAAAAGTGCACAGGTATTATGAAGCATAAGAATGTATATATTTAACACTTATAAATCTTTTCAAGTTAAAGAATGTATTATGAAATATTTCAAACACGATTTAAAAATAATACAATGAACATCTATGTATCCGGCACCCAACATAGGAAATAAATCATTACCAAGGGTTGAGTTGAAACTTCTTTTCGTTTCATTATCAAAATGCAAATGCAACATTCTATTCCCTTTATACAATTTCCTGCCTTCCCCCCAAGGCTGCTATACAGCAGTCCTATGAATATGTTAACCTTTTGTTAGAAAGGTTAACTTTTATGTGATAATTATGAGCCATGCATATGCATTTTATTTTATTACAGCAGTGGTTCTCAACCTTGACCACACATAAAAATCAGCTGGGGACTTTTTGAAAACCACGCAGCTCTGGGCCCTGGTTCTAGAGAGTCTGATGTGCGTGGCCTGGACTGACAGCATGTTAGAAAGGCTCCCCAGGTGTTTCTAAGGGGCAGCCAAGGTTGAGCACCGCTGCTAAGGAGGACTTGGGAGCTTGCCCGTCCAACACCTGCCTTTCCTGGGTCAGATGTTCTGTTTGGTTTCATTTTCCCTCAACTGATGAGGAATGGGGGACAGGCACTGAATTCTTCCCTCTATCACATGCTAAAAGGAAAGCGTGGTGAAGGCGGCCACCAAAGGAAGCACGGGAGCTCCTGTTCAGCAAGCTTTGCTCAGGTGCCACTGACGTTCCGCAGAGCCATGGCTGCTGGTTCTCTGCCTGGTGCTGCTGGGTGTTTTTGGTTTTTGCCGGGACGAAGAAGGTCATCAGATTAAGACACATAGACGGTCAGAAGCTGGCCTTCTTTGGTGGTCTCTCTTGACACCTAGAATAATTAAGAACAGGAACACAACATGTACTCACACATTTGCAGTGTGCACAGTACTTTTCTTGCCCCTAATGAGTTTACAGCTCCAGTCACAGACATAAAAAAAACCCAGCTGAATTCATCCCTGAAATGGGTGGATTTAGTCAGCATACACATTTTTATGTTATTACATGTGAATGCGGTGAGGCTGGGCATCTTCTCCAGTCTGGCCATAGACCACATGGCTCCCTCTTTTCCTTTATTTGTATTTACTCTTCTGGCCTCTGAGGGTGCTTAAGTTTCTGAGGACAGGAGAGAAATTAAGTTCTACTGAGAAAAAACAATTTAAATATATATTATATATAATAATTGTTATAATAATTATATATAATATATAATTGTTATAATAATTATATAATTTTTCATTTTATTTTGTTTTTTGTACAGTCTCGCTTCGTGGCTCAGGCTGGAGTTCAGTGGCATAATCTCGGCTCACTGCATCCTCCACCTCCCGGGTTCAAGCGATTCTTCTGCCTCACTGGTGCTGCAGGCACCTGCCACCATGCCCAGCTAATTTTTTGTATTTTTAGCAGAGATGGGGTTTCACCATGTTGGCCAGGCGGGTCTCGAACTCCTGACCTCCAGTGATCCACCTGCCTCGGCCTCCCAAAGTGCTGGGATTACAGGCGTGAGCCACCGTGCCTGGCTATATATAATTAAAATAACAACCTAGATACCTTTTCAACTGCAGTCTAGGTTTTTATTCTCCTTTGTTCCCTATTAGCAGTCATTTAAAGAGGAATTTTCGTAACAATGACAGTGACAAAAATCCCTAGGCCCATGAGTAGCTGGAAAGAACTTTACTTTTTATAAAGTGTTTTCATTTTGGATAAACATTTTAGATGTTCCATAGGTAAGAGGGATTGAGTGTTTTTGCTCAAAGCCATGAGATGAAGTCTGACAGAGCAAGAGCGCTCTTCCTCTGAAAGGGTGCCATGCCATTTTTCTGCCTCCTTTTTTACACCTTCTGGTTGAGCAGGCGGGCACCTACTGGGGGAACGGAGCAAGGAATAGAGCATATCCTTATTTAGTCATGCTGGAATGATAGGTGCTCGCTCATAACAGAATCGTGTGGCTGGACAAAAGCACGGGTTATTGTCTGATTGAAAACTGTAAGGAAGTCTAGACTCAAATTAGGAGTAATTCAGAATGTGTCTTTTATTAATGAATTTCCTTGAATTCTATACTGTATTCAAAGCCTGTTTGGGACATCATGTTTTGTTCACCAACCACTGAAGGAAATCCCTAACTTTCTTGCAGGGAAAATACTTTGAAATCCAGTTCAGTCCAGGTGGGGAACCAGATGGTGGAAAGATCTCCAACTTCCTTCTGGAAAAATCTAGGGTGGTGATGAGGAACCCAGGAGAGCGGAGTTTTCACATATTTTACCAGGTTTTCCTTTCTACTTTTTTCCTGCCCACTTCCTGTCCCTTCTCTACATTAAAATATTTCTCAGACTTCAGGCATAGAGTGTAGTCTGGCAAGCCAGGGAGGACTGATTATGGTACCATGTGCAAGTCAATGTGCAGAATTGTGAGAATGCCCCTGCCCTCAAGGAGAATGAGTTCTAATTGGAGTGATAAGACAACAATTCACCCAAAGCTAAATCATCAAGGAAGTATTGACGTAACTTAAAAACAAAATGAGGAGTATTGGAGTCTTTGCCAAAGGAATTCATGTGGGCAGGTTTGGCCGGATAGTAGGAGAGGTATGAAGGAGGTAGAACCCAGATGGAGAGTGGAGGGGATTGATCAGGAAAGACAGGTGTCCTGCGCTAAAGCAGTGGAGGTGGGAGAGGGAAAGTCAGTCAGGGAGCCCGGCCTCAGCCTGTGTGCAGGGCAGGCATCTCCAGCACGTGAGCTGTGGGAGGGAAGATTTGAGATAGGTTTGGGATCTTCAATGCCAAGTTGAAAAGTTTCCACCTAGACCCTCAGAAGTTGTGGAGAGTTTGGGGCCAGAGCAGTGTGCAGGGTGCTTTTCGGTTATGTTACAGGCCTCAGCAGTCATCTGAGTCGGCTACTTTTATTTTATTTATTTTATTTATTTTTTTATTTGTGACAGGGTCTTGCTCTGTCGCCCAGGCTAGAGTGCAGTGGCACAATCTTGGCTCACTGCAACCTCTGCATCCTGGGCTCAAATGATCTTCCTGCCTCAGCCTCCCAAGTAGCTGGGCCTGTAGGCACATGGCGCCATACCTGGCTGATTTTTGCATTTTTCGTAGAGGTGGGGTTTCACCACATTATGCAGGCTGGCCTCTACCTCTCGGACTCAAGTGACCCACCCACCTCAGCCTCCCAAACTGCTGGGATTACAGGCGTGAGCCACTGTGCCTGGCCCTGATTCAGCTACTTTTGTAAAAGTTTTTAAGTACTTAAAATATACAATGATGTTAATAACCAAATTTTTTATGTTCTATTTAGTTATTAGTATTTTATATTGAAGATCCACATTAGACTTTCTTCGAAGAAAGGCCTGGTCACTGTTTTTTGTTTTGTTTTGTTTCATGTTTAGTTTGCGGATCCCTGTATTAGAAGGACATTAAACTGTATAATAGCTCATATTCAGTCTTTTCAGTTACACACATATCTTAGGTGATGCCAAATAATTCTTTTAGTTGGTATCTGTTGATTGAAAAAGTATAATAAATGTCTAAAACTTCTGTGAATTCAGTCATTTTTAAAATCGTATTAAAACAACATGTATAGATAAGTGAAAAAAATTATATATTTTACAGAAATAATACTGAGTGCTAGATGGAAGTGTATAATGGATGCCAGGACTTCTTTAAATAAATGCAAACCCTAACCCTTCCCCAGGAGTCCTCTGCCCTTAGGTCAGAAACCACCGGAATAGAGGCTGGGAACTGATGGGCTCAGGGCTTCAAGATTCTGACATGAAAGTAATTCTTGGTGGGGCGTGGTGGCTCACGCCTGTAATCCCAGCACTTTGGGAGGCCGAGGCGGGTGGATCACAAGGTTAGGAGATCCCGACCATCCTGGCTAACACGGTGAAACCCCGTCTCTACTAAAAATACAAAAAATTAGCTGGGCGTGGTGGCAGGCGTCTGTAGTCCCAGCTACTCAGGAGGCTGAGGCAGGAGAATGGCGTGAACCTGGGAGGAGGAGCTTGCGGTGAGCCGAGATGGCACCACTGCACTCCAGCCTGAGCGACTGAGCGAGACTCCGTCTCAAAAAAAAAAAAAAGAAGGCAAAGAGTAGCATGTTTGTAGCTAGAAGAGAGTTAGAGAAGATAGATTTGAAGATGCAAGTTAGAGGGAATCTACAGTATATGGGTGGGGAGAGGACTGAAAATAGAGGAAAAAAAGGAAGGGGTGGGACAAAAAGGTGAACGTTCAGGAGACAGGGCAGGAAACGAAGGAAGCCTGATGTCATGGGGTGACCTAGAGCTTCTCAGTAATGGAGATGAGGCCCCCCATGTGGGGAGGGGAGCCAGGACAGCGTTGTGCAACTTGACGAAGGTGGGAAGCATGGATGGGAGCTGTCCCTATTTTCCTAAATATTATTGGGTTAGAGCCAGGGTGTGCTGGAGCTGGTTCGCATGGGCGATGCACATCTCTTCCCTCTTCCTTCTGTGACATTTCTTTGGTAGTTGAAATCAGTCAGAGTGGGAGTATTTATACCATGAATATTGACAAACACTATAAATCAATTTTTTTCCTCAAGGGTTAAACATTTTCCCGCACACCACTGGTTAAAACCCAGTAAGAGGGTCTTGCCCAGGCCCAAGGCAGACATCAGAGTTTGAACAAAAAGCCAAGGAGTTGAGCGTGGTGACTCACACCTGTAATCCCAGCGCTTTGGGAGGCTGAGGTGGGAGAATTGCTTGAGCCCAGGAATTTGAAACCAACCTGGGCAACAGAGTGAGACTCTGTCTCTACAAAAAGTTAAAAAATTAACTGGACATGGTGGTACATGCCTTTAGTCCCAGCTACTTAGGAGGCTAAAGTGGGAGAATTGCTTGAGCCTGGGAGATCAAGGCTGTCATGAGCCAAGATTGTGCCACTACACTCCACCTTGGGTGACAGAGCAAGACCCTGTCTATAAAAAACAAGCCAAGGGACAGTCATTGGTCAGGAGGTTTCAGAATACCAGAGAGCGAGAAGCTGCATGGCAGTTTTTTCACATGCACCCTGCAGTGAGAAGCATGGAAAAGCCAGCTCCACTTGAAAAAGCTGTAGCAAGTTGGGCGGGAGCTAAGTAATGAAAATCTGTTTTGCTTTCCACTCTGCCAAGGGTGGCAGTCGAGTTCCTTTCAGTGGACCAGGGAAAATCCTCAGCTCTTGCAGGTCTTTCCAGAGTTAGGAATCAAAATTTGCAGAGATGACATGGGGCTACTACAGGTACATATTTGGGAGCCAGGACTGCCTATAATTTTAGAAAGCAGAGATAGAAAGTCCTCATCACTGGGCTTGGCAATGGTGACTGCAGGATGTATGAGGCGACTTCGGGTGCCTTGTGGTCCACATCATGGCTCAACCTGTGTTCTCGTGCTCCAGCTCATCGAGGGCGCCTCTGCAGAGCAGAAGCACGGCCTTGGCATCACCAGCATGGACTATTATTACTACCTGAGCCTCTCGGGCTCATACAAGGTTGATGACATTGACGACAGGCGGGAGTTTCAGGAAACTCTGGTAAGTGCCGGCGCAGGGCCAGGCGGGTTCTGCTCTCCCAGCTGGCCATTTCCTGTGGCCGAAAGGGCAGTGAAGCTTAATAAAGCGAAGAGCTGCATAAAATGTCTGCCTTGTTCTGTGTGAGCACTCTGTGTGCTCATTCATGTTCCAGTGCCCTTTCATACCCATGTGCCAGTTGCCTGAGGACCACTTAATGATTTGAGATGGGTAAAAAGACATGAATTCATCATTATCCCCCTGCAGGAGCTCTGGTAAATAGGCAAAAATGATGCGTACATTGAGCACACCTGTTTGCTGATGGCCTACTCTGTTCGTGAGCTGTTATCTTAGAAGGGCTAAGCAAACAGCACGTCTGTGGACTGAATAGGTTTAGAAATTTTGGAACATCTTTAGTCTTTTCTCTTATTTCTTTTCCGGTTTTGAAGACTCTCTTCCCCTCTGTACTGTGCAGGGCAGAGGACCCTTTTTCTGTGCCATGCCCTTCACATTGCATGTATGTTATGGGCCAAGTTGTAAAACTTGGTAGATTATGGAGGGGTTCCATCCTGTGAGCAGCAACTAAAATGAGTCAATCTAGAACTTTCTAGAGGTAAGCTGACCACCCACTTAGCCTCAAAGGCCTTCATTACCACTGCTCTTTGAGTCTGTTTCAAGCTAGTGACTATTCCTCAACTCAGATCCCGAACTGAGCAGTAGAGTCTGAATGAGTAGTGTGGATTCAGTACATTTGTGGTTGAAAGGGACAGAAAGTTCAGACAGACTGTGTCCTGGGTGCCAGGAAACAAAATGGTGTCAACAGGTCACATGGCCTCAGAGCAGATGGGAGAAAAAGTGCCAGTAAGGAGTCTGCACACTGGTCCTAGAGTATAGTTTTCTTAGGAGATGGTTCTCTAAGATTTAGACATTTTAGCGGTATTTATTGCATTTAAGGGACCTCAGAAACTGTACTTTTAAATGATGCTTTTATTGGATTTCCTGGAGATTTTTCATTAGATCCTTTTGCAAGTACAACATATTCTTATCCCTCCTGATGAAGGGAAAGATCTCTTGAGTCCACTTGGAGTAGGTGGAAAGGTCAGCAGTGACCTTCGAGGGGAAGCTGGCAATAAGAACACATCAAAGGATGAAGATAGGACTTGGAGACTTTGTGTACAACTACCACTCCTCCGAGTCTCATTCCTCCTGGAGTATTCCCTTATTCCTGGAGGACGGCATGCTCTGCTTAGAGACAGAACTGCCCTTCCAGCATGACTTTGAGACGTGAGAAGAGTGTGTACACTGGGCAGTGATCATGTTGTACAAGAACGTCCGGCTGTCATCACAAGGTCAGCCACATGTGACTGACTGCACAACCCAATCTATGATTTTTTTTCTTTTTGACTCGTCTGTACTTGTCACACCCTTATTTAGAGCAACTGCTCTGCCTTGGCTGCTTTTAAAGCTGACGACCAGCTTCTCTGGATAGTTTCTCTTTTCTCTTCCAGCATGCCATGAATGTGATTGGGATCTTTGCAGAAGAGCAAACGCTGGTGTTGCAGATCGTGGCGGGTATTCTCCACCTGGGAAACATCAGCTTCAAAGAAGTTGGCAACTACGCAGCTGTGGAGAGTGAAGAGTGTGCGTAGCCCTGGCACCTGGCCATTGATTGAATGAGGGGTGGCTAGCTCTGATTAGAAGTAACCCAGCACTTTCCTTTGCTTAGATCTTAAATGGGAATATTGGGAAGAAGTGAGAAATCTACATGTCCTCTGTGGCAGAACAGAATGGCTTCACGAGAGGTCAGACCTCTTGTATGCACCTGCCCCTCTCCTTATCCCCAGCCTTTCCAAGTCCCACACCATCGATGATAGATGGAATCGTTTCAATTGATCATTAACCTGGGGAAAGCTGGGAGGATTTCACATCTCGGTTTAAAGATAAAGTGATCTCTTTAATGGGGATTAGAGTAATGGCTTCATGCAAAAGATTTAGTCTCTTTATGAAAACCTTTAAGTAACTGGTCTTTAGGATCTAAATTCACTTAAAGATTTTAAAGAGCAAGCAATATAATATATGTAAATAGGGGAAGTTCACAGCTTCACAGTTTGTTCCACGGATTGGATTAGATTGGATTTCTGAGCACAGGAAAAGATGGACGTTGACTGTTGTGTTGACATTTCTGATGATCACCTTTAATGATCACATCTGCGTAACTGGAGCCTCCACACCTAAATGGTCGTTTTTACTCTTTGAGAAAAAAAATCAGGGTTCTTCCTGCAGAGAGATGTTGTTGGTTATATGTGCCCAAAATCTACCATAAATACAGCGGCACATGACTTTAGCCTCTTAGGCATCAACAGCTTGCAGGCTGCTCTCAGAACCCACACATCCTTTAACCACCCAGGAAGACATTCTTCCTTTCTCAGCATTCTTTAAGGATGATAAATTTAGATGCTTAGTAATAAATAGTATCCCACTCATTGCTGACAATGCAGTAGGGATATTTCCATTCCAAATAAGGTTCTTTTTTTATGTTTTTGTTTTCTTTTCTGATAAAAGAGGGAAGTTCTGCTAACTTCTGATGTCTATCTGATAAAGAAAAAGATGAATTATGTTTACCAGGGAAGGGAGTAGAAAACCATAAATATACAGGGTGTCCATAAAGTCTGAAAACATGACCTAATAATCGTAATAATGATAACTGTGTTTCTAAACTTTGTGTACATTATCCTTGACATTTAACAAATGCACATATGTTTCCAGTAGGATCATTAACACTTGGCCTTTTAATGGTAACAGTGTTGGTTTGGTGGTAGTTTCTGTTGAAGTAGACTGGATTTCTTTTGCCTTCTTGGATAGTAAAATAATTTACTGCCTCTTGATGCTTGACAACAAAATCATGACACTGAGACAGCAAACAGTTCCCTAGATGTCTGAAGCAAGAAGTGTTTTATTGCACATTGATGTCCAGAGTTAGTAGTCTTCTCAGCCAGATGGGTAAGGCTCAGCACTGGCAACTGCCCATGAAATTCCCTGACCAGAGGCGATGGAGGCATGGAGATCGGAAAAGGCTGAGATGGAAGCCAGAGAGGTCTAGGAAATGGGCCTCCCCCACCTCAATAATTTCCTTTGATTTGGGGTTTTGTTCATTTGGTAATACATTAACCTGGCTCGAGGGGGTATACAGTGAATGTTCTCCCTTCTATACCTTTTCTAGTCCACTTGTTCCCCTCGTCAGAGGTAACCAAGGTTCCCAGTCTCTTGTGTTCCCTTTAAAGGATGTGTGTTCCGGAACAACTACACACAACCACTCTTTTTTCCCCACTTTTGTGCAATAATGGGGGCTTATACCACAGTGTTCTACAGTTGCTTTTTCACTTAATATGTGTCTTAGTCTAGGCATGGAGGCTTATGCCTGTAATACCAGCACTTTAGGAGGCCGAGGCAGTGGATCTCCTAAGGTCAGGAGTTTGAAACCAGTGTGGCCAACATGGTAAAATCCTGTCTCTACCAAAAATACAAAAATTAGCCATGTTTGATGGTGGTGTACGTCTGTAATTCCAGCTATTCTGAAGGCTGAGGCGGGAGAATCACTTGAACCCTGAGCAACAGAG
>NW_012102554.1:2641548-2650060 GCF_000951045.1 Mandrillus leucophaeus | reverse complement strand
GAGCTTTATTTTTTATTTTTATTTTTTAAGAGGGATGGGGTCTTGCTTAGTTGCCAGGACTGGTCTCGAATTCCTGACCTTAAGTCATCCTCCCGCCTTGGCGGCCTCCCAAAGTGCTGGGAATCCAGGCTTGAGCCACTGCACCTGGCCATTATTTTTATAGCTGCATAGCATTCCATTCATTGGCTACACTTTTATTTCTTTATTGAACCAATTATCTGTTGTTGGACATTAATATGGTTTCTGATCTGCTGTTACAAGACTGAATGAACACTACTGAAATGAGTAGCCTTGGTTTCTGTCTTTCTAATATTTTAGTATATCTATGAAGTAGAGGGAAGTGGTAGTCCATGCCTTTAAAATAGAAAAAAGCAGACTTTCTCTAGCTGTTGCAGTGTGGGAAAAAAATGGTAAGATTTTCATCAGAACTGGCCTACTAAAGCAAAATAGCCATTAATAACAACAAGCTTTTTTTGTTGTTGTTTTTTGTTTTTGTTTTGAGACGGAGTCTTTCTCTGTCACCCAGGCTGGAGTGCAGTGGCGCTATCTCGGCTCACTGCAATCTCCACCTCTTGGGTTCAAGCAGTTCACCTGTCTCAGCCTCCCAAGTAGCTGGGATTACAGGTGCGCACCACCACGCCTGGCTAACTTTTGTATTTTCAGTAGAGATGGGGTTTCACCTTGTTGACCAGGCTGGTCTCAAACTCCTGACCTCAGATGATCTGCCTGCCTCGGCCTCCCAAAGTGTGGTGATTGGAGGCATGAGCCACCACGCCTGGCCAAACAAGCTTTGTTTTTACCTGTCCTTAGACTAATGGAAGTGTAGCATTTCCTTGGTCAAATCTTTATGTTGCTGTGAAGCCAAACAAACCTCACCTTAGGCACACGTGTACCTGTCCAACAGCAATGCAGTGAGGTGGCAGGTATTAAAAACCAAATTAACCTAAGAATTTTAATGAAAGAACAAGTCACTATTTTGATAACAGTGGGGAGGAAAAGCACAGTTGACAGCGCCCCTCCTTTACCCCGTTATTCACGGATTAGAAAGCACAGAAAGTCAACACCAAGGACAGATAAACCTTTTTTTTTTTTTTTTTTTTTTTTACCATGCTGAGTCTTTTAAATTTGTAAAAATTGAATTTTATTTTTGCTACATCTTTTTGGTGTTTCTCTATTCCCTATATTTCAAATTTAGGTGGAAAAATTAAACCTAACTTTGCTTTACACTTTAATGCAGTAATAGTAATCTATCTTCATTATTTAAATGTGCGGAAATACTACTTTTTAGCAGGTTCTTCAATGTTTTCCATGACTCTGATTAACTATATCAGAGTTACACACCCACATTTTAAAATTAATCATTGCTTTCTCCCTCCCTCTCCCTCTCCAGTTCTCCAAGCTTCCATACTGACACTCCTATCCAGACACACTCACAACTGCCTCATGGAAACTCACAGCCTGAAGAAAGTCAATATTAGCAGCCCCGTAATTTCAGCATTAGGGCAGGCACTGAAGAAAATATGAGGCCATAAAAGTTTGAAAAACATGGCATGGATTCTTTTTCAAGCCAAGCGCTGTATTTCCGCTCTAGTGTCCTTCGCTATTTCCCTAAGCTTGTGGCTGTGATTCTTGGCCCAGTTCCATTCCTTGTGTTGTGAGTGCTTGCGGCTCTCCATGCCCTCTTCTGCAGAAAAGGACCACAAGATGGAAGTAGAGCGTGTGTCTTTGTCGTCCCTTCTCACTCTTTTGTCTCTGGGACTCTCATCTTAGCCCTTACTGTTGTATCTCTTTAGCAAAGGTCATAAAGATAATGGCATAAACATCTTAGTCAAATATTTTAACCACGTGGGAACATGGTTAGGGCTTAGGAGAAAGCCATATTTACAAAACAGAGAGATTGAGGCTAATTATTCATTTTATGAACCTATTCACTGTATAGTTCCTATAAACAATGAGAGGAGCTCTTGTGACTGTCCTGTAAACTGCTGAGGATGATGTCCACTGCATCAAGTGAGATATCACTCTGATAATAAAACCAACAGGATGCTCTTCCCTTAGTGAGGGCTTCTTATATGTTGGATATGTTGGTGAATGTCTGTTGATTCTCACAACAACCCGACATGGGTGCAATCTGATTTATGAATGTCATCTGTCCTTACTCTGTGCACAGGAAGTTTTAGTTCACTGGAAGACACACCCAGATTCCTAGACATGTGTTTAACACTAAAACTAAACTAAGTACAATGGCCATTTTCAGATCAGTGCATTGGATTTTGTTTACATGTCTTTTCTAAAAGGAAGCCCTTCTATTGCTCAAAGCATTTTTATGAAACACTCATATAGAGGATAAATGTCTTGTTCTGGCATTATACGTTTTCCAAATGTATTCACTGACTTAATCTCATTGGAAGGTGTACACTGAGAAATGTCAGCTCGTTATATTTTAACACCATCTGTGAAACTCAAACAGATTATCCTTTATTGGGAGGCTTGTGATTTTTTAGCATTATCATAAGGCCTTTAACAAAATTCTTTTATCAGATAATTTTGGTGAAGCATTATGCAGAAAAAGAAAACTCATAGCCAAGTTCAAAATTTCCATTGCATCTATAAAAATCTTTCATTCATATTGGAAAAATCTGAGCATTCTTTCATGTCGAAGAATGGTGTCATTTATTTATATGAGAACGTTCTGCCCAGAAATCAGGAAAACCCCATTTATATCACTAGCCCTCCTTAGTTAAGTTTCATGGTCTGAAACAAGATGTTGAGCTATGGAAGTCTCTGTTTTTCTATCCAAAGACCACAAACTACCATACCATGTGACATTAGGGCAGGATATGAACATCCCCTTCATTTCACTCTATATGCTACCCTCAGAGGAATCTTCTTATAATGCCCCTCTTTATTAGCCATCAGGCCCCCTTTTGCCTCCAGCCCAAATATATCATACCATGCAAGGATCGCCAGCATTGGAATCTGTCCTAACCTTTTTAATCTGACCTGAACTTTCAGCGGCAGCCAGTGCTAGTCCACACACTGTAGCCTGCGTCTCGTCTCCATCATGTCTCCCACACTTCTGCTTCCTCCCCTTGGTACACTCCCTTCTCCTCTCTGCATCTGTACAAATCCTATTTATCCTTTACACCCAGCTCAAATCTCTTGACTACCCCAGCAAGTAGTAATATCTTCCTGTTCTAATTTCTCCACATCTTGTCTGTCTGTGTTACATATTCAGCTTTTCCAAGGGTTCTTTATTTGGCAAACTATTTTTTGCCTCGTCTAGATTACTTTCAAGATTTCTTACATATTTTCTATTCTTTCCTCCCTCTTTAGTAACCCTACACGTGCTAAATACTCAATAAACATGGGATTAGTAAACATGGTAATTATTAGTTCAGTAATATCAGGTGCTTCAAAAATGATGCTATGAAAACATTGTACTAAAAAGGAAGAAAGCAATATTTGGAGCCAAAGAAATGTTTCTTGATTGAGTTCCTTCCGGGCTGTCTTGCTGGAAGCTTGGAGAGATGTCCATGTTAGGCATTTAACTGTGATCTCGGTAGGAGGGATAGGTTTGCCATCCTTCTTGGATCCCTGATTTGTATTATTGGAAGTCTCAGTCATCATAGGAATTGACTCATGTAATAAAACAATTGGGAAGAACAAAGGAGATGGATGTGTGTGGGATTACTGATAAGCAGCCTTCACTAGAACATAAGCTCTTGGGGCCTGTGACTGTGCCTTCTATGTATACACATGTGCATGTGCACATAAGTGCCTCCATATGTTTGTGAGATGAATTGGAAGTGTCCCAATTCTGAAAGATTGTCATGTTTTGTTTTATGTTCTACAGTTTTAGCTTTTCCTGCATATCTGCTAGGGATAAACCAGGACCGGTTGAAAGAAAAGCTAACAAGCCGGCAGATGGATAGCAAGTGGGGAGGCAAATCCGAATCCATCCACGTGACCCTCAATGTGGAGCAGGCCTGTTACACCCGGGATGCGCTCGCCAAGGCCCTGCACTCCCGGGTTTTTGATTTCTTGGTAGATGTAAGTAACACAAGTTGATGTTGGTGATGCTTCATATCTTAGCTATAAAGAGTCAAACTAGTAGGCTGGGCGCGGTGGCTCACACCTGTAATCCCAGTACTCTGAGAGGCCAAGGTGGGAGGATCGCTGCAGCCCAGGAGTTTGAGACCAGCCTCTGCAACGTGGTGAGACCCCGTCTCTACAAAAAACACAAAAATTAACCAGGTGTGGTGGCAGGTGCCTGTGGTCCCAGCTACTCAGGAGGCTGAGGTGGGAAGATCACTTGAGCCTGGGAGGTCAAGGCTGCAGTGAGCCGAAATTGTGCCACTGTACTGCAGCCTGGGGGGCAGAGTGAGATCCTATCTCCAAAAAAAAATAAAATAAAATGACTAAGGGTTTTGTGTTCCTGTTCTGGCTCCTTCCTTTCACCCATTACTTTACTTCGCTTTCTGTCCTCTCACTCTGCAATCACTGAATCCTGCATTTCCTTCTAGAACTGCCCAACAAGATACCTTAGCTAAATCTAATATGGTAACAAGTTTCCTCTGGACAAAATATTCAGTAAAGCTAGGACTAGAGACCAGAAAAAGAGGAGACCCACGTTCACGGGCCTTTCTTGATTTGTGGGCCTAAAGATTTAGGAATATGTTTTCCACATACTTCTGTGTTACAAATTAACCCAAAACCTAGTGACTTGAAACCATAAGTGCTTGTTTTCTCAGTTTCTGAGGGTCAGATATTTGGGATCGGCTGAGCTTGGTGGTTCATGCTGATTGGAACTGTGGTTGTCTGAAGGCTTGACTAGGGTTGGAAGATATGGCTGAAAGACGGATTGCCCGTGTGGCTGTTGGCAGGAGGTCTCAGTCCCTTGCTTCATGGACCTCTCCTTGAATATCCTCATAACATGATGGTTGGTTTTCCCCAGAGTGAGTGATCTGAAAGACAGCGTGAGCAAGAAGCCAGTCTTTTATGTCCTGATCTTGGACTCAAGTATTGTCACTCTGCCACATTCTGTTTATTAGAAGCAAGTCACTAAGGAAAGTCCACACTTAAGGGGAGGGGAATGAGGCTCCACCTTTGGGAGGGAGGAATATCAAAAACTTTCTGCATGTATTTTGAAACTATTAGATATTTTTGGTTATGGTGTAATTATATGTGTGTGTATGTAAATATACACACACACTCTTACATATGAATATATATTTATATATGTATATCACATATGTATTCTGACAATTAGTCTTTCAGCAGTGTAGCGCTGCCAGTAACAATCTTGTGTTAATCACTGTAGCCTCTAAATGGTAAAATAATAATACCAGGCAGTTATATAGCACTAACTATATAAGCGCCCAGATACTAAGTATTTTAAAGAGAAAAAACCCTCACTTAATTGTTACAACAACCCTGTGACTTAGGTATTATGATCTCTGCTTTACAGATAAACTAAGGGAGGCATAGATTGATTAAGGAATTTGCCCAAGGTCACTCCATTATTATGTGATTGATCTAGGAGGCCCTAGATTCCTAGCTAGTTTGCTCCTTTGATGTTTATATATTCAAACTAGAAGGACCCTAGTCAAGGGACAACAGGGGGCCATTCGATCCAAAAGATCTGTATTTGATTCCAGGCACTAACATCTATGTGGCTTAAAGTACGGTTAGTGTGGTTAGAGTAGGGTCAGGCAGGACAGGGTAGGAGAAGTATTCTAGGTAGTTCTAGTGGCTATTTAAAGTATAAAATTGCTTGGGAAGGTCAGGGTCATACCAAACAGAAGTCATGCAGTTAGCTTGTTCAGATCCCTCGTTTTACTGAGAAGGGAATGTCAGGCCTGAGCCATGGTGGTTTTACCCAAGGCCAATCGGCAAGAGGGCAGTGCAGCCTGGGACTAGAATCCACGTATCTTGTCTGTTTGTTCAGAGCACCTTCCAGCGCTGGGCTTCCTACCTACCTTCCTTCCTGTCATCTGTTAGTTTTTTTGTAAGTAGTAAAAGTACATGAATACTCATACAAGTGATCCTAATTTGAGGTGAGATTTACTGGGCACTGACTATGTGTTGTGTATGATTACTCGTTTGCTCACAAAAGATGATGTATCATTTTGTTTACCTGGAAAACACCTCTGGTACTTCAGAATTCGTCCAGGTATTCAGCACCTCAAAGAATTCTTCGCTTCACTCCTCCCCCACTGCATCCCCCACCAACCCCTCTATCCAAACCTTCCCTGCTATCATTAAGTCTATTCCCATGAATTGCTTGGCCTCTTCTCACAGTGATTAAGAACACAGATTTAGGCATCACACTGCTAAAATTTAGTCCCAGACCCTGCTTCTTACATAGAACAACCTTAAGCAAGCCTTGGTGTGTGGAAAATTGGGAAAATAATGATATCACTGCCATTTTGAGAATTGAAATGGGAATTAAGTGAAACAACACATTAAGAGCACCTAGCAAACCCTGGCAGAGGTGAATGTTCAATAGATGTAAGCACGTTCTATTATCAATTCAAAGATAATGACTATTGTTACTATCTGCAGATAGCTCACCCTCTCTATGAGCTCCTGGGAACAAGGATTGTCTTGTCCTTAGCATCCCTGGCATATTGTGTTGGGTCATCATTAAATGACTGGTGAATGGAAGACAATGGAAATGACAATTACAGATCCTTTAGTGTGGGTTCTTCGTGTGAAATAGGTTTTACTTCGATCATCCAAGATGACATATTCTTCTAATTGTTAAGACCTCCTGAAAAAGCTGACTCAGCCAGAAATTAATGGTTATCATCATTAAGCAAACATTTTTTGTTTCTACTGTACTCGCTTTTCTGAATCCTGATGGTTTTCCAAAGCGCTTGCCTTTGCACTGAGAGTTTGTTAATGCAGCAGGTCTCCTGCCTTCACGTTGTCCTCTGTTTCCTGCAAGCAGTAGTGTTTGCTATGTAGAGTCCAGCTTCCCTTTCCCCAGTGTATGCCTGTTTTTAGTATAAATGGAAAGGAGTTCACTGCCATGCTGTTTACTTTCTCTAGTCGATCAATAAAGCCATGCAGAAAGACCATGAAGAATACAACATTGGCGTCCTAGACATCTATGGCTTTGAAATATTCCAGGTAAGGCCAGTTTGAATAACTAGGGGTTGAGGAGGGTGGCATATTTCATCTGGCCTGCAAGAAATAATTCTAGGCAATGCAAACACAAAAAAACAGAAAATAAACCACAACCAAAAAAAAACCACTCAGGCTCATTTTGGCCTTTGTGAGTTCTTCACGTACCCTTACCAAATTAGTTTCTCCTAAATATAAACTTCTTTCTATTGATGCATCCAACATTTCTATGAAAGCTTTTCACATGAAGACATTTCAATAAATCACTCAAGAAATGACTTTTAAATGATTTTGTGAAACAATTACATGTGAATAACTTTTTTTTTTTTCAGAAAAATGGCTTTGAACAGTTTTGTATCAATTTTGTTAATGAAAAACTGCAGCAGATTTTTATTGAACTGACATTAAAGGCGGAACAGGTAAGCAGTCCCTCGTCCTTTATCCTATTCTATTTATAATTTATTTTGTTTACAAGGGTATCGATTTCTGTCTTTTGCTAATAGATTTGGGTTCCACTCTTATATTAGGAAATGCACCTAATAAAGTCAGGCAGAAAAACCATACGCCATTGTGGTATTTTAATCCATGAAATATAAATACCATCTGCAGCATTTGCCTTCTTCTTTAAGCAAATGATGCTGTGACGTTGGACGTAAGCCTGGCTGCTTTTACTATACTGACTCACTGAGCACGTGGGAAATGGGAGCCTAGTTCCAGCCCCAGCTGTCTGAGGCATATATTGTGTTCCAAATAAAAGACTTGGTTTTCTCAGATTTACTCCATTCTCAATCTTCCCTAACAATACATGCATTTTTAACAAAGCTGGTATTTCAATACTTACCTGAGGTAACGTGCCTTGCTGTAGTTTCTTCTAAAGTTGGGTGCAGGTCGGGTACTGTGGCTCATGCCTGTAATCCTAGCACTCTGGGAGGCCAAGTTGGGAGAATTGCTTGAGTCCAGGAGTTCAAGACCAGCCTGCCGGACAAAATGAGACCCCATCCATACAAAAAATAAAACAATTAGCTGGACGTGGTGGCATAAGCCTATCGTCCCAGCTGTTCTGGAGGCTGAGGTGAAAAGATTGCTTGAGCCCAGGAGGTCGAGACTTACATCATCACACCACTGCACTCCATCCTAGGCAACAGAGCAAGACTCTGTTTCAGAAATAAATAGTAGCCAGGTGCAGTGGCTCACGCCTGTAATCCCAGCACTTTGGGAGGCCGAGACCTGCAGACCATTCGAGGTCAGGAATTCGAGACGAGCCTGGCCAACATGATGAAACCCCATCTCTACTAAAAATACAAAAATTAGCTAGGCATGGTGGTGCGTGCCTGTAGACCCAGCTACTCCGGAGGCTGAGGCAGGAGAATCGCTTGAACCC
>NW_012102554.1:2628033-2641303 GCF_000951045.1 Mandrillus leucophaeus | reverse complement strand
AAAAAAAAAAAAAAAAAGAAAAAGAAAAAGAAAAGAAAGACACCATTTTTTTGGATTTCGAGTTCACGCTAAACCCAGGATGCCTTACGGTGGGGTCCTTAGTGAATTACATTTACAAAGACCTTACTTCCAAACCTCACACATTCTGAGGTTCCAGGTGGATGTGAAATTTGGGAGGATACTATTCAAGCCACTGTATACATCAAAGGCTGTTTTGGGGTCATTTAGTTATGGAAGTGTTTATGCCTGTGCTTAGGAAACACTATACCAGCGGGTTTCACGTGACCTTCTGCCCTGGAACCCACCCTTGGTTGTTTTACTGTAGCTACTCTAAGGGGTGGGGAAGGCTAGAGGTTCACATGAAACCCATTGCTACCGTTGCCATCTAAGTCCCTACCACGTCTAGCCCACTCTACTGCAGTAGTCTCCAAACTGGTTTGGTCGTCTCTCTATGGGTTTCCCGTGAACCTCTAGCCTTCCCCAACCCTTAGAGTAGCCAGAGAAAAACAACCAAGAAAGAGCACAATAGCCAATGAGATGGGAGCGGGGAGGCAGGGGCTAGATCATATGGGAAACTGTAGGGCATGGCTGAGACTTTGGGTGTTATAGTAAGTGGAATGAGGACCCATTGAAGAATTTTGAGGGAGGAGTGACGTGATCTGATTTGTTGTTTGCGTTTTTGAAAGGGTCACTCTGACTCTGTAGGCTTATAGAGTGGGGTGAGGCAGGGGAAAGCAAACTAGAATGGAAGTTAAAAAACCAGTGATGGGGATACTGCAGGAGACTGCGTTAGATGTGGTAGAGACTCAGACGGTGATGGTAGCAGTCCAGGTGGTGAGAGGGAGTATCTGGAAAGTGAGAGAATGGGACTTGCTCAAAATAATTAGCAATAGCCAAGAAAGAAGGAGCAATCATGGGTGATTCTTAGCTTTATACCCTGGATAACAGGGCTGATGGTGACACTATTTACTGGAGGGTGAGATGAGAAGAGGGATTGTTTGGAGGTCATGGGAAATATGGAATCAGAATTCCTCTAAACAGGTTAAGTTGGAGAGGCCCATTTATTATACATCCAAGCGAAGATTCCAGTCTGTAGAATGGATTTGAGTCTGGAACCCCGTGGCGAGATATAGATGAGAAATCAATTCAGGGGTCATTAGCCTGTAGGTGGTATATTTAAAGCCATGGGATTGATAGAAATCACCTAGAGAAGGAGGGCTGAGAAAACAAGAAGGCTGAAAGATTGACCCCTGAGACTCCACCACATATAAAGTTCTGGAAATAAGAAAGAGCTAGCAAAGGAAGCTGGCAAAGTGAAACCAGTGAGGAAAGAAGAAAAAACCAGGATAGTGTCATGGTTTTCAAGTTAAATGAGCCTCTGATAGACTGAAGAACCTTCCCATTAAGTACCTGGATGTTAATCTACTCCTGTCCTATATTTAATTTTAATTTTTATTTATTTATTTATTTTTGAGATGGAGTTTCGCTTTGTCGCCCAGGCTGGAGTGCCGTGGCGCGATCTCGGCTCACTTCAACCTCCACCTCCTGGGTTCAAGCAGTTCTCCTGCCTCAGCCTCCCAAGTAGCTGGGATTATAGGCGCACACCACCACACCCAGCTACTTTTTGTAATTTTAGTAGAGACGGTTTCACCGTGTTGGTCAGGATGGTCTCTAACTCCTGACCTTGTGATCCGCCCACCTCGGCCTCCCAAAGTGCTGGGATTACAGATGTGAGCCACTGCGCCCAGCCCTATGTTAAATTTTAAGTTTTGTGATTTTTTTTGTAACTGGATTTATGAGTTCGGTGCTACTAAATTGCAGTTTTCTTTGGCCAGAAACAATTGTGTGGCAACAATTTCATAGGGTTCAAACTAAACATAAAAATCACCAAGTCATAAAGTGTTCCTTTCCTGTTACCTCTTAGAAAATAAGAAATTAAAGTTCCTGGTATTTGTTGAAGGACATTCAGGTTTTTCTCTTTCATGGGAATTTTTGTCCATTCAGGGTCTGTCCGTGCAGAGCTCTTGCTATTTGGGAAATAATGTGAGTTCCTGGTTTCTGTCTTACAGGAAGAATATGTTCAAGAGGGAATAAGATGGACACCCATTGAGTACTTTAATAATAAAATTGTATGTGACCTCATAGAGAACAAAGTGGTAAGTGTTGGTTTAGTATGTCTTCACTGCTCACAGGTTTACATTAAGTGAGTTTTTGTTCTGTGTCGTTGTTTTAGAACAGGCAAAGTGACAACTCTGATTTGCAGAGAATTTGAGCAATTGTATTAGTTTTCTGTATGTGTGAAAAGAAAACAGTAGGGCTTTATTCTGGCAGTAAATATGAACATGTGGATATGAGTAAAATGTCAATTTACAAATGGAAGTTGTTACTGATTCTAAGAGAAGACAGCTATCACACGATGACTTAGCATGTGAAGAGCCATAAAACTGGCCCTGTGTTCTAGTCCAACTTCTAGGACTTTAGCCTTAATGACTGATTCAGGCTGGGCATGGTGGCTCATGCCTGTAATCCCGGTACTTTGGGAGGCCGAGGCAGGTGGATCGCTTGAGCACAGGGGTTCAAGACCAGCCCCAGCAACATGGTGAAACCCTGTTTCCAAACAGAAAATTTAGCTAATACAAAAATTGTATTAGCTAAATACAAAAATTAGCCAGGCATGGTGGCACGCACCTGTGGTCCTAGCTACTCTGGAGGCTGAGGTGGGAGGATCACTTGAGCCTGGGAGGTTGAGGCTGTGGTGAGCTGAGATTGTGCCACTGCACTCCAGCCTGGGTGACAGAGCAAGACAAGACCCTGTCTCAAAAGAAAAAAAGATGATTCAAAATAAAAGAAAAGTGATACAGAACAAATATCTCTATAGGATTATATATATATATATATATATATATATAAAAAAAAGCCAAACACTGGAAACAGTGAAAACATCCGTAGACAACTTATTTATTTATTTATTTATTTTGAGAGGCATCTCGCTCTGTTGCCCAGGGGTTTCACCATGTTGGCCAGTTGGCCAGGCTGGTCTCGAACTCCGGACCTCATGATCCACCCACCTCGGCCTCCCAAAGTACTGGGATTACATGCATGAGCCACCATGCCCAGCCAGACAACTTAGTTATTAAACAAATGAGAAATACAGCCATTAACATAGGAAGTATGAAGAATATGTAAAACATGAGGAATGCTTATAAAATAGTGCTATGTGAAAAAGGAAATGCATTATAGAGTGTGTACACTAAATAACTATATAAATGATGCCTATATGGGTAACATGCTGAAAGAGAACATTAAGAAATAGATTAGGTCAAAGGAAAATGTTTTTATTTTACTTTTGGATTCTTAAGTCAATTTGGCATGAATATGAGTGAGCAGATAATGATCTGTGCATGACAGTTGGATAAAACTTCAGGGAGTTAAACAGCTTTTTGGAAAATGGAGTTTCCTCCCTCTTTAGATCTAAGTGGTGACTTCCAATTTGGGACTATTAATTGCATTCTTGCCTGAAGGGGAAGACTGACTTTCAAGATGGTATCTTAAGTCTGGGGAGCCGTTTCCTTCCCTAAGAAAGGACCTGATAAGCATTGTCTGTTTTGGAGAGGTCAGTGACTAGGGCCTTGCCTTCTTGCTCCCATCAGAACCCTCCTGGCATCATGAGCATCCTGGATGATGTGTGCGCCACGATGCATGCGGTGGGTGAGGGGGCAGATCAGACACTGCTCCAGAAACTTCAGATGCAGATTGGGAGTCATGAGCACTTCAACAGTTGGAACCAAGGCTTCATCATTCATCATTATGCTGGGAAGGTATGGCCAATATCCATTTTAATGTCTATCTGTTTTAAGCTTTTGGGTCTGTGATCCGGTTTCTCATGAAGCAAATCATATGCCTCGCCGTATTTTATTCATTCAACAAATAGAACTTATTGACTATCAAAGGAAGCAAAACAAAAGATTGTATATACTACTGCATATTTTTTTTGTATGTACATACTTTTATTTTTATACTGTAGAAGAAGCTACTACTTTACAGCGTATAAATGAACATAGGTGTAAGACAGCAAGAATGAAAGAAATAGCATATATCTAATGAAAAGACTCAGAATTTCTAGAACACAATGAATACCTACATCCTACTTTTTGGGAACCAAATGCTAACAACATGTATATAACAAGGCAAGTGCTGCTACATCAGAGGTACCAAAAACACTTAGGAATTGTAAATAAGTATCATCCAGCACGTGGATGCTAAATAAAAGACCTGAAGGACTAAATAAATAGGAAAGTCACTCTACCTACTTTCCTGTTTCCATCTTTTAGGAATTCAAGTTTATTCAAAATTTCGTTATATAATCCTGTATCTGTGATCTCTTCAATAATTTCGGAATGGTAGTTTTAGACAACTTTAAATCTTGAGCTCCTTCTGAATTTCCCAAAGTGTTTTTGCACTTTTTTTCAGACGGGCCTCTTCTTCAGGGGTCAGCTTTATCTTTATAAGATGGGTAATACCATTCTCTCCCAGGATACAAGGAATACTGAGGAATACTTCTTCATCTATTCCATAGAGGCCCTTAATTATGGTGGAAACTGGATGTGTTCTCCTAAGATTCTTCAAAATACTTTCTGTTAAATCAGCCACAGATAGGCCAATGGCCCAAGAAGTATAACCTTTCATTTTAATAATCTCATAGGCAGTAGCAATCACTTCTTCGTGGACATTTTTCCATTGCTCAGGATCTTTATCAGTTCCTATATCAGAGTTCAGGTCCTTCAAAGGGACACCAGCTATGTTCACTCCACTCCACACAGGAACACTTGAGTCTCCGTGCTCTCCGAGGATCCATCCATGGCAGCTTTCAGAATGGATACCAAGCTTTTGTCCAATCAAGAAACGAAAACGAGCAGTATCCAGGTTACAGCCGCTTCCAATAACACGGTTTTTGGGAAATGCACTCAGCTTCCAAGCTACGTAACTTAAGATATCCACTGGATTGGAAACAATAATCAGTTTGCAGTGGGGACTATGCTGGACAATATTGGAAATCATTAACTTGAAGAGGGCCACATTTCGCTGCACTAAATTAAGGCGCGTTTCTCCCTTTTCTTGGCGTGCACCTGCTGTGATAATCACTAGGTTGGAGTTTGCGGTGACAAAGTAATCTTTGCTACAAACAATATTTGGCATTTTCGTGAAAGAGCTGCCATGTTGAAGATCCATCGTCTCACCCTTCAGTTTGCCTTCGTCAAGATCCACAAGGGCAAGTTCATCGATCAAGCCTTTTAATAAGATGCTGATAGCGCAGGCCATGCCCACCGATCCAGTTCCTATGATGGAGACCTTACTGTGATGAACGGGCTCCTCAGAAGTGAAGCGCTCAATAAGCTCACTCTTCACAGTCGCCATCTTGCTCACGGAGGTGAAGCGCCAGGCGCCCTTGAGTGGGATGCGCGCTGCCTGACGGGGACACAGGGCCATCTTCAGGCACAGGAAATTCGCTCCCACCGAGCTCACTCTCTGGCTGGCCCGCACAAGAGGCACAGTCCAACTCATGGCTGCTCGCTCAAGAACTGGAGAGAGAGAAACGGCAAAAAGCTGCTGACCAGAACGTTGAGACACCAAGAGAGCCGTTGGCAGGACCTTCAGCCCTCTACTGCGGGTGCGCATGACCCGCCCCCTGGCCCTCTACTGCGGCTGCGCGGGCCTTTCCAGCGTCTCCGACACGTGCTTTCTGTAGGTGTTGAAGGGCTGCTTCTCTAGCAAGTGATTTCTGGAGTTTGTTTTACAAAGAGTGTTCTCATCAATAGTTGACATGCTGAAGAAGCTAACCCAGATCCCTGGGATTACTAGTTTTTTATTTTTAGTATGAGTGCCAAGGAAAAATGCTTCTATTATCTACAGATGAAAATAAGGTTACGTTTTCTGAACCATGACCCTGCCGGGAAGGATAGGGCGCTGTGCTTTGCGTACCGGCGGCTGCCTGCACCATCTCCCAGTGTCCGAGAAGTGGGCTCCTGCTTTCTGGTCTATGGCGCTGGAGGCCTATTTTGAAAGGATCCCGCTGCGTTGGTGCCAGTCCTGGCCAGAACCCGCACTGGGACAGTCAGCTGAAGCTTGAGCAGGGTAGGGGCCAGCTGGAAGTCACTCCAGCACTAAATCTCACCATACTACTGCATATTTTTGGAACATGAATCACCCTGCTACATATATTAGCTGCTGAAGAAATAGATTTTCGTCTTGCCTCTTGCTGGAATCACAGACTGGCATTCCTTGTCTCCCCATGCCGACTGGGAGTATAAATCAAGGCCCAGAGTTCACTTTTGATGTATGTTCTCATAAAACCCATGAGTATTGGGTGGCTACTGGGTGCCAGGCTGTGTGGGGCTGCAGATGATAAAAAAGTAATTTGAGGTCATGATCTTGGGGACTTCCTGGTCCTATGGAAATCCCCTGGTCTCATCCATCATCCCAGCTGACCTCTTGTTAAACAGAGTATCTGAGCATGAGTTTCTGGCCAGATTGGTGCAAATTCGATACTGCTTCTGGGAGAAATTGCAAAGCCTCAGATGACATGGCTCATTGCAATGAATTACTGAGCATGAGGGGCTTCGCTTTTGCTCTGTCTTTGCTAAAATTTAGGAAAAGAATTGAGTTTGTCATTTAGACACCCCTATGAATCCACTGAAAAAGGGGTATGGGGCCTTGAGAGCTGGAGTTCTGATTATGGATCACCTGGGCCATCCAGGCAGGCAGATACTCATCAGCATCTGCAGGTCATCCCTGCTAAGTCAGCTAACAAGATATGCACAACCTTCCTGTGACAGTGCACAATGAAATCCCAAATGCAACATCTGGAAATCCACACGTTGTGGTGAGGATAGTCATGGCAACTTGGGTTTTTTGTTTGGTGAAATTAGATTTTTTGTTCAATAAACGATTTTGTTCAATGAATCACATTTTGTTCAATGAAATTACATTTTGTTCAATGAAATTAGATTTCTTTCCATTCTTGGCCAGGTATCCTATGACATGGATGGCTTTTGTGAAAGGAACCGGGATGTGCTTTTTATGGATCTCATTGAGCTTATGCAGAGCAGTGAGCTGTAAGTATGTTTTGCCATAGCTGACAGGGGATATAGGTTTGATGAAATTTTCAATACGAAAACAAACTTATGAGCTGGGTGTGGTAGTGTGCTCCTATAGTCCCAGCGACTCGGGAGGCTGAGGCAGGAGGATCACTTGATCCTAGGAGTTTGAGGCTACAGTGAGCTATGATCACTCCTATGAATAGCCACTGCCCTCCAGCCAGGCAACATAGGAACACCGTGTCTCTAATAAAGAAAAAACAAAAACAAAACAAAACACCTGTGATGTTTAGTGGTTAGGATTTTGTTCCTTTGTGCTATTGGGTCTGGATTATTATTGATCTATTTGGTTTCTCAAAATAGCTTTCTTTTCTCTATATCAGTCTGTCCCTTTTATGTCCCTAACACTTCATGCACCCAAATTCCAAGTGCCATCTACAGGTCCTTGAGGGCATCAGACTTTCTACCTTTCAATACTATTATCAGGGAGAAGTGAGCCCACTGGCTTTGGATTGGGATGGCCATTTCTGACCATTTAAGAGTGGAAGAGTCTGGTTCTATGACATTTTGCCCTTGAACTCTTCTTCATGGTCTTTGAATTTTTAAAGATGTTTAATGGCTTAGCAAGACCCACATTAACCAGAGTCCCTGAAGTACTTAAGAAATGGCTTGAGAACTCTGGGAGGGACAACTAAAGGAAGGAGTGACTCAGAGATCCATTTTAACTCCCAAGACCCTGTTTCAGCTATAGGGGTAGAACAGTGGGGGTATCCCCCTTGCACACTGCTAGAACTGTCAGGACCACCTCTGCCTTCCTCCCCTCTTCCCTGAAAAGGTTCTCAAGATCCTGGATAACACATAAGAAGATGTAATTTACATGAGCAGGTCCATGCTTGCAAGGCAAGGCCCATGCATGCCAGATCTAACAATTTCTAGAGCTTATTTCAAGTAAGAGTTGCCCTTCTGGTCTCTATTACTTAAGCTGTCACAACAGCAAGGCCAGTTGCTCTAATCAACAGCAGCGAGCCTGATAATTTCCTAATAAAGGACTGACTGCAATGAAAGCAAAGCAAGAGTTTCCTTTTCAGGCCCTGGACAGCTGTTCTGCTCCATTTAATTCTGTCTCTGCCACTCCCTGCCCCTCCTCACCCTCTGCTCTCCATCCCTGCCCTTCTTTGCAGTCACACCACTATTTTTGAGATTTTGCGTTTCTCTTTATTCACAACATACAAAATCGATCGGTTCTTCTCTGAGATGGTTAGGTAAGCCACAAGTCCTGGCTTGTGGGTTTTATGGCAGTCAGGTGCAGACTTGCTTCCGGAGATTGTTTTTAAAAACTTATTAAAATTCCTGCCAAGTTTAAGAGCTATTATTGCTTGCATATAAACTGCTGTCATATAGACATGGCCTATTATTTTATAAACACATTTGATGTCAAAATCTGTAGTCGTGTCTGGTCAAGTTAAAAGTAGATTGCTGGGGAGACTTCCTGGAACATTCAAGATGCCCAAAAAGTCATTGAGGAGGAAGTGAGTTTGAGTTTGAATGTCAGATTGCTAATTTACATGGATCCTGTCATTCACCCAGTCAGCAAATATATATTATGGACCAACTGTGTACCATGCTATGCTTCAGACACACCAGGGACACTAAGATGAGGAAGGCATTGTCCCTGTCCTGTTGCTAGTGAGGCAGATGTGTAAACACATGCAGCTCAAATAGCACCACTAATGAAAGTATATACAGGCCGGGCACAGTGGCTCACGCCTGTAATCACAGCACTTTGGGAGGCCAAGGCAGGTGGATCACGAGGTCAAGAGATCGAGACCATCCTGGCCAACATGGTGAAACCCTGTTTCTACTAATAATACAAAAATTAGCTGTGTGTGGTGGTTTGCGCTTGTAGTCCCAGCTACTCAGGAGGTTGAGGCAGGAGAATCTCTTGCACCTGGGAGGCAGAGGTTGCAGTGAGCCAAGATCACGCCACTGCACTCCAGCCTGGCGATAGAGTGAGACTTTGTCTCAAAAAAAAAAAAAAAGTATATTCAGGAGGCAGAGTGCTCGTGATTTGTTACTGCTCCACTTAAAATCGCTCATTCTCAAAAGCAGTTTGTCAGGGTTTTCTGTGTAGAGCTGGGAACAGTGTGCTACTGGCATCTGGTGAACAGAGACCATGGATGCTGCTAAATATCTCACTATATGTAGAAGAGGCCCCCTCCTCAGCCCCCAACAAAGAATTATTCAGCCGCAGATACCAGTGCCTAGGCTCGGAAACTGCTCTAGAGCAAAGCAGCATCTGCACTGAATCCAGATATTTCATATAATTCCCTGAGTTCTGGTCTAGCTTGCTTGTGTTAACAAACACATGCTGGCCGGGCGCAGTGCCTCACACCTGTAGTCCCAACACTTCAAGAGGCTGAGGCAGGAATATCTCTTGAGCCCAGTTGTTTGAGACCAGCCTGGGAAACATGGCAAAACCCCATCTCTATAGAAAATACAAGAATTAGCTGGATGTGGTGGCACCTGCCTATAGTCCCAGTCACTCAGGAGGCTGAGGTGGGAAGATGGCTTGAGCCTGGGAGGTCGAGGCTGCAGTGAGCCATGATTGAACCCCTGCACTCCGGCCTGGGCAACAGAGCGAGACCCTGTCTCAAAAACAAAAGAAAACGAAAACCTGAAATCCCCTACTGACCTCCCTCCGTTATGTTCTACTGTCAAGATATACCTTAATTCCTGTGACTAGGGACTTTGGAAAGCAACGTTTTAAAATTTATTTTGCAGTCTTTGATTCCAAGTTGCTTATATCTTAGAAGTCTTTCCTTTCATGTCTTTCGTCCATTGTTCATTTCCCCAAGTCACATCTTGATGGCCTGCGCTGTGAGTTAGATGGCTTTTCTGTAGCCAAGGTTATGTGCCTGGGGACGGCCCTCCACCCCATCCTCTAAAAAGGCAGGCTTTCAGACCCCAAGGTACTTACAGATTGCTAATTCATTCTCTTTCTCCTTTTCCAGGCCTTTCATAAAGTCTTTATTTCCAGAAAATCTGCAAGCTGACAAGAAAGGGCGCCCAACTACTGCCGGAAGCAAAATAAAGGTTAGTTGTATTTTAGGAAATTTATAGATTCTTAAAAGGGCTAGGGCTTCCTAGGAGTCAGGAGCTGCACCCCTGGGCCAGGATATGAGGTCAGCGAGATGTGAGGAGATGGTTACAGAAGATGCTCAGAAGTAATGTCGCTGCTTGTTAAAAGGTTCCAGGACGCAAGCTGAATTTGACTTGGCTGTACCAAAACCTTAAATGGTTTAAGTACCTCATAGCTTAATAGTCAGCAGCTGATAATCAGCTACTTTCTAAGAGGAAATGGCTTTATACAGAATCTGGAAGAATTTATGTTAAACTATCAGGGAAATTTTGTGGTTCGGAGCCATGTTTTGGATATTGATGACAGTTTTCCAGGCCAAGCCCAAAAACCTGCCAGTTATGGAACGTTACTTGCCAGAAATTCTACTTGGTCTTTTAGGGGCAATTTATGCGTCCCTCCTCGCTGGGCCCTGCAGGCCTTTCCTTGCTGGGAATTGAAGACACATCTGGCCACATGGTGTCTCAAAGTCTGAAGGAAATCTTAACAGTGTTTCTCAGGAAGTAGGCAGGGTTCTGTGGTACCTGAGCCATTGTGTGGCAAAATTCGTTGTCCCTAATTACACTCTGAATTAAGAGTTTGTGGGCCGGGCGCAGTGGCTCATGCCTGTAATCCCAGCACTTTGGGAGGCCGAGGCAGGCGGATCACCTGAGGTCGGGAATTCAAGACCAGCCTGACCAACATGGAGAGGAGAAACCCTGTCTCTACTAAAAATACAAAATTAGCCAAGCGTGGTGGTGGGCGCCTGTAATCCCAGCTACTCAGGAGGCTGAGGCAGGAGAATCACTTGAGCCCGGGAGGCAGAGGTTGCAGTGAGCCAAGATAGCGCCATTGCACTCCAGCTTGGGCAAGAAGAGTGAAACTCTGTCTCGAAAAAAAAAAATCTGTGTCAGCCACATGTAGTGGTTCAGGCCTGTAATCCCAACACTTTTGGAGGCCAAGGAGGGAGGATTACTTGACCCCGGGAGTTTGAGACCAACCTGTGCGACATAATGAGAACCCCATCTCTACTAAAAATAAAAATTAGGTGTGGTGGCTCACACCTATGCTCTTAGCTACTTGGGAGGCTGAGGCAGGAGAATCGCTTTAGTCAAGGAAGTCAAAGCTACAGTGAGCTGTGATTGCTCCAGTCTGGGGGACAGAACGAGACCCTGTCTCAAAAAAAAAAAAAAAAAAAAAAAAGTTTTTGTCATTGTGTCACACACACTTAATCTTGTAACTCTAAGAAATATTCACTAAGCTATTTTTAAAAATCATGCTGGTTAAGAATAATTTTTTTAAAAAATTATACCAGCTAAATACTTTCTCAGTTTTTCAATCAAAGGAATGGTTGAGTGACAGCAGGGCTTTGAGTTTGCTTGCCTGTGTTTGAATCTCAGCTCTGGGTTTTCCTCGCTGTGTGCTTGCCAAGGTGTTACTTATGCTCTCAGTGCCCTCACCGCTTCCCTGTAAAATGGAGATATTGGTGTCTATCTTAAGAGATTACTGTGATGCTTCAGCTTCATAATTCATCAGAAGCATGTAACGCAGTGCCTAAGGCATACTGAACACAAGATGTATATATGTGCTCTGACTACATTCTTCCCCTTTAGCCCCATTCCTATATCACCGTTGTTGGTCTCTGCTTAATTGTTGCTTTTTCCTTTTTTGTAAAGTTGAGTTCTCACAATGTCACCCAGGCTGGTCTTGAACTCCTGGGCTCAAGCAATCAATCCTCCCACCTCAGCCTCCCAAAGTGCTGGGATTACAGGTGCTGCAAGCAACCAAGTCCAACCTGGGCTTTCAGCTGTAGGGTAGAGCCCTCTGAGTGTCAAGAACATCATATTGAAAGAACTAGAGAAATTTAGTAGCCCCAGGACAGCCACTGGGTTAGGCTCACTGGAGCAGAAAGCTGAAGGCAGAAAACAGATGAAATTCTCATGAGGCCCAGATATTACTGTCTGTGTGAAGTTTCTGACTCATGCCTTTACTGCAAAGTGCTGGATAAGGATTAACTCTGGGCTGGAAAATCGAGTCATAAGACTGTCACATTCAGATCCAAGGGGCCCGGATCATCCAGGTTATGATGACTCATTTCCAAGTGGTCTGGATTATTCTCTATAAAAAGGAGAGCAAGGGTAGGGACACTTTTTTCCTCCTTGAAGATTTGTCCCCTTTCTTTTCCTTCATATGCTTGTCTGGTTGAAGGTTCAAAGTGCCATCATTGTGTGGGGTGTTTCCAAAATGTTTAGGTTTACAAGTCTCAGGCCCTTTTCTAGGGAGGTCAAGCTGAAGTCAGCCAGTTTACCTAAAGAGAGTACAGCATGTTTTCCCACCTCCAGGCACACTCTCCTCGGTGGATGTTGTGACCTCTGTCTGCCTGGCTGTCTGCCTCCACATAGGAATAAAAGTTTCTCCCAGTACCTCTTACAGCTACAAAGCCATGGCCCAATCTCCGATACATTCCATATCCACAGTATTTTGCAGACATCACTGTCATCTTAACAATATCCCTGAGGCATAAGCATTTAAAAGGGTTCTGAGTTCCTTGAAAGAAAAATTAAACTGGTGTTCAAGGTCATCGCAGTGTTATATATTTCATTATCTTGTAATTATTTAAACATGTAAACTGATTTGTAGGATTTAACTAATAGAATATTCATTTGATGGGAACTCTTATTATCTTGATTATAAATAAAAGTATAAATATAGTAATATTTAATAGCACTTGATTTTGAGGTTTTACTTAATTCGATATTGTTGTGTCTGGAAGGGACCAGTACAGGTTGAGCATCCCAAATCCTGAAATGCTCCAACGAGCATTTCCTTTGAGCATCATGTTGGTGCTCAAAAAGTTTCAAATTTTGGAGCATTTTGGATTTCAGCTTTTCAGATTCGGATACTCTACTATAAAGTATAATGCAGGCCGGGCATGGTGGCTCATGGCCACCTAGCACTTTGGGAGGCCAATGTGGGTGTATCATTTCAGGCCAGTCTGGCCAACATGGTGAAACCCCATCTCTACTAAAAATACAAAAATTAGGCCGGGCACAGTGGCTCA
>NW_012102554.1:2621842-2622863 GCF_000951045.1 Mandrillus leucophaeus | reverse complement strand
TAAATTGAGTTACTGCTTCACAACCACCTCAGCAGACATCTTAAGTTGACCCAAGGCTGGGCACAGTGGTACATACCTGTAATCTCAGCACTCTGGGAGGCCAAGGGGGGAAGATTGCTTGAGGCCAGGATTGGAGACCAGCCTGGGAAATATAGTGAGACCCCATCTCTACAAAAACATTTTTTAAAAAATTAGCTGGGTGTGGTGGCATGTGCTTCCAGTCCTAGCTTACACAGAGGGCTTAAGTGGAAGGATCATTTGAGCTTGGGTGGCCTAGGCTGCAGTGATCTGTGATCATGCCACTCTACTCCATCCTGGACAACAGAGCAAGATCGTGTTTCAAAAATTAAAAATAAATAAATAAATAAAGTTGACCCATAGCTATTGAAATGCAGGATAATTTTGATGGTTAAGATGTATTTCTATTTGTTGAAATTATTCACAGCCTGGTGGCTTCTGTCTAACCCTACCTCACCCAGTTAATTCCTTTTATATCACACTAAAAGATCCCATCTCTTTGTCAGCAAGGCAGGATAGCATTGTTGCCAAAGAACAGGCTTAGTAGCCTGTGGATGCCAGTTGAAGCTTTGCTTCTCTTGCATGCAGATTGTGTCATCTTGAGCAATACTTTGTTTCTTTAAGGCCCAGCTTTCTCGTCTAAAAACAGGAATAATATTAAATAGTAGCTACCTCTTCAGGTTGTTGTGGGGCATAAATGAGATAATCTATGCATCTAATCCATGCTGCAAACTCAGTAAATGTTATCTGTCACTATTTTAGCTGGAGAGGACTATGGCAAGTGACTTATAAACTTAAGTCACACTTGACTCTGTATGTTTTCTTATGCTGAGGTGAGAAAGAAGGAATGCTATTAAATACTTAGGACAAAAGAGTTTGCCAAGTTATTCTTGGAAATTATAAGTTGTAGGCCAGGCGCAGTGACTCACGCCTGTAATCCCAGCACTTTGGGAGGCCGAGGCAGGTGGATCACCTGAGGTCAGGAGTTCAAGACCAGCCTGAC
>NW_012102554.1:2615779-2616952 GCF_000951045.1 Mandrillus leucophaeus | reverse complement strand
TCAAAAAAAAAAAAAAAAAATTAGCTGGGCATGGTGGAGGGCGCCTATAATCCCAGCTACTCAGGAGGCTGAGGCAGGAGAATCACTTGAGCCCAGGAGATGGAGGTTGCCGTGAGCCGAGATTGTGCCATTGATGTGTCAGCCTGGGTGACACAGCGAGACTCCGTCTCAAAAAATGAAAGAAAGTATAATGCCAATATTCCAAAATCTGAAAAAATCCAAAATCCGAAACACTTCTGGTCCCAAGCATTTCGGATAAGGAATACTCGTCCCATATTTAAATTAGAGTGAAAGATTGATGGTACAGAGAAACAGAATCAAGCCCAGAGGTGGCAAAGACGGACTGGTTACAGCTTTACCTGAGTGCAGCTGGAGCTGTAAGGGACATGACAGAGGAGGTGTAGGCATCATGTAGGTGATTGGATTGGTTGGGGGTTTTTTTGGTTTGTTTTTTTTGTGTGTGTGTGAAATGGAGCCTTGCTCTGTCACCCAGACTGAAGTACAGTGATGTGATCTTGGCTGACTGCAACCTCCGCCTCCCAGATTCAAGCGATCCTCCTGCCTCAGCCTCCAAAGTGGCTGGACTACAGGCGGCACCACCATACCTGGCTAATTTTTTGGGTTTTTTTTTTTTAGTAGAGATGAGTTTTCACCACGTTGGCCAGGCTGGTCTCAAACTCCTGACTTCAATTGATCCGCCTGTCTCAGCCCCACAAAGTGCTGAGATTACAGGAGTGAGCCATTGCACCTGGCCTGATTGTTTGTTTTTTAATGTCTATTTCAATCTCTAGATTAAATTAGAGGTCTTCTAGTTCAACCTACTTAGTTTACAGATAGAGAACTGAGGGCCAGAGAAATCTAGTGATTAGTCATGTAGCTTGCAAATAAAAGTGCCAGGACCCACAGTCAGGCCTGCTGTCATCTCTGAAGGTAGAAGAAGAGCTTTCACCCTAAGCCCTTTCTCACTGTGCTGTCTGTATATTTTAACACCTGCTTCTGTTGAGCAAGTGCTATTGGTGCCTTTCTGTCCTAACTCAGAGACCCTTCTTGGCTGGAATCAGAATTAAATTGAGTTACTGCTTCACAACCACCTCAGCAGACATCTTAAGTTGACCCAAGGCTGGGCACAGTGGTACATACCTGTAATCTCAGCACTCTGGGAGGCCAAGGGGG
>NW_012102554.1:2591085-2614694 GCF_000951045.1 Mandrillus leucophaeus | reverse complement strand
AAAAAAAAAAAAAAAGTAATTAAATACAAAACTAAAATCTAAAATAAAGTTTAAAAAATTAAGAATTTGGGGACTTTAAGAAAAAAAAGCTATGTTATATTCAACTCTGCAGTCCCTCTCTGGCTCTACCTGATGTGTTGGAAAAATCGTCCAATTTGTTGTCAAGTGCAGTCTACATCATCAAAGAACATAAGAGACAGTTTACTTTTTCATTATAGGACTTTGCTTTGATCATGCAACCTCTGCAGCCCTGTCTGTCCTCAATTTCAAGCATCGCAAAGAAAGCTATTTCCTGCACATCTAAACAGAGAATTTCATTCACCAATGAATATCTTGCTTTGAATATACTCAATAGTTTTTCTCAAGGGTTTCAGATTTCCGAAACCCATGAAAACAGAAAAGTACTAATTGAGAGAGGGTTGTCTCTTGCAAGCAAATCCCTTCTGCTGACTTTGTAACGGTTTTCTGGCTTTGGAGGTCCCTTTTGGCTTTTTTCTTTTAGAGGTTTTCTCTCTTCATGCTGCTTTGCTTGGAAGTGGAGTTCGCATGTGTACCACATCCTTGGACCCACAGGGCGTGCTCAGCTGTGGGGTGGGAATGCTGATGTGAGCTCTACTCCCGTTTCTTCAAACAAAGGTTGAGATTCTCAGGGTTCAAAATACTTCGTAAGCGATTTCTGCTTTATGTGGCTTTTTCTGCTTGAATCCATTTATACTTTGGGTACCCAGCGCACAGGCATTAATAGATGGTTTTATATGGAATATTCTAGATTTGCGAAGAAGTGAGATATCAGCCACAGATAAAGTGTTCAGACTCCGCAGGTTTTTAAATGGACATATTGAGGAAGAAACTGAATGAAATGGCATATCAAAAGTTTATAAATTCTCAGATTTTTATGAATGTCCAATTCTTCAACTGTGAATTTTCATCACTTTAGCAAAGTGATTCTTCATTAGTTGGATTGCCGGAAAAGAAAATGTTGGGGATTTGATGATTTATCCTTACAAATAATTTTGGGGGCAAAAAGTTAATGAGAACAATATATCTTCAAAGGCCCTCTATCAGTCTAAAATGAACTTAGTTTGTTAACTGACATGCTTCACTGTACCACTTGAAAATCATGTTGTATGTGAAGATTTATTGGGATTTTTGCTTTTTGTTGTTGTTCTGTTTTCTTAACTGTATTAAAAATGCCTAGTTGCTTTTGAAGATTGAATTTCAAACCCATTTAGGAGTGATAAAGTCATCATAAAAGTCGGCAAAGCTTTCGGAAAGTTTAGTAGACCTGACTTAAGCTTAATGAGCAGATTGTCATGAAGATTAATTCCTAGCTATATATTTCTACAATAGAGTTTTACAAGCCTCCTTTGAAATTTGGTCTTCTGTAGAGAAAGTTCCGTGATGCTGATACTGCTCTTCCTTTCTAGAAACAAGCCAATGACCTCGTGAGCACCCTGATGAAATGTACGCCTCACTACATTCGCTGCATCAAGCCAAATGAAACCAAGAAGCCCAGAGACTGGGAGGAAAGCAGGTATAGGGGGAAACCAGCTTAGGTGGGGCCGGGACCTTTTTCCCTCTGCTTCAGGTGAGCTGTCCTCCGTCACAGGCAGGAGCAGTGTCAGTTGCCCGCACATGTCTTTGTCATGCTCTTACGTCTTAACTTTTTCAGGACAAAGGCTATATACTGTTTCTCCTCTGTGTCATTTCCTAAAATGTTAGCAGTGCCATTCATTTCAGAATTAGCAGTTTGTAGTGTTGATCTTGGCTAGTCTGGGGGCAGATGGAAAAAAAACAAAACATAACCTCATACCGCAGAGTCACAATGGTTTTAAAATGGGTCTGAGGTTCTGTGTAGACATTCTTAGTACACCCAGCCCCTGATCGGACCCACAGGATGTGGCCTAGAATGCTTAGCTTGGGGTGGAAAGTGAAGGGCGGAAGACCTGGTAGAAATACGGTCCGGCATTTGCTATGCCTCATGAAGACACTGGGACACACTGGAGGCTCTGGCATTCCCCCTAAGCACCGTGCTGATGAGCAGAACGACTCTGGGAGGAAAGATGTCAAAGGGAGGATGTCAAAAGGAAATGTGGAGCATAAGAATTCAGCGAGCCTTTTCCGCCCTGACTTCCAAGGAAGCCCACGTCACTGTTCCTCCCACAACTAGCATTTAGGGAAGTGGCCTGGGCAGGAGGAAATGGCGGCATTGAGTAGGAGGCTAGAGGATGTGAATTTTGTGGCCCACTGGGGGACCCAGACACACATTGTTCAGAGGCCTGATCCCACTGTCCACAGAAGCATGGGAAGGAGGGCTGGGGAGACGCTTAAACTACAGAGAGGACCCCAGCCATCGTCACCTAATATCAGTCCCAGGATGGGAGCCTACTGGAATTGCTACCTCTTGTCTTCTCTCCTGGAGAAAAGAAGATAGGCTCTTTTAGGTGTCGAGTGAAGATCTCCAGGTTTAGGTTCCACGGGAAGACCAGGACTAAAATTCCTAGCTGCTAATTACCTCCTGCGAGGGATAGGTGTGGCCGTTTTCCATCCTGCCAGCAAGATCCTAAACCATGGCAGACAGCTGATACCTGATCCTTTAGAGGAAGAAACAGATCCATAGTAAGAAAAACACGTAGGTCAAACATTTACTGTCTGAAAGTTCATTTTATTTAATACTGAATACTTCAGGGTGCAGTCTAAGTCTTTTCTCTCCTCTGAAGAAGCCAGGCTGCGTGGATGTAGGAGCTGCCATCTTTTCAATCCACAACGTTTCTGAATAATCTCATCCATAGATGCATATTCTTAAGGATTTTTTTTTTTTTTTTTGAGTCAGAGTCTTGTTGTGTCGCCCAGACTGGAGTGCAGTGTCATGGTCTTGGCTCACTGCAACCTCTGCCTCCCAGGTTCAAGCGATTCTCCCGCCTCAGCCTCTTGAGTAGCTGGGATTACAGGTGCCACCACTACGCCCGGCTACTTTTTGTATTTTTAGTAGAGATGGGGTTTCACCATCTTGACCAGGCTGGTCTTGAACTCCTGACCTCATGAGCCACCTGCCTCAGCCTCCCAAAGTACTAGGATTACAGGCGTGAGCCCCCACCCCTGGCCCCTTAAGACATCTTTTCCATTCAATCTCTGAAATTTTTCAATTTAATGTAGTCAGATTCCTTCTATAATATTGTCCATTAATGATATTCAGGCCCTGATGAGGAGCTCATACTTTCTAAAATGACCAGCTCTTCTTTGGTCAATTCTTACTTTAGGAGGCTGTACAGTCCTTCTCTAGTTCACTTTGAAAATATGCCGTAAGAATCATTCTCGGCCAGGCGCAGTGGCTCATACCTGTAATCCCAGCACTTTGGGAGGCCAAGGCAGGCGGATCGCAAGGTCAGGAGATTGAGACCATCCTGGGTAACATGGTGAAACCCGTCTCTGCTAAAAATACAAAAAGAAATTAGCTGGGCTTGGTGGCGGGTGCCTGTAGTCTCAGCTACTCGGCAGGCTGAGGCAGGAGAATGGCATGAATCCGGGAGGTGGTGCTTGCAGTGAGCCAAGATCGCACCACTGCATTCCAGCCTGGGTGACAGAGCGAGACTCCAGCTGGAAAAAAAAAAAAAAAAAAAAAAGCACCCTATCCTCTGCTTCCTGTAACTCTCAGGAAAAAAAAAAAAAAAAAAAATCATTCTCGTCCCTTTGCCACTGGACAGCTTTTCTGTTAGTTCGAGGTGACCATCGTGTTTCCTTTGAATCTTCTCTTCTACAGGTTAATCCCTCTCAGTTCCCTCAACAGTCTCTCTGGGACATGAAATGTAAGCATTCCCCATCTGATCCCTTCTCTTGAATGTACTTAGTTTGGCCTCTGCTTTTGTGAAATGTGTAGTTCAGTTTCTCCTTTCAGACTAAGAGGGTAGCAGCATTGTCATCTCTTCCCGTCTAAAAATGTATTATGCTTACACCCAGGAGTTTTAGGCTGCAGTGAGCCATGACTGAGCCACTACACTCCAGCCCAGGTGATAGAGTGAGACCCCAAGTCAATCAATCAATCAGTCAATCAATCAAATAGAAAACATCTTGTTTTGCCCTCTTACGTTGGTTCCCAAACTTGAGCCTGCCTCAGAATCCCCAGGAGGCCTTGTTAAAGCTGAGATTTCTGGGCTCCATCCCGAGTTTCTGATGCTGTGAGTCTGAAGTGGGCCCGTGCATGTACATCTTAAAAATCTTGCAGGTGGTGCTGGTGATGATGGCCCAGGCACTGCACTTGGAGAATCACTGATCTAGAGCAAAGAACTAGACTGGGATTTGCAAGACCTGTGTCCTGGTACTGACATATCACTAAGTCGTTAGAGTGAGACTCTTCATCTCCTTAGCCCTCAGTTCCTTCCTTCTAAGAGGGTCCATCTAGAATAGGATCTCCTTCCGTCTGACAGAATGAAGGCTTCCAGACAGTGGCTGTCAGTCTGCCTCTGTCTCTGTCACTTTTACACTCACCTCTCACACATACCCACACGTGCACATCCCACCCACGCATACATCCACATGTACACACACACACAATAGAACAGTGATATTAAATCAATACTCCAATATGATTACTCCAATCGAATCTTTAGTCAACCTTAGAAATAAATTATGAGAGTCTTGGAAGCAGAGGTATTGCCAAAGGGGGTCTTAGCCCACCTTCCCCCATTTCAACCTCTATCCACCTGTCCTTACCAGCAAATACTCTTAAATGAAAACATCTCACTTGCCCTACAAATGCAGTACCTCCCCTAGCACACCATCCTCTACCCCACGTAGATAGTTCTGCTGAAAGCACCTCTAAAATAGAAATTTTGCAATAGCTGCTTGGAAGTTCACCAACGCTGATGCTACCTTCCTGTAAAAATCCACCTTGATTCATTGGAATATCAGAAAATGGAGAAATTAAATGAGTGGTACATTTTATTCAGTAAATCCTCATAGGATGAGGATGCTATTTTCTCTTTTCTTTTTTTTTTAATGATTCCACTTCTTTGAATTGCAGCAAAAAATTTTATAACATGCATTCAGATAAACTGGTTTTAAGAAGTTCAAGGTACTAGTCGGTTGAGCATTGATTTATAATTCCAGTAAGATCGCTTTCTGGGATTCCACCCTTAATCCTGGTTTGCGTTTATTGTGTAACAGATGGTTTCACTCCATCAGTGAGTCAGGAGCGCTGGGGTCCGTGAAAGGGCAGTGTGCTTCACTGGCCAGGATTACACACCCAGGTGAAGCTCCTGGTGAAGAGGGTTACTCATCCCACAAGTTTATGGGGTATGGGGTTTTTCTTTTCCTGTTGCAAATGTGTTTTTGTTTGGGTTCTGGCAAGGTTGCTTGCCCTGGATTCTGAATTGCTGCCTTGCAGAGTTCTCTAGCCCTGATCAATTTGAGTAAATGGCCAGGGATAGTCTTGGAAAAAGACTCTCTCTGCAAGACGGAGTTGGCATAGCCTAGGGAACAACCGGGCACTGTCTGGCCGGTGACTGCTGAGGAGGTGACAGTGCTCCAGGAATATGCAAAAATCAACTTGTGTCCCTTTGGTGACCCCAAATTTTAAACATTACAGGACTTGCTATACTGATTTCTACAAGAAAATTTCTTGATGGTGGAAGCTGTAATGAATGAAACAATGTTTTAACATGAGGAATACTCCTTCCTATGTGATTCATAGGAAAGGAACGTTTCTGCTTGAATTAATGGGTGATGCATTCCTGCCTCGAAAGCCTGGCGTGAAGCCAGTATTTATGAAAAGTACTTTGAAATGAGCAGAACCTTCAAATGAACAGCTCCATGCATTTTTCTCACTAGAGAAAAGGCCAGTGGCGAGTTTTAGATTTGGAGAATGAGAGAAAGGAAAATTAATTATTTTTAATTTAATTACCTTTTTAATTGACGTATTTCTTTGTCTCTCTCTCTCTCTCTGTCTCTGTCTGACTTATATGGGCAAAAGTGGATATTTAGTACAGACGCGGTTTCACTGTGTTGGCCAGGCTGGTCTCGAACTTCTGACCTCATGATCCACCATCTCAGCCTCCCAAAGTGCTGGGATTACAAGCGTGAGCCACTGCACCCGGCTTAACTCTTTGCGCAAAGAGGCTTTTTAAAAGTTAATAATCTTAGAGGAATCAGCATTTCTGGCTCTTGGCCCTGTAAGACCCATCAAACTGGAGACTCTTAAACACCGCTCCCATTGTGACCTCATCCTTCCCATCAGCCAAGGCTGCACCCGCAGTGTGAGCTTCATCTGTACCCCTCCTCCTGTCCCACAGCACCCCACCACTGGCCTTTCCTATCCTTGTGCCTTTGCTTTCACAGCCCTCTGCCTTGTCCTCTGCACCTCGTGGATTCAACTGACCCCTCCAGGCCCAGGCACATCACAGTGCTCCTGAGAACCCCCATACTGTGAAAAATCCGTTTCCTTCTCTATTCTCCTTTCCTGGTTTACATACTGTAGCTGGGAATGGATGAGAATAATAACAGCTTTACTTCGCTCATGCTACGAACTAAGTGCTTTCCATAGAAAGTACTCATCTAGAAAAAAAGAATTTATGCCACCATTCCCGTTTTTACAGAAGAGGAAACTGAGAGACACAGAGAAGTTGCATCATGGCAGGGCCAGTGGCACAGCAGGAATGCAGCGCCAGAGGCTCCTAACCACTGTGCTGCCTGTGTGGGCTCCAGCAGGAATCACAGCATTGTCCTTTTCTGGTGACCCTACCATGTTGCAATAGGGACTGTGTGTGACTGGCCCACCGCAGACATCTGCAAGTATGAGACTTACTTGGAAGTGGTGGTTTCTGTGAGAGCCTTACTGGGGAGACGGCTGTCAGGAACCTGCGTGACATCGGAATGAGGATGCTTCTGATGGCCTCTTCAGCTCCGCAGCTCCTGAAGGCCCATTTTGCTGAGTGCGTTAGCCCCACTGTCAGCACAGATAACCCCAGATGTACCAAACAGGAAATGCGAGGAGTTACCTCCCTACTGCAGCACAATCCTGACATTCCGTCTTCAAAAGAGAGACTTTACTTTTTATGTCTAATTTGCCTCAATATACCATGTTTTCAAGTGTCTGTGTTCAGCCAGCTTGCATAGCACGCAGCCCAGGCCCAATTTAACTTCCTAGAGTGGATGATCTGAAGCAAGTGTTCAGGATCTGTCGGCATCCAGAACACCGTGTTTCCCAGCAAGTGGTGGGTTTTCATAAGGCACATGTCCGTGCTCCACCCTAGACTCAGCAGGCCTACTAAAACAGCAGCCCCAAGGTGTGGGGCGTGGGCCATCTGCTGGTATGAAAATCCTCATGTGTGAGAATATTAACCTAATAGTTCTTTACGTCTATTGTTTCAAAAGAGATTGCTAGATTTTTACTATTAAGAAACCAGGATGGGCCAGGTGTGGTGGATCACCTGAGGCCAAGAGTTCAAGACCAGTCTGGCCAACATAGCGAAACTCCATCTCTACTAAAAAATACAAAAAATTAGCCAGGCATGATGGCACACACCTGTAATCCCAGCTACTCGAGAGACTGAGGCAGGAGAATCTCTTGAACCCATGAGGCAGAGGTTGCAGTGAGCCGAGATTGTGCCACTGCACTCCAGCCTAGATGACAAAGCGAGACTCTGTCTCAAAAGAAAGAGAGAGAGAGAGAGAGAAAGATAGAGAAAGAAAAGAAGGAAGCTCTAGCATCATTTAATTCAAAAGTTAAAAGTTCTTTCCTTTAGCCTTCTGATAAACCAGTATTTTTGTTCATACTCTAGGTGATAGTTAGATGGGTCTTTGTGTTACTGTTATTCTTTGAAACAGATATGTAATACCCTGTTGTTTAATGACTATATTTTATTTATTTATTTATTTTTTGAGATGGAGTCTCACTCTGTCATACGGGCTGGAGTGCAGTGGTGTGATCTCGGCTCACTGCAGCCTCTGCCTCCCGGGTTCAAGTGATTTTCCTGCCTCAGCCTCCCGAGTAGCTGAGACTACAGGTGCACACCACCACATCCGGCTAATTTTTGTATTTTCAGTAGAGATAACGTTTCACCATGTTGGCCAGGCTGGTCTTGAACTCCTGACCTCAGGTGATACACCTTCCTCGGCCTCCCAAAGTGCTGGGATTATAGGTGTGAGCCACCGTGCCTGGCCTAATTGCTGTATTTCAATATTTTAAAATTAGCATTATGTCATCTGAGAGGTCAGCTCAGTGTTTGAATGCTATAAATTGTAGTCTTTTGAATATGTTTCCCTACAGCTTGGAACTGGGGGTTTGGGGAATGGCTGATGAGAACACGGGTGAAAGGATTATCCAGTAACGTCCAGGCCCCATTTTCTTCTTTGCACAGGGTAAAGCATCAAGTCGAATATCTGGGTCTGAAAGAGAACATTCGAGTGAGAAGAGCTGGCTATGCCTATCGGCGCATTTTCCAAAAATTCCTACAGAGGTAATGAACTAGTGACTCTGGCCTTTTTTAAAACAGGTTTATTGAGCTATAATTCAAATCTATACAATTCACCCCCTTCAAGTGTATGAGTCAGTGGCTTTTAACATATTCACAGAGTTGTGCAACTATCACCACAGTTAACTTTAGGACATTTTCTTACCCTGAAAAGAAGTCATGCTTCCCTTTGTTGTCAACCCCCAATTTTCCCCTTGCCTCCGGGCCCAGCCAGTCACTTATCTACCTTCTGTCTATAGATTTGCTTATGCTGGGCTTTTCATAGCAATGGAATCATGTATGTGTCCTCTGTGACTGGCTTCTCTCACTGAACATAAGATTCATCCATGATGTTGCACTTAAACACCTCCTTCCTGTTAATTGCAGAATAGTAATCCATTGTATGGATATAGCGCAGTTTACTTATTCATTCATCAGTTGATAAACGTCAGTTGTTTCCACTTCTTGGCCATTGTGAATAATGCTGCTATGAAAATCTGTGTACAAGTTTCTATGCGGTCATATTTCATTTATTTTGGGTATATGCTTAAAAGTGCAGTTGCGGCCCGGCACAGTGGCTCACACCTGTAATCCCAGCACTTTGGGAGGCCCAGGCGGACGGACCACGAGGTCAGGAGACCGAGATCATCCTGGCTAACATGGTGAAATCCCGTCTCTAGGCCGCGCGCGGTGGCTCACGCCTGTAATCCCAGCACTTTGGGAGGCCGAGGTGGGCGGATCACGAGGTCAGGAGATCGAGACCATCCTGGCTAACACAGTGAAACCCCGTCTCTACTAAAAAAACACAAAAAACTAGCCGGGCGAGGTGGCGGGCGCCTGTAGTCCCAGCTACTCAGGAGGCTGAGACAGGAGAAGGGCGTAAACCCGGGAGGCGGAGCTTGCAGTGAGCTGAGATCCAGCCACTGCACTCCAGCCTGGGCGACAGAGCGAGACTCCGTCTCAAAAAAACAAAACAAAACAAAACAAAAAAAACAAAAAGTGCAATTGCTTGGTCATACGGTAATTCTGCATTTAACCTTTGAGAGGAACTGCCTGATTGTTTTCTGAAGTGACTGCACCATTTTACATTTTATACCACTAGCAGTATTTGAGGCTTCCAATTTATCTAAATCCTTGCCAACATAAGTTATTTTCTAACCATCCTAGTGAGTGTAGAGTGGTATTTCATGGTGGTTTTGATTTGCATTTCCCAGATTGCAAATTATATTGAGGATTTTTTCCTGTGCCTATTAGCTATTTGTATTTCCTCTTTGGAGAAATGTCTGTTAGGCCCTTTGCAATTTTTTAATTGGGTGTTTTGTCTTTTTATTATTGCATCGTAGTAACAATTCTTTTACTGTTATTTCTTGTAGAATAAATCAATAGCCATAACTATTCATTAGGCTGTCTGTTTAGTGTAACACATAAGTTCAGGAATTCTTGAGAATTATGCTACAGGAAGGGTGGAGGTTTAACTTGACTGAACAAATTAACAGTATGAAGACAATTTCAGGAAAATATTTAACCCACTTAAGACAATAAGCTTAAAATATTTAACCTCAAAAATCTTGTACAATCCATGTATAAATTTAAACTTGTTTTTATATATCCCTTAACATGTATTTGGCAGGACCCGTACTTAAATTGTTCTTATTTTGTGTTGTTTGTAAAAGGATAAGATTTAGTACCCCTAAAATGTGACATCACTCTAACTTCTCTAATGATTCTGTGGCGTTCCACCATATTTCAACATCTATTTAATTTCCTTTAAGGAATAGGGAAACAAAAAAGAAGCAAGCCAAATTTAGTGTTTTATTTATTTATTTAGAGAAAAGGTCTTGCTCCATTACTCAGGAGTGCAGTGGTGCAATCATAACTCACTGCATCCTTGAACTCCTGGACTGAAGCCATTTTCTACCACCTCAGTCTCCATGTAGTTAGTACTGCAGGCATGCGTCACTACGCCCAGATGACTTTTTACTTTTCATAAAGACAGGGTCTCACTATGTTGTCCCGGCTGCTCTCAAGTGATCCTCCCACCTCAACCTCCCAAAGTGTAGGGATCATCATCATGAGTGACCACACCAGGCCAAATTGAGCATTTCAGTCAGAAACAGTTACATCTTCCTGATATATTATGCAGGGGCTGGATATAATGGGTTTTTTTTGTTTGTCTGTTTTAATTCAGATTGTATATAACAAAGAACTAGTAGACTAAAGAAGAGGTTCATTACTGTCTTTGGAATCTAGTATTTCTCATAAGACAGTTCTTATTTAGGGCTGTTGTTTCTTGTGCTATGAGATTAGGACAGCTGACTCACCATTTAGAGGTTTTAAAAAAAGGGCTAATCATTGCATATAATAAAGCCTCAGAAACTCAGTCCCCCACATTTGAGTTTCCTAATAATTTTGGAGGTGAGTTAGACTAGGAACAAGGTTCATCCTCTTTGTTCTCTGAATTGAAGACGTCAGTACACCTATAGTGTAAGCAGGACTACGTGAAAGAAATATTTAGGAAGTTGAGAAAATATATTTGTAAAGCTTTTGCATCACCATAGCACCATCCATTTGCTGACAAACAACTGAGATGTTAGTTACGAGACTTCCTTAAACAGATCGGTAACACTAGCTTAGAAGAGAGTTTCTCAGCCTCAGACACTGACATTTTAGGCTGGAAGATTCTTTGCTGCCGAGTCTTTCCTGTCTATCGTGGGATGTTTAGCAGCCTTCTTGGCCTCCACCCACTAGATGCCAGTAGTGTACTTTCCTCTGAGTTGTGGCATCCAAAAGTGTATCCAGACATTGACTGATGTTCCCCCTACAGGGCGCAGTCAGTTGAGGAAGTTTGGCTTAGATCATCATTTTTTTTAATTTTTTTTTTTTTTTTTTTTAGAGATATAGTCTTCCTTGGTTGCCCAGGCTGATCTTGAACTCTTGGGCTCAAGCAGTCCTCCTGCCTTAGCCTCCCAAAGTGCTGGGATTACAGGCATGAGCTACCATGCCCAGCCCCAAAATACCCTTTTATAATTAAGAGGGACTGGGCTCAGTGGCGCACGCCTATAATAGCACTTTGGGAGGCTAAGGTGGGCATATCACCTGAGGTCAGGAGTTTGAGACCAGCCTGGCCAACTGGTGAAACTTGTCTCTACTAAAAATACAAAAATTAGCCAGGTGCAGTGGCACGCATCTGTAATCCCAGCTACTTGGGAGGCTGAGGCACGAGAATCACTCGAACCAGGGGGCGGATGTTGCAGTGAGCTGGGATGGCGCTGTTGCACTCTAGCCTGGGCGACAGAATGAGACTCCATCTCAAAAAAAAATTCCACACGGCAAAGGAAACAATCAACAAAATGAAGAGACAACCCACGAAATGGGAGAAAATATTTGCAAACCATCCATCTGACAAGGGATTAATAACCAGAATATAGAAGGAGCTCAAACAACTTTGTGGGAAAAAAAATCTAATAATCCAATCCAAAAAATGAGCAAACGATCTGAATAGATATTTCTCAAAAAAAGACTTGCTGATGGCAAACAGACATATGAAACAGTGTTCAATATCACTGGTCATCAGAGAAATGGCAAAGTAAAACTACAGTGAGATGTCTCACCCCAATTAAAGTGGCTTTTACCCAAAAGACAGGCAATAACAAATGCTGGCGAGAATGTGGAGAAAGGGAACCATCCTACGCTGTTGGTGGGAATGTAAATTAGTATAACTACTATGGGGAACAGTTTGGAAGTTCCTCCAAAAACTAAAATTAGAGCTACCATATGATCCAGCAATCCCACTCCTAGGTACAGAGCCAAAAGAAAGGAAATCAGGATGTGAAAGAGATATCTTCACTCCTATGTTTATGGCAGCACTATTTGCAATAGCCAGGATTTGGAAGCAGTCTGCGTCCATCAACAGACAAAAGGATAAAGAAAATGTGATACAAGTTGGATGCGGTGGCTCACGCCTGTAATCTCAGCACTTTGGGAGGTCATGGTGGGCAGACCACTTGAGATCAGGAGTTTGAGATCAGCCTGGCCAACATGGTGAAACCCTGTCTCTACTAAAAATGCAAAAATTAGCCTAGTGTGGTGGCCCATGCATGTAATGCCAGCTACCCGGGAGGCTGAGGTGGGAAAATTTCCTGAACCCGGGAAGCAAAGGCTGCAATGAGCCAAGATTGTGCCACTGTACTACATACAGCCTGGGTGATGGAGCAAGACCCGGTCTCAAAAAAAAAAAAAGAAGAAGAAGAAGAAGAAAAGAAAATGTGATACACATAGACAGTGGAGTAGTATTCAGGAATAAAAAATAATGAGATCCAGGCCAGGTGTGGTGGCTCCCGCCTGTAATCCCAGCACTTTGGGAGGCCAAGGTGTGTGGATCACTTGAGGTTGGGAGTTTGAGACCAGCCTCGCCAACATGGTGAAACCTCCTCTACTAAAAATGCAAAAATTAGCCAGGTGTGGTGGTGCACACCTGTAATTCCAGCTACTCAAGAGGCTGAGGTGGAAGAATTGCTGGAACCCAAGGCGGAGTTTGCAGTGAGCTGAGATTACGCCACTGCCCTCAAACCTGGGTGACAGAGCGAGATTCCATCTCAAAAAAAAAAATGAGATCCTGCCATTTGCAACAACACAATGGAACTGGAGGTCATTATGTTAAGTGAAACAAGCCAGGCACAGAAAGACAAACATCACATGTTCTCACTTATTTGTGGGAGCTAAAAATTAAAGTAATTGAGCTCATCAAGATAAAGAATAAAATGATGGTTACCAGAGGCTGGGAAGGGTAGTGGGGGGAGGGGAAGGGAAGTGGAGATGGTTAATGCATACAAAAAAATAGAAAGAATGAATAAGACCTAGTGTTTGCTAGCACAAGTGGGTGACTATAGTCAAAAATAATTTAATTGTACATTTTAAAACAACTGAAAGAGTACAACTGAATTTCATGTAATACAAAGAAGAAATGTTTGAGGAGATGGGCACGCCATTTTCCATGATGTGATTATTATACATTGCATACCTGTATCAAAATATCTCATGCAATAAGTAAAAAAGAAAAAAAAAAAAAAAAACTCATGCAACCCATAAATATATATACCCACTGTGTATCCACAAAAATAAAACAACTCATCAGTCCAGGTGCAGTGGCTCATGCCTGTAATTCCAGAACATTGGGAGGCTAAGGCAGGAGGATTACTTGAGCCCAGGAGGTCAAGGCTGCAGTGAGTTAGCCTGGGTGACAGAGCAAAACCGTGTCTCAAGAAAACAAGAAAAGAGAAACCTGATCAGACCTTTTTTAATCTATTCTTTTTTTTTTTTTTTTTTTTGGAAAACCAGTTCTGAAAGACCTCCTTCCTTCTACCTTGTTTTAAAAACCAACCAACCAACCAACCAAACTGACTTCTATAAGTAATGCTGGGAGTGCTGCCATCTCAGGAGACCAGGAAGTCTGTGCACACTTTTTACCATCTAAGGCCGGACACCCCAACTCCCGGCCGGGGACCAGTACTGGTCTGTGGCCTGTTAGGAACTGGCCCATACAGCAGGAGGTGAGCAGCAGGCCAGCGAGCATTACCGCCTGAGCCCCACCTCCTGTCAGATCAGCGGCGGCATTAGATTCTCACAGGAGCACAAACCCTATTGTAAACTGCACATGCGAGGGATCTGGGTTGTGCGCTCCTTTTGAGAATCTTAATGCCTGATGACCTGAGGTGGAACAGTGTCATCCCAAAACCACCCCCACAACCCCGTCCATAGAAAAATTATCTTCCATGAATCCTGGTGCCACAAAAGGTTGGCTGGTCTAAGGGATCTTGTGCTACGTGCATGAGCTGTGAACTGACTCTGTTGATTTTCCGGATCTGTCCCGAGTGCCATGCTAGCTTCATGGTTCCATGCATGGTACTTTACGCTGTGCCTCATTCTGAGCAGGCATTTTGTGAAATTTCTTATGCATTTTATGTTGAGGAACTTTCACTGAAATGCTTGTATCCTTGGATGTCTCCCTTCTTAGCTCCCCTGCTGTAAGCTTTTCCTTTCAGAAGAGACACATAGCCTTGTGTCTATTGTCAAAAACTAGCCTCTTTTATTGTTGTCATACTTTTCTTGGTTTGAGAATACTGGGGCCGGGCAAGGTGCCTCACGCCTGTAATCCCAGTCCTTTGGGAGGCCACAATGGGCAGATCACCTCAGGTCAGGAGTTCAAGACCAGCCTGACCAACATGGTGAAACCCCGCCTCTACTAAAAATACAAAAATTAGCCGGGCACGGTGCCGGGTGCCTGTAGTCCCAGCTACTCAGAAGGCTGAGGCAGCAGAATCTCTTGGATCCAGGAGGCGCAGTGAACCGAGACTACACCATTGCACTCCAGCCTGGGTGACAAGAGCGAAACTCCGTCTCAAAAAAAAAATTACTGGGAGGATAAAGTTTGGAAGGAAATAATTTTTCCATAAAAAGGACATTTTCAGTCCCCTACACTATATTTCAAAACTGTTATTGAAGCAGTCCACTCAAAAGTGGCTTGAAGTCCAGGTATATGAATGGGCAGGGGTATTTCTCTGGAGAGAACACCATTTTCCATAAGACTCTTGAGTCTGGGATCTTGGTCATGCAGAATTCATCCAGAGTCCACCACTGACTGTCTCATCCTGTGATGGTCTCCAGGTAGTTGAACCATCTTGTATAACTTTATTTTCTCCAAAGGTGAGAGGAAAGGCTTTGTTCATAAAATTGCTTTCTAGGTGTCCACAGAAAGGCTGCCAAATGAGAAACAGAAAGTAAAAGCCTGAAGAGAAAGGATATGTTAATACCCAGCACAACTATCCACATATGCATGTATTATACACCCTCCCTAGAAAGGAAGTTCACAGGCCTAAACAGAGCCATGGCTCAGAGACTACCCAGAGCGTAGTGTTGGCTTAGGAAATACTCTATGTGTTTAGTGTGTGTTATTTTCCTCTCTGGAAAATCCTTTATATTTATCAAAACCATCCCTCTTGACTGAATATTGGAGAGCAAAAATCAAAAGATGCCTTAATTCCCCCATGGGTGGGCCCCATGCTCTTAAAGTAAGTCCTGTGCTATTTGAAACAGTAGCAGGAGGCACCCGTTTACACCGTCTCCCCACTACAACTTTTATGCCTTTATAAAGTGTTAAAAAAAAAAAAAACTGTTAGAAATAGCAGCCATGTTGTGTCTTAGAAAATGAGTTTTCCAGAAAACACCTGTCTGAGCTAGGCAATGTGTGTTTCTTTCTGTGGTTGGCAGCAATAAGCCCAAATATGGATTCTGATGCTTAGGAGGAAGAAAGTGGTAGAAACATAACAGATTTGCAAAGTTTATCTTGTAGCATGATTTACACTTCCTCACAAGCATGCTTCCTCTGACCTTGACCTAGCCTCTCAGAATGTGGGGATGATAAAGGCATGCCTCGTCAGCAAAGGCATTCCACGTCATTGGCAAGAGAGGAGAAAGAATAGGAAGCCCAGGAAAGCACAGAGTGGTAGAGAGTGTCCTCTGAGGTCAGAAACAGCCTTAATCTCAAGTGCCAGCAGCTGGGAGTCCGGTCAAGAGTTCAAGACCAGCCTGGCCAAGATGGTGAAACCCCATCTCTACTAAAAATACAAAAAATTAGCTGGATGTGGTGCCGGGTGCCTGTAGTCCCAGCTACTCAGAAGGCTGAGGCAGCAGAATCTCTTGGATCCAGGAGGCGCAGTGAACCGAGACTACACCATTGCACTCCAGCCTGGGTGACAAGAGCGAAACTCCGTCTCAAAAAAAAAATTACTGGGAGGATAAAGTTTGGAAGGAAATAATTTTTCCATAAAAAGGACATTTTCAGTCCCCTACACTATATTTCAAAACTGTTATTGAAGCAGTCCACTCAAAAGTGGCTTGAAGTCCAGGTATATGAATGGGCAGGGGTATTTCTCTGGAGAGAACACCATTTTCCATAAGACTCTTGAGTCTGGGATCTTGGTCATGCAGAATTCATCCAGAGTCCACCACTGACTGTCTCATCCTGTGATGGTCTCCAGGTAGTTGAACCATCTTGTATAACTTTATTTTCTCCAAAGGTGAGAGGAAAGGCTTTGTTCATAAAATTGCTTTCTAGGTGTCCACAGAAAGGCTGCCAAATGAGAAACAGAAAGTAAAAGCCTGAAGAGAAAGGATATGTTAATACCCAGCACAACTATCCACATATGCATGTATTATACACCCTCCCTAGAAAGGAAGTTCACAGGCCTAAACAGAGCCATGGCTCAGAGACTACCCAGAGCGTAGTGTTGGCTTAGGAAATACTCTATGTGTTTAGTGTGTGTTATTTTCCTCTCTGGAAAATCCTTTATATTTATCAAAACCATCCCTCTTGACTGAATATTGGAGAGCAAAAATCAAAAGATGCCTTAATTCCCCCATGGGTGGGCCCCATGCTCTTAAAGTAAGTCCTGTGCTATTTGAAACAGTAGCAGGAGGCACCCGTTTACACCGTCTCCCCACTACAACTTTTATGCCTTTATAAAGTGTTAAAAAAAAAAAAAACTGTTAGAAATAGCAGCCATGTTGTGTCTTAGAAAATGAGTTTTCCAGAAAACACCTGTCTGAGCTAGGCAATGTGTGTTTCTTTCTGTGGTTGGCAGCAATAAGCCCAAATATGGATTCTGATGCTTAGGAGGAAGAAAGTGGTAGAAACATAACAGATTTGCAAAGTTTATCTTGTAGCATGATTTACACTTCCTCACAAGCATGCTTCCTCTGACCTTGACCTAGCCTCTCAGAATGTGGGGATGATAAAGGCATGCCTCGTCAGCAAAGGCATTCCACGTCATTGGCAAGAGAGGAGAAAGAATAGGAAGCCCAGGAAAGCACAGAGTGGTAGAGAGTGTCCTCTGAGGTCAGAAACAGCCTTAATCTCAAGTGCCAGCAGCTGGGAGTCCCTGGGGTCCGAGCTGCATTTCCTCTGAGAAGGAAACCTGGGATCAGTGATCCAAGAGATAACAAGAGCCGGGAAGAGATTCCAGGCAGAAAGAGGAGCCGGCACAAAGGCCTTGAGAAGAAATATTAGCATATTTGAGTCTTAAACTGAAAATGTGTGATGAAAGGAATGTAAGCTATTATTGCCATCTGTCCAAAATTATCACAGGCACCAATTAGGCAGGGGCACCATTGCCCTGTGCAACCTGCTCCCACGAGTATTATCCTAGAGAAAGACAGTGGCATGTGTCCTTGGTAGGACGACATGTATAGTTGGTTCATGCCCTGGTCTCCAGTGCGATACCAAAGGATGGGGTCAGGATGTATCAGGCTTCATGGAAGCAAAGGAAGCCCCAGGCAATTCCCATGTATTGCCAAGATCCTCACCAGTGGAGGCCTTGTCAGGATAAGGGAGAGAAAGTCTCTGCAAGGTTCATTACGGTAAAAAAAAAAAACAAAACAAAACAACGCAGCATTCATTTGGTAGGAAAAAATGTGAATTGCCATAAAGACCCATTTCCAGTTGCACAATAAATGTACTTCAGTTTATAATTTTAGGTTAGATCAAGCCAAGCAAAACTGTACTCTTAGAAGCTTGTCACCTTGAAAGTCTGTAGTCTTTTCCTTCTCACTTCTATCCTCCTTGAACTTTCTGTCTCACCCAATTAGATTCCCAGCACCTACTCATTTTCACTAACTCCCCCAATCACATCTAGAAAGGTTCTGCTATTAGTCATTTATGTGTAGCTTAATTTGTTTTGATTAATGTCATTATACCATATATGAAAGTTATTCATGCTAATGTGTGACTTCCACTCGGCATTTTCATTTTTAAGCTTTTTATCTCTAATTAGGGAATAGGAGGATTTACCTCTCCAGAAAGTTTATGATATTATCAGGCAAGATGCAGACATTTGAAAGGAACAGAGAAGGCTCCTAAAATCACCTTAGTCCCAACCAGCTGGCCCTGTGGGAGCCCTGGATCCTAAAGGCAGGGCCACTCAAGGTTCCCTTCTCCCTTGGCTGTCATAAATCAGTCTAATCCTGATAGTAGTTTCTGGGAATAAAGGAGGGCCCTGGCTTTGCTCAAGGCCTGGGGACCTAGTGCCTGGGCCCTGGATGTGCTCGCACGTGGGCCATGCCCTCCAACTTCACACCCACACATGCCCATGATGATTCTGTCCATGTTTGACAAACTGTAATGTGCTTGTCTCTCCTTGATTATATCAGCCTCTGACAAAATAGGCATGTTTTAGTCGACTGGATAATCTTCAAAAAAAAAATTTAAATGTGAACCAGTCCATGGCTTTTTTGCAGTGTCATAATGAAAGAGACAGACAGGGATTCAAATCCCATCTCTGACACTTACTAGCTAAGTAGCCTTGGGCAAGTCATAATTTGCCTCTGTCTCTTACTCTGCAAAATGGAAAACCAACCTGATCAGGTTGCTGTAGGAATGAGGAGATCGTACATCAAAAGCTTCGGTCACAGCACCTCATGCAGAGAGAGCACCCATCTGCATTGGGCAGGAGTGTTCATTATGACTGCTGTGTGCCAGGCATGGTTTAAGGCTCTGGATGTACAGGAGGAGCCACACAGATGTGGCATCCAGTCTCCTGGAGCGCTCACCTTCATGCGGGAGGCATAAATTAACCAAATAAATCCCAACATGAATATAACTACAAATCAGAGTACATGCTCTGAAGGAAAAATATTACTTGCTATGAGAGAAACTAACAAGGGAGCAGTTTTTGATTTTTGGTCCAAGAAGGCCTATCTGGGAGTGTCACTGAAGGTGAGACACCCAAGGGGGAGCCAGCCGAGTGATGAGTTTGGGGAGCAGCACACCAGTAGAGGGAAGAGCAAGGGCAGAGGCTCCGAGGAAGGAAAGGGCATGGTGGGCACGAAGAAGAGGCCATTCTTGAAGAAATGCAGCAAGCCAAAGTGAGAGTGAAGAGGCAAGGGTGAAGAACAGCCAAGGACCAGATCCCAAGGGCCTCATGACCCAGATGCATAGAATTTCAAAGGTGAAAGTTGATATACCATTGTTATAATAGCTGCTTAGCAGGAGCTTTGTAAAACTCTTTGCGTCGTTAAATGCCCTGAAGAAATCGGGAGATTATTATTGAGACAAGACCATTTGATTTTGCCTAAAGAGCACCCCTGGTGACCTTCCACAATGCTATTTTTAGACAGTGGTAGAAAGAGTATGCAGGTTTTCATCAGGGTGTTGACAAGGGAATTCTGGGAAAGGGAAGCAGCGGGAGGCAGCTCTGGAACAGGCATCCCAGACTGGGGATTTTTGCAGTCATGGCGGTCCATGCCTGAGCCTTCGAACAGCTGGTAAATAGATGATCAGTAACTTTGCAGCACTGGGCACCTTCAGAGCGGAGCTCTTGCCGCCTTGCTCAGGTAGAAAGCCAGTGTGGTCCCACCCAAGTCTGATTCTCTTCTCCCCAATGTCCCCACAGGTATGCCATTCTGACCAAAGCCACCTGGCCCTCTTGGCAAGGAGATGAGAAGCAAGGCGTCCTGCACCTGCTGCAGTCGGTCAACATGGACAGCGACCAGTTCCAGCTGGGGAGGAGTAAAGTGTTCATCAAAGCCCCCGAGTCTGTGAGTGCTTGGCTGGCTCTCCACTCTCTTCCCTCTCGCAGGGCCCCCGCCAGCCCTGCTCCACCCCTTGCCTGGCTTCTTTTTCTCATTCTTCACTTCACGCCATCAATGCTGTCTCCTCAAAGAAGCCTTCCCTCCCTTCCTGGTCTCAGTGGGTCCTTCGCTAAACACGTGCTCTCCGTAGCCCATCACCGCCCCATTCATTTCCTGCAGAGCACTGAGCAGGTAGAAAAAGGGGCGTCAGAGAGTGGCTCCTTCCTCGCTGACTGTCTCGCTGCTCTCTAGCTGCTACACTCCTTGAGGGCAGGGACTTTTTGTTCCATACGTCTCTATATACCCAAAGTCTCACACAGAAAATGCTCAATAGTTACTTAGTCTCTAAGAGTATCTAAGCTAAAGAGGGACTCCACTGTCCCACCCATGGTTAGTTGACACCAAGTCAGTTACACATAGGCTCAGGATTCCTCCTGGAAGGTGCCGCAGAGTGCCGGGTGGGAATTCCCAGGATTGTACCTAGAAGGCCTTGCGGGAGGCTAGAAAGGACTGTGAGGGGGAAAGTAGGTGGGAGGAGAAATTTCTGGTTTAGAGAACACAGTACTTACCAGAAAGGCATTCATAATACACATTCACAGTTCACAGACAGACTGCTACAGCTGCGTTTACAGACACTTCTTGCTTTCCTGATGAGAATGTGCTCAGTGAGCCCCATGCATGCCCACAGGAAGTTCTGTTCAGTTCTTCTGCCCAGTTTGCTCCAGGGCTGTAGAATAAAGACATTCATTCCTTTTGAAGCTGGAGAAACTGCTGGAACCAAGGTTCAGCATCATCGTTTCTCGAGGCTCCCTTAACCATCACAAGACCCCGTTTCGAGAGTCAGTGATGAACTTGGCAGAAATCAGTCATGAGACCAAGGGGAAATCGTATGGGGACTCACAGTAAAAGGGAAGCATTTGATGTCAGGCACATCCCAGTCTTGCCGTTAGTTTTCTTCTCCTCTAGGGTGAGCCCATAGCCACTGTTCTGCCTGCCTCGTAGGATCAGCCCGAGACGCAGGAATGATAATGGCTATAACTGAATGGCTTTGTGAGACATCGAGATTATTAAATAAATAAGTGGCACACAGAGATGGAAGCCATTTGTGAAACGTTTGTGGTAGCATTTTTCTACTTTGAGTTATTTGTAGCTTCACAAGAATTTTCATTTCCAAATATAAAGTGAAAATGTTATGTCATTCGCCATTAAGCAACCCACAGAACAGTTCCTGTTCTTTCTAAAATGGGATGGAGTGATTTATCGGTACAATTGAGAACTCCTTGTTTCATACCCGCTTTTACTTTTCAACTTGTGAGATTTTCATATATAATTAAAACAGCCTCAATATTTGTAATACTATTTTTTCTGATTCAGTTGCGTTGGAGGGGGTTATATTCAAAATCAAGATTTATTTTTGGCTGTCCTTTTCCTTGCCTTACACTCAATTGTGTTATTACCATTACTTGACTCTCCTTTCCCCCATCTTTGACATGTGCACTCACACACGCACACCATCACCTCTGCTCTCTCCCCTGCCCCAAACGCATACATCCCCATCTAGCCCTGACATGCAAATACTTTCACAAAAGTTGGTTTTTAAAATCTGGCTGGGCACAGTGGCTCATGTCTGTAATCTCAACACGTTGGGAGGCTGAGTTGGAAAGATGACTTGAGGCCAGGAGTTCAAGACTGGGCAAGTCAGTTAGACCTCATCTCTACAAAAAAATTTAAAATTAGCTGGGTGTGGTGGTACACGCCTGTTGTCCTAGCTACTCAGGAGGCTGAGGTCAGAGGATCACTTGAGCCCAGGAGTTCAAGGTTACAGTGTGCTATGATTGTACCACTGCAGTCCAGCCTGGGCAACAGATCAAGAAAGACCTTTTCTGTTAAAAAAAAAAAAAAAACAGGAAAAGGAAAAAGAAAAAAAGAAAAACTACCATGTGGTTTTACCTTAATAGTAAATGTGCTGAATATACAAAATTACCTATTTGCTTTAACAACCCCCATCATGGCTGGGCACGGTGGCTCACGCCTGTAATCCCAGCACTTTGGGAGGCTGAGGCGGGCGAATCAAGAGGTCAGGAGATCAAGACCATCCTGGCTAACACGGTGAAACCCTGTCTCTACTGAAAATACAAAAAAAATTAGCCGGGCATGGTGGCGGGTGCCTGTAGTCCCAGCTACTCGGGAGGCTGAGGCAGGAGAATGGGGCTTGAACCCGGGAGGCGGAGCTTGCAGTGAGCCGAGATTGCACCACTGGACTCCAGCCTGGGCAACAGAGTGAGACTCTGTCTCAAAAAAAAAAAAAAAACCCCACATCAGACACCATGGGGTTTGTTTTTGTTTTGTGTTACATGTATCCATGTCTTTTGGCTTTTCTCATTCAGGGTGGTTTTGTGTGTTTTTCTGTTGTTGTTATTGTTTGATTTGGTTTGGTTTTTATTCTCTCCTCATCTATGTTATCAAGGTTTTTTTTCTTGAACCTCCCTAATTTCTAACCCCCTGGACTTTTAAAAAGAAATCTAAAATCCAGCGAATCTTTGAGATAGTCTCTAGGAAGTTGGGAATCGTTTGCCTCTTCATCCTTTCTGAGTCACAAGTATATTTTCTGTGATACGCCCAAAATAGTTCTGGGAAAGAAGAAGAAAACAAGACTTACTCAGAAACCCAATACACAAGATAAGAAATATCAATGGATATTCTTACAACAGGCAACTAACTGCAGGGCTCAGATTTTAAACTTTCTGTCCAGTTGCTAATCTGTGCATTCCACTTGGGGTTTAGAAATCCATCCTTATATCCATTGTATACGGCACTGAAGCCGGGGGAATTACGTGGCCCCTCCCCTGGTGTCTGGAGTTTGGGTTGTTGTTTCTGCACAGATGGAGCTATGAGAAGGAGAGAAGTTGAGTGGCAGGAGAGGATAGGTCTGGCTCCCAAGCATATACCCGGCTAAACAGAGACAACAAATCAAGCCCAGCTGCCTTCAAACCACATTGGCGTGTTTACTTCTGGAACATTTTTGCAATGACTATTCATCATCTTTACTTTGGATTCTTATTGGTTGATTTTCTTTTTTTCCTAGAGAGTCATAGAAGCCACTCTCAAGGTAGATGAAAAGGTTTCCTACCATTTTACAAGTGGATCAAATGCAGGTTTACAGAGGAAGCTTTGCATGTCTAAATGAGGAGCCTGGCAGAGCCTGAAAGACCTAGGTTCACTTTCTAGCCCCACCCAGTCTTAGTTCCAGTTTTCTCATCTGTAAAACGGAGATGACAGAGTATGTGGCTCATGTAGCTGTGGTGTTGAATGAAACTGCGTGGAAATCCATCTAGGGTGACTTCTGCCCCACAGTGGGCACTCGGCTCACTACAGCTGTTTGCTGTCGCTTTTATTATTCCAAAGCCTGGTTGAGGTGAACCTCAGCATTCACTGGTAAAATGGCCCGACTCTCAAGACCTGGCAGAGGCTGATGTGGCCCCTTAACAGCTCCAGCCCTCCTGGGCAAATCCAAGTCCTAACTAGCACACCTTAAGTCCA
>NW_012102554.1:2588042-2589870 GCF_000951045.1 Mandrillus leucophaeus | reverse complement strand
CATCTGTGTTCCCAGCTACTCGGGAGGCTAAGGCAGGAGAATGGCGTAAACCCGGAAGGCGGAGCTTGCAGTGAGCTGAGATCCGGCCACTGTACTCCAGTCTGGGCCACAGAGCCAGACTCCTTCTCAAAAAAAAAAAAAAAAAAAGTTATTTTACATGGCTGCATAGTATTCCATTTTACAGATGCCTTATTATTTTTAACCAGTTTCTCATGAATCTATTTTTAGTTTTTCTTTTTTACTATCATCACTTCAATGAGCATCTTTTCACACATCTTTGTATATCTATCTCTCTCCAAATATTTTTAGAAGAAATTGATAGGAGTGAAATCGTTGAATCAAAGGATTGAGAATATCAAGTAATATTGCAGAGTATCCTCACCCGTTTTCCCAAAGTGGCTGATAAGTAAGGCTTTTCTAGCCACAGGAGGAACAGCTGATTTTTCACCTCCTCCCTTAGATACCTTTTGATAAAGTCTTGGTCCTAATAGACAAATCTGAAGTTTCAGAAGCTCATGGACCCATTAAGAGCTTTTGGTTTTTTGGCAGGGACAGGGAGGTAAAAAAAAAAAATGTAATGAAGTAAACAACAGAAGCACGATGTTATTTTCCTAAAACCAAACTGTTCCTTGCAACCTGTACATGGCCCCAGCTGCTGTGACGGCAGCTCTCAGTTTACACGGGTGCTTAGTTCTTGCAGCGGTACTCGTTATAAAGTGGTTACCCACAAATTCCCGAGTAGATTTATATTAGATTATTGAGAATTATCATTCAAATGACAATATGTCAGTATTTTAATAAGAAAATTTTATGAACTCCCAAGAAAACACATGCAGACACCGCCGCCTGTTTAGAAACACGCTGTAGTGCATCCTTGGTAAGCTCGCCACAGCTGTTGGTGACTTCCCCTTTACAACTGCTGTCCTGATGCATCAGGTGACTCCATGTGAGTTTGCCAGTTTTTAAGTCAAAAAGGGTGAAGTCATTTTTTACATGTCGTCTTAATAATCACAAATAATGCCATCTTTTCCCGTCATGGGCCCGGTCATGTGATGAAAGGAACAGCCGTCCCAACAGTAGTGAAGATTGACTGTCCAAGGCTGCTTCCCACTGTCCTGGTAACAGCAGTCCACCGTGTGAATGGTTGTCATCACATTGACCGTGTCTGTCCACCTTTTTTTGAGACGGAGTCTTGCTCCGTCACCCAGGCTGGAGGGCAATGGTGCAACCTCGGCTCACTGCAACCTCCACCTCCCAGGTTAAAATGATTCTCCTGCCTTAGCCTCCCAAGTAGCTGGGATTACAGGCACCCACCCCCACACCCAGCTAATTTTTGTATTTTCAGTAGAGACGGGGTTTCACCATGTTGGTCAGGCTGGTCTCGAACTCCTGATCTCAGGTGATCCACCCGCCTCGGCCTCCCAAAGTGCTGGGATTACAGGTGTGAGCCACCGTGCCTGGCCTGTCCAACTTCTTAAAGCTCTTCTCCTTACAGGGTGTAAAGCGAGACCTGCTTCTTACCCCAAAGTGCTTGTACTTAATCGGACGAGAAAAGGTCAAACAGGGCCCAGACAAGGGCCTGGTGAAAGAAGTCCTGAAGCGGAAAATCGAGATAGAACGGATCTTGTCTGTGTCCCTCAGGTGAGTGACTGGAGGCGCAGAGGCAGGACTGCCCCATCTCGCCTCAGCATCACCGTCCGCTGTTCCAGACAGCCAGGAGGAAGGCCGGGCGGGGCTCCCCTGCGGTCAGAATCATGATCAAGAGAATGGAATTTTCCTTGGTCCCAAAGGGAAGACTCCCTAGTCTCAGCGAGTCTTGATATGTCAG
>NW_012102554.1:2583344-2584982 GCF_000951045.1 Mandrillus leucophaeus | reverse complement strand
CAAAGCCTGGTTGAGGTGAACCTCAGCATTCACTGGTAAAATGGCCCGACTCTCAAGACCTGGCAGAGGCTGATGTGGCCCCTTAACAGCTCCAGCCCTCCTGGGCAAATCCAAGTCCTAACTAGCACACCTTAAGTCCATCTCCAATCACTGTGGTTATTATCCTCGCTCCGCTGCTCCTTGGTGAATCCTGAGACAGGAAGTCTGTATTTTCTTGGAACTGAAAGTAGAGCAGCCCTCCTTCCACAGCAGCACAAGCCCTGCTCCTGCAGAAACTGGAAAATTCTGTTTAGAGGCTGCATGCCGAAATGCCGCACCAAACAACAGCAACAGCTCCACCTACTCACTTGATCTGGCTTCCTAATAATATCTTTGGATGAAGGTGGGGGATAAGTGGAGAAGCGCTGAATCGCTTGTTTGATTCTCAGAGACTGTAGCAAGGCAGGGCAAGGTCCAACTGAATACACTCAGATTCTCCTATTTCCCATTGTTTTCCATTAAAATAAAAAAGGTATAGGTCATTTTATAGTGGGAATAAACAACATGCCACAGTAAGCATTTCACGTATTTGTTCATGAATCAGAGAAGTTGCTTCCTGTGCATGTCATTGTCAAAACTGAGTGTCCCTGGAATGACAAGAAAAGTAGTGTTCAGGGATTGGGGCTTGGGGCTTGGCTCACATTTGTCTTCTCTCCATTCACAGCTATTTCTTTTAGAAGAGATGAGAGAGAGAAAGTATGATGGATATGCTCGAGTGATACAGAAATCATGGAGGAAATTTGTGGCCCGGAAGAAATATGTTCAAATGAGAGAAGAAGGTATTTTAGCAGTTTTGTTTCATTCATTTTAACAAATCTGAAGAGTAAATTTGAGCTTAAGTGAAGTTCTAAGTTCCATTTTATTTTGCATATAATGTCATGCTACAAATATTGCATCATTTAGAGTTTATTTGTATATTTTCACAGTATTTTCCTCCTTTTTCTGACTGACTTATCCTTCTTCCATCTTAACCCTCTTGGGAATCGTAGCCTCAGACATCTTACTGAACAAGAAGGAGAGAAGGAGAAACAGTATTAACAGGAACTTTATAGGGGATTACATTGGGATGGAGGAGCACCCAGAACTCCAGCAGTTCGTGGGCAAGAGGGAGAAGATTGATTTTGCAGACACAGTCACCAAGTACGACAGGAGGTTCAAGGTACATGCTGACTGCCCGCCTCTGAGATCACCAGATTCCTTACTTTTTTAAAAAAATAACTTGTATTTTGCTTTTGTTGTTACCAAAGCAGAACATGGTCATTGTAGAAAAATTTAGAAAAAATATAAACCGAAAGAAAAATCGATACCTATGCCCAGAAACAATCACTGTTAACATTCTCTGTATATCCATATCTTTCAGAATGTTTTTATGAAAACATACATTTGTGTATTTAGTTTTACAAAAACTGAGATACATATTGCATGCTGTTTTATGTCCTGAGGTAGTTTTTTATTTGTTTGTTTAAATAATGCCAGGGAGAATTTTCAGTAGTAATACAGGGAGCAATATAAGTTATTTTACGGCCGGGCGCGGTGGCTCAAGCCTGTAATCCCAGCACTTTGGGAGGCCGAGGTGGGCGGATCACGAGGTCAGGAGAT
>NW_012102554.1:2570856-2581574 GCF_000951045.1 Mandrillus leucophaeus | reverse complement strand
TTAATCGGACGAGAAAAGGTCAAACAGGGCCCAGACAAGGGCCTGGTGAAAGAAGTCCTGAAGCGGAAAATCGAGATAGAACGGATCTTGTCTGTGTCCCTCAGGTGAGTGACTGGAGGCGCAGAGGCAGGACTGCCCCATCTCGCCTCAGCATCACCGTCCGCTGTTCCAGACAGCCAGGAGGAAGGCCGGGCGGGGCTCCCCTGCGGTCAGAATCATGATCAAGAGAATGGAATTTTCCTTGGTCCCAAAGGGAAGACTCCCTAGTCTCAGCGAGTCTTGATATGTCAGTAAGAAGGTACCAAGAACAGGTTGCCTCCGGACAGCTCCCCTAATCAAGGGGACCCAGATCTATTGTAACCATAACATGTTAGAAATGAACCCAGTATATGGAGCACCTCAGAGAAGAATTTCTCTTGTTGCAATGGAGCCAAGGGTTCAGAGCTCTGTCCCCCAACCCACCTCACCCGGGTTGGAAGCCTCACCCATTTCCCTGAGCAGAGGGTCCTGGAAGGGAAGTTTCTTTGGGACTTCCTGAGGGAGTGCAAGTTGGTCTCCATTCTCTGTAGTCCTGGAGTCATCGCGAGATGCTCTCTTTGCTCCAGTTCTCAGGCAGTGGGGAGTGGTGTTTGCTTCCGCAAGGCCTCAGGCAGGGAGGGCCCTTGCTCTTCTCGGCAGCACCTTGGCTTCCTTTCGGCAGAAGGGCTCCTCTGTCAGCTGTCAGAGCATCTCCTCCGTCACTGGGACCTAGGCTAGGAGTTCTTAGCATGGGAGGTTTTCCCATGCTAAGAAGTCCTCCCATGCTAAGAACTCCTAGACTAGGAGTCATCCCATGCTAAGTCCTCCCAAAGTCCTCCCATGGTAAGAACTCCTAGACTAAGTTCCGCTGACAGAGGAAATCCTCGCAATCCATGAAAGCTAAGAATGGAAGAAAGGCCTCCTCGAGCCCCATAGCTTCCTCCAAGAATCATGTCCCTGGGCCTCTGACGCTAACACTACTTTAGTCAGGAAAAGCTTTGGGTCTTTGCATTAGAGATGTTCTGCTCTCACATGAACATGGAATTGGGACGCCTCTCAAACTCTTACTCCACACAGAAGACAAAACTGCTGCGCTCAGGAAAAAGCAGGGGTTTGATGTGCTCAGGCGTCTGACCTACCGAGCTGGAAATCCTAGCTCCAGTCTGATAATCCAAAGCAGATTTCTCGTTGCGTCTATTCTTGCCTGTGTCTCTGTGGTTTCTGATTCTATCTGTTCCTAATTTCCCTGGATAAAGGGCCAGGCGGTGGAGGGCAGTTAAGTATGTCAAACATGCCAACTCAGGATGTGGTAAAGTTGCTAAGCAGATGAGTCCACAGTGTCCATTTTGCAGCCCCTCCTCAGGTAGGTTTCAAGGCCATTGGTTTTTTTAAAAAAAGCTGTAGGCGCTGACTGGTTTTCAGAAGGTCTTCCTGAACATTCAGCTCACCGGCTGGGTCCCAAGCTGAGCGGGGCAGTGCCTGCTGGCCACACTCTTCCTAGCTAGCTGGGCTCTGAGGTTGCCCTGGGAACCCAACAGGAAGCTCCTTGCTTGTCATCGCATGGGGACCTGCCATGCCTGGACTAAGCCAGGTTGGCCACAACGTGCTTGGCAGGCACCCTAGGTGAAGGTCAGGGAACCACAGCTCTAGGGCACGTGTAGTCACTGTGCTGAGAGTGACTTTGTGTGTTATTGCCCGGGTCTGTCTTCAGTCCCTCAGACCCCTGGTGGAGAGCTCATGACTGGGACCATAAATTATCCTCATCGAGCTACATTTGTGTGGTTCTTTTGTTTTGTTTTGTTTTGTTTAGACAGAGTCTCGCTCTGTCACCCAGGCTGGAGTGCAGTGGCGCGATCTCAGCTCACTGCAACTTCTGCCTCCTGGGTCCAAGTGATTCTCCTGCCTCAGGCTCCAGAGTATCTGGGATTACAGGCGTTGGCCACCACCCCTGGCTAATGTTTGTATTTTTAGTAGAGACAAGGTTTCACCATATTGGCCAGGCTAGTCTCCTGACTTCAAGCGATCCACCCACCTTGGCCTCCCCAAGTGCTGGGATTAGAGGTGTGAGCCACCGTGCCTGGCCTTGAGCTACACTTGTATCAAGCACTTTGACACTTACTATCTTATCGGTAAGTCCTTGAGAGGGTCATCAAGCAGGGACTGTAGGGACTGTTCACACTCAAATTTCTTCCTTTTATTTTGTTTTTTGTTTGTTGTCTTCTTTTACAGCCTCTGGGGATATAATCTCTTATGGTAACACCAGCTGCTTTTTCTTCTTCCTCTTCAGTATTCGTCATCTGGAAGGTTCCTTTCTTGTGGTCTTTCCTTTTTAGAGGCTGTAGTAAAATGAGGTACTTAGCCTAAAAGTTTTTCTGATTCTAAGGAAAATAAAAGAAAGTGTGAGTCATTTGAACTTGTGATGTCTGCGTATTGCAGTCACTGAACCTCACACTTGCCAAGATGAGTAACAGTGTTCCCTCATTTCTTTATACTTGAGTTAGGCCAGTAATCAGAACCAAGTTAGGAAAGCAACCAGAGGGTGATGTGTGTGCAGAATCGAACCCAGAGTGGAAATTAATTCTGGTACCAGACTACTGAACGTGCGTGTGTGTTCTCAAAATACTTCAGTACTGGCATAGAGAAGGATTTTAACAGTTGTCTTGTACTTCAGGAAAAAAGCCGCAACATCTGTATGTGTTTTTCAGTATTTCTGAGATTGACTAGTTGACTGTTGGCTGGAATGATATCAACATATGGCCTCCTAGTTACGATTTATCCAAGTATCCTATAAACTTGATCTTAGCCCATCTCTAACTCTTATAACTAATGTCAATGCACAGTGGGCCTACATCTCCCTATTCAAACCAACCAACCATTTAGTGGAAGTTATGATACAAGGGAAATGTGAGCATGACTAAATATTTGGTCTGAAGAATTTATTGTTTATTTCTGTAGGTGTGATAATGGTTTTGTGGTTAATTTTATATAAAGAGACGTTATCTTTTAATGATATATACTGAAACATTTGAGGATAAAATGAAGGCTGAGCGCAGCGACCCATGCCTGTAATCCCAGCACTTTGGGAGACCAAGGCAGGAGGATCACTTGACCCCAGGAGGTTTGGGACCCACCTGGGCAACATAGTAAGACCCCCATCTCTACAAAAAATGTAAAAATTAGCCAGGAGTGGCGGTACATGCCCGTGGTCCCAGCTACTCGGGAAGCTGAGGTGGGAGGATTGCTTGAGCCCAGCGGGTCAAGACTGCAATGAGTCATGATCACACCACTGCACTCCAGCCTGGGCAACAGAGTGAGACCCTGTCTCAAGTAAAAATAATATCATAGTCTTTACTTTGGTTTAAAATAACCTGGAAGTTATTTTAAAGTGGAAGCGGGGAGAGTGAGGTTGTAGATAATTGTGATTATCCATGGATTGGTGCTTGAAATCTGACATGTGGTTCATTCTACTATACTACTTTTTATTTTTTCGAGACGGGGTCTCACTTTGCCACCCAGGCTGGAGTGCAGTGGCACAATCTCGGCTCACTGCAGCCTTGACCTCCAGGTTCAAGCGACCCTCCCACCTCAGTCTTCTAAGTAGCTGAAACTTCAGGCAGGTACCACCACTCCCGGCTAATTTTTGTATTTTTTGTAGAGACAGGGTTTCCCCCTGTTACCCAGGCTGGTCTCCAACTCCTGGGCTCACAGAATCTACCCACCTCAGCCTCCCAAAGTGCTAGGATTACAGGCATGAGCCACTGTGCCCGGCCCTACTATCCTACTTGTTTACAATTTAGAATTTTCTATAATAAAATGTTTTTCTAATCCTCCAGTAGACATTAAATTTTTAGAAGTCTTTATCTTTTCTAAACATACTGATATATGTCTAGTTGAATTACGGTTAACATTTTTTTTGAAGCTTTCATTTACAAGAAAGAATAGGATCACAACAGGTAGAAATAGGGCCAATAGCTCAGAGAGAGACTAAGACTGTAGTTTGTCAAAGGGACTCCAGGATAATTCGATCAGGAAAAATCCTTATTTAAATAAATTTAGGCTGGGTGTGGTGGCTCATACCTGTAATCCCAGCACTTTGGGAGGCTGAGGCGGGCCGATCGCTTGAGGTCAGGAGTTCAAGATCAGCCTGGCCAACATGGCAAAACCCCCTCTCTACTAAAAATACAAAAAAATTAGTTGGGCGTGGTAGCGGGCGCCTGTAATCCCAGCTACTTAGGAGGCTGAGGCAGGAGAATCGCTTGAGCCTGGGGGCAGAGGGTGCAGTGAGCTGAGATCACACCACTGCACTCCAGCCTAGGCAACAGAGCGAGACTCTGTCTCAAAAAAAATCAATAAAAATTAAAGTGAAACACTGATGCTTGCATTTCTGGCTTCATTGGAGACTTGGGAAGAGTGTCAGGAGGTCACATACCAACACAGAGTTGAGACACAGGATTTCTGAGGCTTGTGGTGGCTGCTGACAGAAGGCCATGCCTGGGTTTTTGAAGGATCCTCCCAGAGCTGCTTCTTATTCAACTACTGACCTGGCCCCAGTCTTATTTGAAAAACAAGGAAACTTATTTGAAAAACTCAATTCCACTCATTACCACAGGTGTAATGACCCATGTTCTTGGCTTTGCTATTGTAGGTGTTGAGTTCGGGGCCATGGAAGCTCTTATTTGGGGCCCTCTGATGAGGCTTCTCATTTTTCTTCTCATTCTGGTAGCTGACCACAAGAAGGATGAGACCAAAAGTTGTGTGGCTGGCTGTCTGGGTTAACAGATTTTCCAGTACTTGTCTCCAATGGGAAAAACAACCCGTAAGACGGTGCTTTAGACAAAGGCTGCAGCTCCCTGGTCACAACATTCTTGCCCAGAATGTTTCCTTGCCTGAATCCCCTAAACTTTCTGGCAGTAAAAACAGCCCACTTCACTGCCTGTCCTGCTGACCTGAAGCATTACTGGCATCGTGGCTTGCTGGGGCCTGTAAGCACTGGGAACCTGGAAGTTGTCAGCATCATGGCATTGAACACCTACCTGGTGCTGAGCCCTGGTTTTCGAAGGTGGATGAGGCACAGTCACTGCCTCGGGAAGCTCCTCTCATTCTGGAAGGGGGAACAGACAGCTGAGTAAACATGTGCCTTACTACAAGTGTTCCCAGCGTGATTTAAAGGATACTCCTGGGACTCAAAAGAGGAGAGTGGGTCTTTGCACCTGCGGGTCAGGTGAAGCTGCTTTGAGCCGGACACATCACTGCTGAGGCCTGCACCTGCGTCCAGGCTTTCTCAGAGAAATGAAGAAGCTTCTGAAACTGGTGCCCCTGGTTTCTCTGAGTGGTAGAATTCTGGGCAAGGTTTATTTTCTTCTTGATTCGCCTCCATATCTTCCAGTTTACTAAAAGCAGCATATTTCATAAGCAGGAAAGACTTTTGTAAAAGCTTAAATAAAGGCAGGGCTATCCTTGGAAATTGCCTTTTCAGCTTAAAAAAAAAAAACACAAACTCCTTCAGGACTTTCCTTGGTGTTTTGTAACTACATTTCTGTGAAAAGATATATTGGTTAAGAGAGTAAAACAAGATTTTCTAGTGTTGTCAGCAATACAACAGTAAGCCACAAAGACGGAGGAAAAAAAAAAAAACAAGGGCAGATCCAAACCAGAGACTAGGAAGAGGTCTTCCAACACAGGGTACAGCGTCAAACATCTGTAAGGAATTGCAGCATAGGAATAAGTCAGGGGTGAAGTCCAAAGATAAGTCTGACTTTTTAGAATAAATAAACACAAAAGCTTTGTTTTCAGGTCCAGGAGCATGGGCCGAGGAGAGCAGAATGAGCTGAGACCCTGGCCTGGGTGAAGCTGGTCTGCCTGGCTCCAATGCCTGGATCACTGAAGGGAGGGGACTTTGGATTTGATGGTTAAAGTCAAAGTGTCCAAACACATCTCTTCTCATTTCTAGATTCATGCTGATAACTGACCTGGAAGTTTTGGCCTGCTTGCTTTTTTCGTTATGATAATAATGAAACTCCTAATAAATCTAAGCACATTAAACCAGTCAAGGTGACTTGTGCTGGGCTCATTTAGCCCTGTTGAATAATCACCATCCTGCCACAGTTCAGTCAGGCAAGCAGGCATGATCAGACATGCCAGAGAGAGCTTTGAGCAAACCACCAAAACAGGGAGGAGTTTCATTCCCCACCCCAGAGGCCAAAAAGTGGAGCTTCTTGTTTCACTCTGGTCTGTTGCATGCGCTCTACCTATTGCCGCCGTGTTCTTTCACCTGGGCTAGGGTGCTAGGAGGCTTAGACTTTACTAATTCAAAATGACTTGGAAAAGCTCTTTTGAGCAGCTTTTCATAAGTGCTTTTTGGAGTTTTGGATTGCTAGCTGTCCCTTTAAAGGGAGGGAGGAGGTGCTTGTTCCCAGGCACTGTAGAACTGGCATGTTGGCCCTGAATTGCCTTTGCATGCACTGTTGACTGATGGAGATGAAAACTGTCTGTTGTTTAAACCACTGGTTGTCAAGGTTTATCCTTGATCCCAGCTCTCACAGGAGGGGGCAAGAAGCATGGCTATGATATGGGGATGTCTGAAAACAAACATCTGGGGTAATGATAATGACCAAGTGCTCCTCCCAAATGGCCATTATTTGGTAAACCAAATAAACCACAGTAAAGTGTTCTGACTTCACATCCAAGGGAAAGTTTGGCTGCTCTTCAGGAAGCTGGCCATGAAAGGGCCAAGCTCCTTTCCCCTGACGCTGGCCTCTTGCTTCCAGTGAACTCCATGCACCGCCCCACCCCACCGCCATGGTTTGTGCATGCTGCCATTCTATGCCTTCCTATTCAATTGTGCTGCAGTTCCTTCAACCTCTTTTTCTCCTGTGGATTACTAAGCTCCTTTCCTGTAGGAGGACTGAAAGTGCATAATTTGAAAAAAAAAAAAAAAAAAGAGAATTTAGTTTTTACAGTTCTAGAGACCGGGACGTCCGAGGTCAAGGTGCAGGCGGATCTGGTGTCTGCTGAAGGCCACTGTCTTCTTTATAGATGGCACCTCTTGTTGTGTCCTCACATGGGAGAAGGATAGAAAGGGCAAACCACTCCTGTAAGGTCACTAATCCAATTCGTGAGGACCCATTCCTTGTAACTTAATCACCTCCTTAAGGCCACACTTCTTAATACTAGCACATTGGTGAATAAGCTTCAACATCAGACCAAGGTAGAGGCTATGGCTACAGCTACTGGTTCCATCAGCTCCAGGTCACTAGCTCCCTGTCTCAGCCCGGAGAGAAGGTTCCTGACAAGCCTGGGAGAGTCCACCAAGATTCTCTGTCCAAGGGAGCCCTGTGATCCCAACAAGGGCCCAGCCCCTACCTTGACCTGTGAATGGGGCTGAACAGGGATAGCACAGGAGTTTCCTTTTAAATGGGTCAGATTTTACATGGAAGAAGGATCCTGGGTCTCAAAGATTCTCTATAGCTCAGTCCTCTGTGTGGTCCCCTTGCCTCATCATCTGGCTTTGTCACAGCCTGGTAATCCCACTGGTGCAGTGACACCAGGAGCTCCGAGAGCAGAGCAGAGCTCGTGAGCCATGCTGCAGGGCTCTGGGTGTTCAAAGAACCGTGTCTGTGGCGCTTGGAGAGACTAAAATGTGACCATGGTCAATTCACTGAAGCAGGTTTGCCTAATTTGTTTCTAATGCCTGGGAAAATGCTTACAATCCCTAATGAAATCTCATTCTTCAAAGGGTTGTTCTCGGTATTTGGCAGTGGTACTTGGAGATACTCATAAACTTATATATTACAGCCTTTAGGGTGGTGGCCCCTTTCACCTGAGTGATAAATCTAACAGGGAATGCAAATTCTCAATTACACACGTTGTCGCTTTCTACCAAGCCTAGCCAGGCCTGAAGATGGAACTTTTTCTCACCAACCTCCCCTGACCACCAGGCATTTCCTCAGAGCTGGGTCTGCCTCAGCGTCTCTCTGCCATCACCCTTTAGCTCCTAACACCTGCTCCCCTCCAGGCATAAATTTCTCCACAATCCCACCCTGTCCAAACATGTGCTTCCTACAAAGGTGTGTTCTCTCCTTGTCTGACAAAATTCATTAGCTTGAAGGTGATGATTTTTGCTTGCTTGCTGTTTGTCCATCTCACCTTTGCATCTCTGAACTTGGACGTGTCTGTACATTCTAGTAGCTCCTGGCTTGCAGTGTCCGCAGAGCACTGTTTGCCAGAAGGTTCTTAATAAGTACCTTGAAGTCCAGGACATTGGCTTCCCTCTTGATAACCGAGCTTATAATTCTTCAAGTTCAAATTTACTACAATAGCTACAACCATATCATAAATTATACTAATACTAACTTGGAACTTAAATGTAGAGTTATCCCTTTTCAGCTGCCTTCTATTCATAACGTTCTGGATTTTTATGGTCTTAAAAACACAAGTTGGATTTGAAAATGGATTTTTTAAAAATATGGGCTAAATTGTCCTTAAGTTCCTCATTTTAAAAATCATGTGGAAAAAGTACTTTGATTATCCTTCTGTTGGGCTATAAACTTTCTTTGAAAGCAGATTTCAGCAATCTCATTATGTAATTCATTGTAGTTGGTTTTTGTTTGAAAGATTATTACTATAGAAAGACTAAAATCTTAGCACTATCTTGCGGGATTTTTAAAATGGAAGAAAAAAAATAGAGTAAACAGAAGCACAGCTTTCACCAAGTGTGTTTGTCCAATCTCTTTACAGTACTATGCAGGATGACATTTTTATTCTCCATGAGCAAGAGTATGACAGTTTGCTTGAATCTGTCTTCAAAACTGAATTCCTAAGCCTCTTAGCAAAGCGTTACGAGGAGAAAACCCAGAAGCAACTACCTCTGAAATTCAGCAATACGTAAGTCCGGATCTGGGACCCAAACTTCTGCGTGTAGCTAAAAAGGGGCCTTGATCGCACCCCTGGGATTCAGGATGGGGCTGGGGGAGGCTTGCGAGGAGGAGAGTGGGGTCTGGCTGGCCCCAGTGGAGCCTTAGAGCCTGCAGCAGACAGTCTGGATAGCAGTCACAGACTTGGAAAAGGTTACTTTTGCATTTCTGTGAAATAATGACTTCATAGACTAGTGTATTTTATCATTTAGACAAAAACCTCCTAAATGAGGCAGACAAAGGCAGATTTTTATGTCTCACCCAAAAATAGGGTTTTTAATTTAGCAGAGCAGACAGGAGTAGAATCAGGCTGGAAGCAGATGAAAGTGACAAAGGTGGGGGCATAAATTCCCCAAACCAATGCATAATAAAACCTATTTATTGGTAGGGCCTCTGGGGGCTTGAGGACTATAGGTGGCCAATGTGTTGTGTAGGTGGCTCACCTTCCCTACTTTTTTTTTGAGATGGAGTCTCGTTCTGTTGCCCAGGCTGGACCTCTGCCTCCCATGTTCAAGCAATTCTCCTGCCTCAGCCTCCTGAGTAGCTAGGATTACAGGTGCTCACCACCACACCTGGCTAATTTTTTAGTAGATATAGGGTTTTACCATGTTGGCCAGGCTGATCTTGAACTCCCAACCTCAAGTCATCCGCCCACGTTGGCCTCCCAAAGTGCTGGTATCACAGGCTTGAGCCACCATGCCCGGCCTCACCTTCATTTCTTTTGGCAACATGACCTAATGGACCAGGTACTGGCATATTGACCCTCTAATCTCAGATTTGCTGAGTAAGAGTTATTTAGCTAGTCTGGACAATATAGTAAGACCACATCTCTACAAAAAGTAAAAAAAAAAAAAAATTAGCCGAGTATGGTGGTGCATGCCTGTAGTCCCAGCTACACGGGATACTTGAGCCCAGGAGGCAGAGATTGCAGTGAGCTGAGACTGCGCCACTACACGCCAGCCTGGGCAACAGAGCAAGACCCTATCTAAAACACAGAAAGAAAGTTATTTAACTTTTCTTTTTAAATGTCCCCATCTATAAAATGGGAATATCCTCCATCTTTTCCCAGCTACAAGAATGAGGCCAAGACAAAGCCTTAATATCATGATGAGGGAAACTTATAATAGGCAGCTACTTAAAATTATGATTTTTCCTTCTTATGATATGAGAAAATATAAGTTAAAAGCAGAATAAGGATTGCATAATGCAGGCATATGGGCAATACAGAAGCATTAAAACTGGCTGGGGAGTTTGGGAAGTGCAGGTAAATCCTGTCTTCTATTTGGATCTTGGTTGCTAGTGTGTCTTTTTCCATCCCTGGGTGGGATGTCATGGTGCAAGAACAGTACGGGACTAAACAAAGCCAGGTTCTGTGCTAAAGAGTCTTCAAGCTGGCCTGGGTCTGGCATCTGTCAGTCCTCCACAAGCACAGGAGCAGGGACAACAGCTGGAAGCACAATGACAGCACAGCGGTGTGACCTGGAAATTGTCTCTTTCCTCTGTCCCCTCAGCAGGTGCCCCTGAGGCCACCTGACAGAGTGGCACTGGCACATTAGCGAGGTGTACCTCCCTCACCACCCGGTGTCTCATGGTACCGGGCCCCAGATGTTCCTGCTTCTGGCTCATTGTCATGCGGCGACAGTGCCACCCCATGGATGCGGTGCACATCCTCAGGGCCCTGCCCCGGTGTGGATTGTCCGGTCTTGCCTCATGTTTATGCTTTTCCAGCAGCAGAACTCCATGGCAGGATCTCTGAGCACCGTTTTCTCACTGCTTCCTTCGACCTGT